>NC_080792.1:50080218-50389861 GCF_028018385.1 Neofelis nebulosa
AAGACACATTCACCTTCTCTCTCGCCCATAAACAAAAGTCACAAAAGTCCTATTCATTACCACATACATATCTGGAAGATATTAATTCCATTTCTGATTCAGCCACAATCTCTCCTGGATGCCCAATAACCTACTTTAAAGTTAACAACCACCAACAAAATTGACAGATGTTTTGCTAGACTGACCAAGAAAAAAAGAAGACTCAACCACCAACACTCCATATATAAAATAATAGGAGAAAGGAGGAGTACAACTGATACTATGCATAATAAGTGCTCCATGTTGTATTATGTTCTCCAAAAGGATGTGTTGAAGTCCTAACTCCTGAAAAAAGAGTCTTTGTAGATGCAGTCAAGTTAAGATGAAGTCATACTGGAAAAGATTGGGTCCTAAATCTAGTGACTGGTGTCCTTAGAAGAGAGAAGTAAATTTGGACACAGACATAAGAAGGCCATAAGATAAAGAAGGCCAGATTTGAAGGGGTGCCCTATAGGACAAGAATGCCAAGGATTGGGATGTCTGAGTGGCTCAGTCAGTTGGGCAGCTCTTGATTTGAGCTCAGGTCATGATCTCATAGTTTCCTAGGTTCGAGCCCCACTTTGGGCTCCATGCTAACCACATGGAGCCTGCTTGAGACTCTCCCTCTCTCTCTGCCCCTCCCCTACTTGCACTCTCTCTCTGTCTCTTTCAAAATAAATAAAGAAACTTAAAAAAAAAAAAAAGAATGCCAAAGATTGCCAGCAAGCACAAGAACTAGAAAGAAGCAAAGAAGTCTTCCATGGAGCCTTCAAACAGAAAGCATGGCCTTGCCAACACCTTGTTTTGGATTTCTAGCCTCCACAACTGTGAAGGAATTTCAGTTGTTTTAATCTACCAAATTTGTGGTAATTTCTTACAACACTCCTAGAAAACTAACAGAAATAGAAATAAAATAAGCATAGCTGTTACTGTCCTCATTTCTGTTACTGGTCATAAGGCCATAGTTGATATTTATAACTCTCTCTTTTCAATACAGAGCCAATATTTACTTTTCCCTCACCCAGCACATCAACTGATTGGAGTCCCATACCTGGCAGGTGGTCCAAACCTTTATTCCTGAAAGACTTTATTCTCAGTCCTTAGTGGGTTGTTGTAGTGTGATAGTTAATTTTGTGTGTCAACTTGACTGGGCTACAGAGTACCAGACATTTGATCAAACATTATTCTAAGTATATCTGTAAGATGTTTCTGCATGAGATTAACATTTGAATAGGTTATGAGATTAACATTTGAATAGGTAAACTATAGGTAAAATATAGCAGATTGCTCTCCCTAATGTTGGTGGGCCTTATCCAGTCAATGGAAGACCTAAATATAACACAAAATCTGAATAAGAGAGAACTCTTCCTCTTCCCATTACTTGAGCTAGAACATTGTTTTGTTTTTCTGGCCTTTGGACTCGGCCTGAAACATCAGCTCTTCTTGAGTCTTCAATCTGTGTGCTTTGAGAATAGAACTTACAACATCATTTCTCCTGGTTCTCAGGCCTTTGGACTCAAACTTACACATCTGTTCTCTTGGGTCTCCATCTTGCCAACTGGAGATCTTAGGACATCTCCATAATTGTGTGAGCCAAATCCTTATGATAATTCCCTTTTACACACACACACACACACACACACACACACACACACACACACCCTGATGGTTTTGTTTGTCTGGGGAACCCTAACTAACGCATATAGTCTACCATTAAATTTTACTAGAACAATACTAAAATGAGCCCCATAGAATTTCTAGATTGCAAACACAGTCCTTTCTTAACCTTTTCTGTATCAGGAATCCCATTTCCACCTAATAATTGGGACCAATCACTCAATCAGTACAGTAATTCTTTTCTTTGCCTGTTGGTTTAATAGCTTGAGAACTTTAAAATGTTCACGGGGCGCCTGGGTGGCTCAGTTGGTTAAGTGTCCGACTTCAGCTCAGGCCATGATCTCACGGTTTGTGAGTTCGAGCCCCGTGTCGGGCTCTGTGCTGACAGCTCAGAGCCTGGAGCCTGCTTCGGATTCTGTGTCTTCCTCTCTCTCTGCCCCTCCCCTGCTCACACTCTGTCTCTCTCTCTCAAAAATAAACATTAGAAAACTTTTTAAATAAAAAATTTAAAAATTTAAAAAAATAAAATGTTCAAATGGCAGCCCCAACTACCAGTTCACTGGAATTATTATCTCTATTGTCTGAGGGAAACATTCCTCACTTGGAAAATACTTGCATTAAACTAGTAAAATATAAAGTTGTAAAGATAGAAATCAAAAAGCTTTCGTATGTCAACCACCCTTTGATTCCTGAATCTATCAATTCTGACTATGGGAATACCATATATTGGTCACCTGTTCAAAGCCTATATCTCAGTTGGTATTCCCTGGTCAGGAATTTAGTTTCAACCACAATTCAGGAGCAAACAGGAGCTATTTCTCAAAGGGAAAATAGTTATTGGTAGAAGAGGAGGGCATAATTTTCCTCTAAAATCCTAGAGTTTTGCAGTGGGATTCTACTATTCGGCATTTGACTGGATCCATATAGTATATATGTCACAGATATTAATAACATTGTCTGTCCTGGGTCATATGGCCCATATGGGCAGAGAAGCTTGCCCTGCAGCCTAGGCCTATTGCAGAATCTTCTCTTGCTTCGGGACCTACTTGAAACTGGTTTAAGGGACAGAGCAATACAAACGTGATATATCTTGCCTCTAAAATCCAAACAGGCCCAAGTGTTTTATTTCTTTCTTAGCACCTAAAGGTGCAATTTGCCTCTTATTTCAGAAAGGATATTCTGATATGGTCCATTACTACTGGACTCCTGGCAACTTCACCAAAGTGGTAAGACCTAAATTTTCTGGAAGAATATTTCCCATCCACTGGCATACATGTGTCTTACTACTACATCTTGGGTTCTTGACACTTCTAGCCCACCAAATCAAATCAATGTAATGTTACAATTGTAATGGAGCCTCTGCAAAGTATGACAGAGAACAGGAGACTTTACATAGCCCCAAGGAAAGACACTGAAAGTATGCTGCTGCTACTTCTAGGTGAAAACAATATGTTTGTGATGCTTTTTGTCAAGTGTTACTGAGAAAAAAGCACTTGCCAGACCAACAACTGCAAAAGCTAGAGCTGCATGTTGATATGCTCCATTAAAGAGGCCACATATAAAACATAAAAATAAAGAGGACACATCTACAACAGTAGCTATAATTTAGTCACTACCTGATTACATTTACAATAACGTGTGTTTATAAAAATACACAAAAACCATCATCCTTTACAGGCTAAATAGCAGGTTAAATAGGGAAGTGATAGGAATCACTATCTCTGTATTTTTCAAGTCTCTGATGTAGCTCTAATCTCTGCAATCCTTCCAGGAATGTAGTAATGCTTTTGGTTTATTTGTTGTGATAAGAAAAGGCAGTTACAGAACTTCCATCAAGACTTTTTTTTTTTTATCATTTATTTATTTTTGAGAGACAGAGAGAGACAGAGCATGAACAGGGGAGGGGCAGAGAGGGAGGGAGACACAGAATCCGAAGCAGGCTCCAGGCTCTGAGCTGTCAGCACAGACCCCGACAGAGGGCTCAAACTCACAAACCATGAGATCATGACCTGAGCCGAAATTGGACACTTAACCAACTAGCCACCCAGGCACCTCTCCATTAAGAATTTTTACTATTATGTTTCACTCCGTAGATCAGAGAGCCAGTATGCATATTCTTCCGGTTGCCAGGTATGTCTGTTCCAACTACGCATTCAGAAATCATACAGTGTACTACAGCCAAAACTGGATTAACCATGAGACCTTCATGACAACCACTCTGACCAATGGATTTTAATGGCTTGAGTGCCCACAGAGATTGGCATACTCATAGCTAATACATAGGAACTTCTAAAAGGGAAATTTCCTTTCTCTCATGCCCCTTAACTCTGGAAAATGTCAGCTGGTTCCTTTTGTGGAGGAAAAAAAGGGGGAGGAAGAGTTATAGGATAAAGTTTTAGCTGTGTCAGAGTCTATTCTCATGAAGACCCAACCTCCTCTTCATTCAAGGTCCTGTGAAATGGCTTCTATTCCTACACTGAATAAGAGTCTATGGCTCATGTGGTGACTCAAGGCAGGCCTCTGTCTACTAGAACTAGAGTTTTTCTGATTGTATAGATCAAAAATTACTTAAGATGCCCATCTGTTTAATTCACCATGATTAATTGCCACCACCAAAGACCTATGTAAGTTAAAACATTCTGATTTCCACTCTAGTCCTATTGCCCTTTTCAGTAACTGTATTCACCTAGTCTCTGATGGTTAAGCACTGATACCTGGCCTCTGTTACTCTGGCATTAAATCCGGAACCCATTCAATGGTGAACTCTCCTACCATCATCTGTGATATGCAGACAGCAGATCGAAATGAGCTTTTTAATGATGCTGGTGATCCCCTCCTCAGAGTAGTTCTCAATGTCTTAGTGAAGAGTGTCCTCTGGGACAACTTTTCCTACTCCTGAAGCTTTTGGGTTCCTTCCTTGAAATTATACCAAGGAAAGTGACATCTAAACCTACTGAAAGTAAGCCACCATGCAGTCCATTTTTCAGTCATCCAAACTGCTGCTTGAGCTACACATTGTATCTGAAAACTCTGGTAAATGTTCCCCTGTTGATCATTTCAGCCCAGTCCAATGTTAAGTTCTGTTCAAAATCAGCACTTACAGAATTCATTCCCAAACATATTCTCATGTCTCTGACAATATAAATTTCCAAATTCTTGCATTTCGGGTGGGGGAGGTTATAATCTATCTTCTCCCAGGTCAGACAAGGAACTGCTTGAGATGATTCACTACAGTGTCTTCAATCAAGGAGAAGCTAGTCTCCTCAGACATGGAAAGAAGGAGTGTTTTGGGTTGGCAAAGAAGTCTCAGGGGAATGAAATACTACTCTTCCATGAAAAAGAACAAACTTATTGCACACAACAATTTGGATGGATCTCAAAGTGTTACATACTGTATAATTCCATTTATACAACTATTTTTGCAACTTATATGAGCCTTAAACTATCTTAAAATAAGAAAGAAAGAAAGAAAGAAAGAAAGAAAGAAAGAAAGAAAGAAAGAAAGAGAGAGAGAGAGAGAGAGAAAGAGAGAGAGAAGAGAAGAGAAGAGAAGAGAAGAGAAGAGAAGAGAAGAGAAAAAGAAAGACTGGGAAGGAAGGAGACCCTAAGGTGGACATAGAGGTTCAAGTTTCTCAGATTTATCTGAATTCACCCAAATGCCTGCATTCTAAGTCTCAGAGCACCACTTTTTCCCAGTCTATGCCCCAGCTTTTGCATAGAAGGGATTCTGGGCCCTCAGTGATATCATTGCATGAGTTAACCAACCCTGATGCTTCCTTGCTTCTCTGCTGCTAGACTTGTTTTATGTAAAATAATATCCTCTTGTTTAGTTACCTTTGCTACTTGAAGCTGTGAGAAGTCCTGATTCAAACTCTTGACTCATAATTAGATATATTATTTTTAATATATCCTAAATGCATAGGTTTGAGAAGTGCCAAAAGTTGGTGTCAAAGGAGTCACAGCAAACACCTGTGGCCAAACTTGTCAGAAATGCAAGCATATTGGAGGCCATAATCTTAGACGTGTGTGACAGTCTGGCTCGAAGGCACTCTGCACAGAAGTAGGGACAGTATCAGCACCCCCTATACCCCTTGCCTGTCAGAATCTGTCTGGGAACTTGCATCATCAAGAAGTGACAAGCTTGTGTCAGCCCCACAAATTTGTACCAGCATCTCAGATCCCAACCAACAAATAGCACTTCTTTTCCTTGTCCTCCCAAATTAGATTCACCAACAGTAAGAACTTGAGTGATACAACAGGACTTGTGAAATCTTAGATTTGTTTTTTGTTTTTTCCCATGAAGACTTTATAGAACAATTTTTCCCTTCTTGTTGGCATGTGGTCAGACACTCAACATACAAATTTCAGCAATTCCTCATGTTACCATAAACCTTGTGAATGCTCCCAGTCATTCCATCACAGAAAAAAATGCGAATTGGCAGAGACCAATTATAATTCCTAGTACCAAACGGTACAAACTTACTTTCACCTATAACTTCTCTACTTCCAAGATCTGCCACACTTAACAACATTTCACTGAAATATTGTATCAAGAAGATGAAAAAGTTCTAGAGATGGATGGTAGTGATGGTTGCATACCAGTCTGAACGTAGTTAATGCCACTGAACTGCACACTTAAAAATGGCTAAAATTATAAATTTTATGTTATGTTTGGCCACCCAAAAAAAAACAATAATTACAATCTAATTCAGCAATTCCATATATATCCCCCAAAGAAATGGGGAGAGGCTGTGAGGAGTTGGGCAAAATGGGTAAAGGAGAGTGGAAGATACAGACTTGCAGTTACAGAATGAATACATCATGGGAAGAAAAGGCATAACATAAGGAATAGTCAATGATATTGCAATAGCAATGTATGGGGACACGTGTACACTTATGGTGACATAACATAATATATAAAATTGTGAAATCACTATGTTTTATACCTGATTGTAATGTAACATTGGGTCACAGGTAACATTTGTGCCAACTATACACAGATAACAGAAGAAAGAAAGAGGGGCGCTTGGGTGGCTTAGTCAGTTGAGTGTCTTGACTTCCACTCAGGTCAGGGTATCACGGTTCATGATTTCAAGCCCCACATCAGGCTCACTGCTGTCAGTGCAGAGCCGGCTTTGGATCCTCTGTTCCCCTTCTCTCCCCTCCCCCGCCCATGTTCTGTCTGTCTCAAAAATAAATAAACATTAAAAAAAAAAAAACAGGGGTGCCTGGGTGGCTCAGTCGGTTAAGCGTCTGATTTTGGCTCAGGTCATGATCTCTCAGTTTAGGAGTTCGAGCCCCACATTGAGCTCTGTGCTGACAGCTCAGAGCCTGGAGCCTGCTTCAGATTCTGTGTCTCCCTCTCTCTCTGCCCCTCCCCTGCTTGTGCTCTGTCTCTCTCTCTCAAAAGTAAATATTAAAAAAAAGTTTTTTTTTAAAGAAAGAAAGAAATTGGAAGCAGGCACTCAAACAGATATTTGTATGACAATGTTCATTGCAGCATTATTCACAATAGCCAAAAAGTGGAAACAATGCAAGTGTTCATCAACAGATGAATGGATAAACAAAATATGATATATATGCACAATGGAATGTTATTTTGCCTTAAAAAGAAGTGAAGTTCTGATGCTACAACATGGATGAATCTTGAAGGCATTACAATAAGTTTATGCTGGACAGAAAAGGATAAATGTTGTATGGTTCCACTTATACTAGGTACCTATACTAGATATAGGTAGACAGCAAGTAGATTAGAGATTAAGGTGGGGGTTGATGGAAAGGCAATGAGGAATTATTGCTCAATGATTACAGAGTTTCTGTTTGGGGTAATAAAAAAAGTTCTGAAATAAAAGTGGTGATGGTTGTATAACATTGTGAATGTAATTAATATCACTGAATTTTCTATTTAAAAATGGTGAAATTGACAAATTTTGTTGTATGCATTCTGCAACATATGATACATATAACAAAATACCACACATATTTACTACATAAATATGTATTTATTTATAGATTTTTAAAAAATATATAATATAATATCCTAAAAACCATTGAATTGTACACTTTAAGCAGGTGAATTGTATAGCATGTAAACTATAACTCAGTAAAGCTATTTTTAAAAACAAGACAGAGGGGCACCTGGGTGGCTCAGCTGATTAAATGTCCGACTTCAGCTCAGGTCATGATCTCGTGGTCCCTGGGTTCGAGTCCCGCGTTGGACTCTGTACTTACAGCTCAGAGCCTGGAGCCTGCTTCAGATTCCGTGTCTCCCTCTCTCTCTCTGCCCCTCTCCCACTTGCACTCTGTCTCTCTCTCCCTCAAAGATGAATTAGCATTAAAAAAATAATTAAAATAAAAACAAGACAGAAAAAAAAAACCAAGACCGAGATAGCCAAATGGATTAAAAAGTAAGTTAAAAAAAAACACACAAAAGATTCACTTAATTTTTTTATGTTTATTTATGGGGGGGGGGGGGCAGACAGAGAGAGAGGGAGACAGAGAATCAATCCCAAGCAGGCTCTATGCTGTCAGTGCAGAGCCAGATGCAAGGCTCAACTTACAAACCAGAGACCATGACCTGAGCCAAAATCAAGAGTCAAACACTTAACCAACTGAGCTACCTAGGAACCCCAGCAAGAGATTCACTTTAGCATCAAAGACACAAATAAGTTGAAAGTAAAGGATGGAAAAATACATTCCAAGTGTACAAGTTCCCTATGACAAATCACCGCACACTAAGTAGCTGAAAACAATGGAAATTCATTCTCTTGCAGTTCTAGAGACCAGAAGTCCAAAATAAAGGTGTCAGTCAGGTTAACTCCTTCTGGAGGTTGAGGGAGAACTCATCCCATGCCTCTCTCCTAGCTTCTGGTTGCTGCTGGCATCCTTGGCATTCTATAGCTTATAGGTACGTTACTCTAATCCCCACCTCCGTCTTCACATGACCTTCTTCTGTGTGTGTGTCTTTCAAATATCCCTTTTCTTTCTCTTACAAGGATGCCTACCATTGGATTTAAGACCCAACCTAAGACCAAGATGATCTCATCTCAAAACTTAATTATGTCCATTAACTTAATTACATCTGCAGCAAAGACCCTATTTCCAAATAGGTATCAGAGTTAGGACTTAAATATATCTTTCTGTAGTCACTATTCAACCCCCTACAATATGCAGATGATAATCAAAGGAAAGCTGGGACAGCTAGACTAAAAGCAGACTAAATAAACTTTAAGTAAAAAATAATTACAAAAAACAAAGAATATATTGATAAGAAGGTCAATCCATCAAGATGTGACAACAGTTATAAACATATATCCACTTAACAACAAAGTCCCAAAATATATGAGACAAAAACTGGCAGAATTGAGAGATAAATAGACAGTTCTACAATAATAGTTGAAGATTTCAATATGCAATTTCAGTAATGGATAGAACAACCACACAGAAGATCAATAAAGAAATAGAAGATTAAAACAACACTATAAGCCAACTAGACCTAATAGACATATATGGAACACCACACCCAACAACAACATACATTCTTCTCAACCACACTGGAAATTTCTCCAGAATAGACCACATATCAGTCCACAAAGCAAGTCTCAATGAATTTTAAAAGACTGAAATCATACAAAGTATGTTATCTGCTACAATGAAATAAAGCTAGAAATCAATCACAGAAGGAAACTTGGAAAATTCACAAATATGTGGAAAAAAACCAACACACTCTTAACTTGTGGGTCAAAGAACAAATTAAAAGAGAGATAAGAGGATAATTTCAAATGAATGAAAACAAAAACACAGCATACTCAAACTCATGCAATACATCAAAAGTAGTGCTCAAAGAGAAATTTGTAGCTGAAAATGCTTACATTAAAAAAGAAGAGCAATTCCTATCAAAATAACACCAGCATTCTTCACAGAGCTAGAACAAACAATCCTAAAATTTGTATGGAACCAGAAAAGATCCCAAATAGCCAAAGCAATCTTGAAAAAGAAAACCAAAACTGGAGGCATCACAATCCCAGACTTCAAGCTGTATTACAAAACTGAAATCATCAAGACAGTATGGTACTGGCACAAAAACAGACACTCAGATCAATGGAACAGAATAGAGATCCCAGAAATGGACCCACAAATGTATGGCCAACTAATCTTTGACAAAGCAGGAAAGAATATCCAATGGAATAAAGACAGTCTCTTCAGCAAATGGTGCTGGGAAAACTGGACAGCGACATGCAGAAAAATGAACCTGGACCACCTCACAAAAATAAACTCAAAATGGATGAAAGACCTAAATGCAAGACAGGAAGCCATCAAAATCCTAGAGGAGAAATCAAGCAAAAACCTCTTTGATCTTGGCCTCAGCAACTTCTCACTCAACATGTCTCCAGAGGCAAGGGAAACAAAAGCAAAATTGAACTATTGGGACCTCATCACAGTAAAAATCTTCTGCATAGCAAAGGAAACAATCAGCAAAACGAAAAGGCAACCAACAGAATGGGAGAAGATATTTGCAAATGACATATCAGATAAAGGGTTAGTATCGAAAATCTATAAAGAACTTATCAAACTCAACACCCAAAAAATGAATAATCCAGTCAAGAAATGGGCAAAAGACAGGAATAGACACTTTTCCAAAGGAAACGTCCAGATGGCCAACCAACACATGAAAAGATGCTCACCATCACTCATCATCAGGGAAATACAAATCAAAACCACAATGAGATGTCACCTCACACCTGTCAGAATGGCTATCATTAACAACTCAGGCAATAACCGAGGATTCGGAGAAAGAGGATCTTTTTTGCACTGCTGGTGGGAATGCAAACTGGTGTGGCCACTCTGGAAAACAATATGGAGGTTGCTCAAAAAACTAAAAATAGAACTACCCTACAACCCAGCAATTGCACTACTAGGTATTTACCCAAGGGATACAGGTGTGCTGTTTCGAAGGAACTCATGCACCCCAATGTTTATAGCAGCACTATCAACAATAGCCAAAGTATGGAAAGAGTCTAAATGTCTAAATGTCCATTGATGGATGAAAGGATAAAGGATAAAGGATAAAGAAGGATATATATATATATATATATATATATATATATATATATATATATATACAATGGAGTATTACTCAGCAATCAAAAAGAATGAAATCTTGCCATTTGCAACTATGTGGATGGAAATGGAGGGTATTGTGCTAAGTGAAATTAGTCAGTCAGAGAAAGACAAATATCATATGACTTCACTCATATGAGGAATTTAGGATACAAACAGATGAACATAAGGGAAGGGATGCAAAAATAATATAAAAACAGGGAGGGGGACAAAACATAAAAGACTCTTAAATATAGAGAACTAATAGAGGGTTACTGGAAGGGTTGTGGGAAGGGATTATAGGGGCACCCGGGTGAGCTTTGGCTCAGGTCATGATCCTGCAGTTCATGGGTTTGAGCCCTGTGTTGGGCTCTGTGCTGACATTTCAGAGCCTGGAGCCTCCTTGGGATTATGTGTCTCCCTCTCTCTCTGCCCCTCCCGCACTCGTGCTCTGTCTGTCTGTCTCTCTCCCTCTCTCCCTCCCTCCCTCTCTCTCTCTCTCAAAAATAAATAAACATTAAAAAACCTTTTTAAAGATTATTATATAAAAAATACTATGAAGGGGCACTTGGGTGGCTCAGTTGGTTGAGCATCTGACTTCGGCTCATGATCTCACAGTTGGTGAGTTCAAGCCCCACATCTATGCTGCTGTCAGCATAGAGCCTGCTTCGGAGCCTGATTTGGAGCCTGCTTAAGAGTGTCTGTCCCCACCCCACCCCCGCCTCTCCCCCACTGGCTCTCTCTCTCTCAAAATAAACAAACTTTAAAAAAAATACTGTGAACAATTGTAAACCAACAAATTAGATAATCTAACTGAAATAGACAAACTTCTAGAAAAATACATACTATCAAAGGGCGCCTGGGTGGCTCAGTTGGTTAAGCAACCGACTTCGGGTCGGGTCATGATCTCGCAGTTTGTGAGTTCGAGCCCCACAACGGGCTCTGTGCTGACAGCTCAGAGCCTGGAGCCTACTTCAGATTCTGTGTCTCCCCCTCTCTCTATCCCTCCCTTGCTCATGCTCTGTGTCTCTCTGTCTCTCAATAATAAATAAACATTAAAAAAAATTTTTTAAACTGACTCAAGAACAAACACAAAAATTGAACAGACCTATAACAAGAGATTGAATCAGTAATCAAAAACCTTCCCCCTAACAAAGCCTAGGACCATAAGCTTTCATTGGTGAACTCTACCAAATGTTTAAAGAAGTAATACCAATGCTTCTCAAACTCCTCCAAAGTATAAAAGTGAAAGAAGCACTTCCTAACTCATTCTATGACACCAGCGTTACCCTGATACCAAAGCCAGACAAAAACAACCCAAAGGGAAACTAGAGACAGCATACCTTATGAATATAGATGAGAAAAATCCTCAACAAAATACGAGCAAACCTAACCCAGCAGCACAGTAAGAGGATTATACCTCATGACTGAGTGGGATATATTCCAGAATGCAAGCGTGCTTCAGCATATGAAAATCAATCAGTGTACTATACCACATTACCAGAATAAAGGGGGAAAAATAACACATGTTCATCTCACTTAATACAGAAAAAGTATTTGAAAATATCTAACACCTTTTCATGATGAAAATCCTGAACAAACTAAGAGCAAAAAGGAATTTCCTCAACATAATAAAGGGGATTTACAAAAAATCCAAAGCTAATACACTCAATAGCCATGGCTTTAGCTTTATCTGAAGTTCAGGGTCCTGTACCAAGTTCATATGGTTATTTGGAGAATTCATTTTCTTGCAGCTGTAGAACTTGTGGAGGATTGCTTCTTCTTATTTTTATTTATTTTATTTTTCTTTGAGAGAGAGTGCATGTGCATGTGAGGGAGGGGCAGAGGGAGAAAGAGAGAATTCTTTTTTTTTTTTTAACTCAAGTTAGTTAACATATAGTAGGATTGGTTTCAGGAGTAGAATTTAGTGATTCATCACTTACATGTAACACCCAGTACTCATCCCAGCAAGTGCCCTCCTTAATGTCCATCACTCATTTAACCCATCCCCCCCTCGCACCTTCCCTCCAGCAACCCTCAGTTTGTTCTCTGTATTTAAGAGTTTCTTATGGTTTGCCTCTCTCTCCATTTTTACCTTATTTTATTTTTTTCTTCCCTTCCCCTATGTTCATCTGTTTTGTTTCTTAAATTCCACGAGTGAAGTCATATAATATTTGTCTTTCTGACTTATTTTGCTTAGCATAACACACTCCAGTTCCGTCCACATTGTTGCAAATGGCAAGATTTCATTCTTTTTGATCGCTGAGTAATATTCCAGTGTGTGTGTGTGTGTGTGTGTGTGTGTGTGTGTGTGTGTGTGTATACCACATCTTTATCCATTCATCAGTCAGTGGACATTTGGGCTCTTTCCATAATTTGACTATTGTTGATAGTACTGTTATAAACATTGTGGTGCATTTTTGTATCCTTTGGATAAATACCTAGTAGTGCAATTGCTGGGTCATAGGGTAGTTCTATTTTTAATTTCATACTGGAAACTTCATACTGTTTTCCAGAGTGGCTGTGCCAGTTTGCATTCCCACTAACAGTACAAAATGTTCCCCTTTCTCTGCATCCTCACTGAATCTGTTGATTCCTGAGTTGTTCATTTTAGTCTTTTTGGCAGGTATGAGGTGGTATCTCATTGTGGGTTGGATTTGTATTTCCCTAATGATGAGTGATGTTGAACATCTTCATGTGTCTGTTAGCCATCTGGATGTCTTCTTTGGAAAAGTGTCTATTTGTATCTTCTGGTCATTTCTTCACTGGATTATTTGTTTTTGGGGGGTGTTAGGTTTGATAAATTCTTTATAGGTTTTGGATACTAATCCTTTATCCAACATGTCATTTGCAAACATCTTCTCCCATTCCATCGGTTACCTTTTAGTTTTGTTGATTGTTTCCTTCACTGCGCAGAAGCTTTTTATCTTGCTGAGGTCCCAATAGTTCATTTTTGCTTTTGTTTCCATTGCCTCCAGAGACATGTCTAGTAAGAAGTTGTTGTGGCCAAGGTCAAAGCGGTTGCTGCCTATTTTCTCCTCTAGAATTTTGATGGTTTCCTGTCTCATATTTAGGTCTTGTAAATGGGATTGATTCCTCGATTTTTCTTTCTGCTGCTTATTATTGATGTATAGAAATGCAACCAATTTCTGTACATTGATTTTATATCCTGTGACTTTGCTGAATGCATATATCAGTTCTAGCAGTTTTTTGGTGGAGTCTTTCAAGTTTTCCACATAGAGTATCATGTTGTCTGTGAAGAGTGAAAGCTTGACTTCTTCCTTTCTAATTTGTATGCATTGTCTGATTGCTGAGGCTAGGACTTTCCGTATTATATTGAACAACAGTGGTGAGAGTGGACATCCCTGTTGTGTTCCTGACCTTAGGGGAAAAGCTCTAAGTTTTTCCCCATTGAGGATGATATTAGCTGTGGGTTTTTGTATATGGCATTTTTTAAAATTTTTTTAACGTTTATTTATTTTTGAGACAGAGAGAGACAGAGCATGAACAGGGGAGGGTCAGAGAAAGGGAGACACAGAATCCGAAACAGGCTCCAGGCTCTGAGCTGTCAGCACAGAGCCCGACGCGGGGCTCGAACTCACAGCCGTGAGATCATGACCTGAGCCAAAGTCGGCCGCTTAACTGATTGAGCCACCCAGGCGCCCCTGTATATGGCATTTTTGATGTTGAGGGATGTTCCTTCAATTCCTACTTTCTTGAGGGTTTTTATCAAGAAAGGATGCTGTATTTTGTCAAATACCTTTTCTAAATCTATTGAGAGAATCATGTGGTTTGTATCCTTTCCTTTATTAATATGGTATATCACATTGATTTTCGGATACTGAACCACCCCTGTAGCCCAGGAATAAATCCCACTTGATCATGGTGAATAATTCTTTTAATGTATTGTTGGGCTTGATGTCCTAATATCTTGTGGAGAATTTTTGCATCCATGTTCATCAGGGAAATTGGTCTATAGTTCTCCTTTTTAGTGAGGTCTTTGTCTGCTTTTGAAATCAGGGTACTGCTGGCCTCATAGAATGAGTTTGGAAGTTTCCCTTTCATTTCTTTCTTTCTTTTTCTTTTCTTTTCTTTTTTCTTTTTCTTTCTTTTTTCTTTTTTCTTTTCTTTTCTTTTTTTTTTTTGTAACAGCTTCAAAAGAATAAGTATTAACTCTTCTTTAAATGTTTGGTAGAATTCCCATGGGAAGCCATCTGGCCCTGGACTCTTGTTTGTTGGGCAATTTTTGATACTGATTCAATTTCTTTACTGGTTATGGGTCTGTTCAAATTTTCCATTTCTTCCTGTTTCAGTTTTCATAGTTTATATGTTTCTAGGAATTTATCCATTTCTTCCAGATTGTCCAATTTGTTGGCATATAATTGCTCATAATGTTCTCTTATTATTGTTTGTATTTCTGCAGTGTTGGTTGTGATCTCTCCTCTTTCATTCATGATTTTATTTATTTGGGTCCTTTCCTTTTTCTTTTTGACAAATCTGGCTGGGGTTTATCAATGTTGTTAATTCTTTCAAAGAACCAACTCCTAATTTTATTGACCTATTCTATTTTTTTTTATTTCAATATCCTTGATTTCTGTTCTAATCTTTATTATTTCCCTTTTTCTGCTACTTTGGGGCTTTATTTGCTATTCTTTTTCCAGTTCCTTTAGGTGTAAGGTTAAGTCGTATATTTGAGATATTTCTTGAAGGAGAGAGAGAATCTTTTAATTTTTTTTTAACGTTTATTTATTTTTGAGACAGAAAGAGACAGAGCATGAACGGGGGTGGGACAGAGAGAGAGGGAGACACAGAATCGGAAGCAGGCTCCAGGCTCTGAGCCATCAGCCTAGAGCCCGTAGCGGGGCTTGAACTCACGGACCGCGAGATCGTGACCTGAGCTGAAGTCGGACACTTAACCGACTGTGCCACCCAGGCGCCCCGAAGGAGAGAGAGAATCTTAAGCAGGCTCCACACTCAGCACAGAGGCTGACACAGGGCTCAATCTCAGGAGTGTGAGATCATGACCTGAGCTAAAATCAAGAGTCAAACGCTTAACTAACTGAGCCATCCAGATACCCCAGACGCTTGCTTCTTAAAGGCCAGAAGAAGAAAGAGTCTCTGACTTCCTCCATGTCTGACCCTTGGACTTTCTTTTAAAAGGCTCTCCTGATTAGATCAGGCCTACCCAAGAAATCTCCCTTTGTATTAACTCAGAGTCTACTAACTAGGGCCTTTCATTACATCTTCAAAATCACTTCATCTTTGCTATATAATGTAACATAATCCAGAAATGATATCCCATCATTGATATGTCCCACCCACACTCAAATGTAGGGGATTATATAAGGGTGTGTACATCAGGGGGAGGAATCTTGAGAAGAGGACATCTCAGAATTCTGCCTACCATAGACTGACCTTTGATGAGGTAAAAAGGGCATTGCCTTCACCTGTGTTTGGATCGCATTCCCATGCCACTCCCCGCCTGACTCCCACACACCTTTTCAAGGACTGTAGCCCATTAGTCACACCAGTGTGTATATATAGGTAAGTTTGGAGGTATACAACCAACTATTCTCTTTTCCATTTTGTTGTTGTTGTTGTTGTTCCTTAATGAGTTGCCTTAAGAACTGATTTTAGCATATTCTTGCAGCACTTTCACATGACCACTCCATACCTGTGTACTATGGGTACGTTTACTTGTAAATGAGCTATTTGGGAATGAACAGGGGAGCGTGTTTTCACAAATGTCAAGGTGGCCAAAAATATTTCTCTTTTCAGCTACATATGATGAGAGGGCTGCCTCTTTGCATGAAGAGGAATTAAATACTGTTAAGATAATTTTGATATCATACATTTCAGTTGGAACCCATATGATGGTTTCTTTTTCTTTCTTTCTATCTGTCTGTCACTCTATATTATACAAAATAAGTTTTTGGCTTCTCCCTGGAGAAGGAGGAAGAGGAAGCATCAACTTTATGTTCTTCCAGTTATGTTAGTCTGTAAATTAATCCTCTCCACAGTGAAATGTTCCCAAATGACTCCAGTTACCTTGGAGGAAGCAGGTTAATTTATCTCCCTATTATGGCTACTACTTGGCTGCCATACCCTGAATCTAATAAACACAATTTAACCTTGAGGGAAGGTATAGGCAGATTTTTGCTCAAGACTCCAGTTGATAAGTGTAAACAGTACAGATTGGAAGTGGGGTCTCAGGACCATAAACTCATCTGCCCCCTTGATCACTTCTGAAGCCTTCTAAGAATTCAACTTGTTTCTTCCCCAGGCATCCACCAGGACCCCCACATGTACATTTCTCCTTTCCAACATGACTTTCTGCCAGCTACTAGAGCTCTTTCTTATTTAAATTACTTTTCTCATCCTGAAGTCCCTGGCCTCAGTTCCTAGAGTATATTATAGTCTCCTCCACACCGCCCCCCAAATCAATCAGTTGGAAATCAGATGGCTAGTGCTAAGGTTGGGCTGTGTAGGGTTAGGGATTATTAATGCTAAAGATAGGGCTACAGTAAGTATAATAATAAATATCAGAACTGAGGAGTTGGGGTCACAGTGGTTTACTAATAAATAATTTAGAGACATCCACAATTCTTCATAACAATCCATAGAGAACTATAATATTTATTTTAATTGTATATAATCTAAAATTTATGTTTCATTAAGTATGTGTCTTATGGTTTTCAGTTCTGGCATTCTCTATAAGCATAAACCATTTCTGTTGCTAATTTGTAATAGAATTGAGGAGGTTAAGGGAATAGGGTATTTCCTATTACAGATAGAATTTTGCTTTATCCAAAAATTAAAGAAAAACTTAAGTTACGAGGTTTAATTCCTCCTAAAAACCCTCAGGGAGTCCACATAAAAGAGCTCGTATTTTTTCTTAACTCATCTTTAGCTTATTGTAAATACAGATGAATAGATACAAAAACAACTCTAGATACAGATACAGATACAGATATACGCACACATGGGTTAGTATACATAGACATATTACCTAGCTCAGTCAGCTACCAGGGCCTACACACTAGAGCTCTTTCTAGTGTGTAGTATCTAGTATCTAGAGGATACTCCAGTAGCAATGACCACACCCAGTGCCTGTATCTTGATTTCTAAATGCCATTCCTCAATAAAAAAAAATCCAGGGCATATTGCACACAAAATTTATGAAGGTGTCTTCCTATTTAAAACTTGTTTTCCATTACATCTTAGAATGTTTTGCCCTTTCCTACTTTTAGTTATGTATCTTTTCACATGATTTATTCCTTTACAATTAATTTGTATGTTTTTAAATGACTTTTTTACTGTGTAAAAAGTAATAAATGTTCATTGTGACAAGTAATCAAAAAGGAGTATAACGAAAAATATTAAAAAATCTCTTAATGGGTTTCTTAATGTTGAATATTGATTAAAAGAGCTGAATTCTTTAACTTATTTAAAACATCCCTACAACAAATGCAGTTGACCCTTGAACAACATGCCACTTATACGAAGGTTTTTTTTTTTTTTATAAATATGATATGGTACTGGGGTGCCTGGGTGGCTCAGACAGTTGAGCATCTAACTCTTGATTTCGGCTCAGGTCATGGTTCCAGGGTCATGGACTTGAACCCTGCGTCAGGCTCCGTGCTGAGCATGGAGCCTACTTAAGATTTTTTCTATCTCTCCCTTTGTCCCTCTCCCCAACTTGCATGCTCTCTCTAAAATAATAATTTAAAAACCGATATGGTACTGTGATTTTCTTCCTTATGACTTTCTTAATAACGTTTCTTTTCTCTAGCTTACTTTATCACAAGAATATAGTATATAATACATATAACATACAAAATATGTGTTAATCAATTGTTTGTGCTATCAGTAGGCTTCCATCAACAATAGGCTATCAGTTAAGTTTTTGAAGAGTCAAAAGTTATACACAGATTTTTGCCTGCGCAGGGGTTGGCACCTCTAACCCCCATGCTGTTCAAGGGTCAACTGTATATTGATAGGCAAAAATGAGTCACTGATATTTATTAATATTTGAATGCTTTTGTAGGACCTTTTTATATTCTCTATTAGGTTTTTCTATTGCTGCATAACAAATTACCACAAATTTAGCACTTAAAACAACACTTTTATTATCTAACAGTTTCCGTGGATCAGAGGTCCAAGCACAGCCTAACTGGGGCTCTGCTCCAGGTCTCACAAGGCTATTATCAAGATGTTAGACAGGCTGTGTTTTCATCTGGAGGCTTGACTGAGGAAGAATCTGCTTCTAAGCTTATTTAGAGTGTTGGCAGAATTCATTTCCTTGCAGTTGTAGGATTAAAGTCCCCATCTTTTTGCTGGTTGTCAGCTACAGACACCCCTCCCCCTGAAAAATCCTGGAAGGTGCCACTAGTTCCCTGCTATGTGGTCCTCTCCACGAGTGGTTCATATGGCTATCTGCTTCCTCAAGGTAGCAGGAAAGGCTTTAGCTCCAGTCTAGTAAGCTAGCGTCACATAAGATAATGTAATCACAGAAGTGGTGACATCTCCTCACTTTTACCATATTCTTTTGGTTAGCAATAATTCACTGGTCCTATCTGCACTCAAGGAGAAGGAATTATACACAGGCATGGACACCAGGTGGAAGAAGTCATTGGGGGTCATGGTGGGATATAAGCTCTCATTTCTTCATCTAAATTGGAATATTCTTGTTTGTTTGTTTGTTTGTTTGTTTGTTTTTGAAAGAGAAAGCCTGTGTGCACACACAAGTGGGAGATGGGTAGAGAGAGATAGGGAGACACAGAATCCGAAGCAGGCTCCGGGCTCTGTCAGCACAGATCTGGACACAGGGCTTGAACCCACAAACTGTGAGATCATGCCCCTGAACTGAAGCTGGACCTCAAGCAACTGAACCACCCAGGTGCCCCTAAATTGGAATATTCTTATCTTAAGGAAGTTTGTGAATGTTCTTCTAACAGGAAAGAAAGTTTGGTATCTTCAATCTCAGCCATCTTATTTTACAGACAAGGAATTGAGGGTCCACAAGAATAAATGGTTTGCCTAAGTTTGGTGGGTTCAGAGTTGTTTACTCCCAGGTCAGCATGCTTTCTACACACCATTATGCTAATGAAGCATTTTCAGTATTTTCACTTAAGTAAATGAAATATATATGTATTTATTGATGGGCGGGGCAGAAGAAGGTGGGTGCAGGCATTATAAAGAATTTTGCATGTAAATTGTCAAATATGGCAACCAGCATGTGTTATGTGTTTTCTGGCTGTGCTCAGATGCAAGAGCCAGTGAACGAAAGAGAATTACTTATACTCAGCACATACATTACTTCATTCAGTCACATACATTACTTCATTCAGTCATCCCAAAGACTCTATAAAGTAGAAATTCTTATAATACAGATTAAAAAAAAAAGGCAAAACAAAAAACAACAGGCTCAGTGAATGCAACTAAATCATTCTGGGTATGGACAACCATCAAGTTACAGTGACCAAATCAAAGCCAAATGAATTGCTTACTTCTGGCCCATTCCATTTCTCTATCACTAATTTCTATAATTAATGAACAATACTGTGAAATTTTTCATGTCTATACAGCCCTTACCTTTTCCTTTTTGCCTGTTTAAGTCTTGCCACTCTTGTTACTTCTAAGTGGGAGGAGTTCATAATAACAGATTTTACATCTTCCTGCACTTTTATATGCCTGTATCTTCCAGCTTTAGTCATGTTGCCATAAATAAACCTAGGAAAACCTACTTCATTCATAAGTGGCTTCCTGTCCCTACGTTAGGTAACTGATTTTTCTGTAAGTCTAGAAGCTCAAAGCACTAATGAACCACAAATAGGCTTTAAAAATTTTTGAATTCTAGTTCATTTTCTTGGTCTTCTTATTTTAGGTAACCACTTCTCATTCAAGGCATACTTAACTAAAAGGATTCAGAGAGATTTAAATTATGAATGTCCTCACTATCGGACGTTTACAGAATATTTTTTCTCTTTTGATAGTCTTCAGGGGAAACAACTTTCTGGGAGATGTAGGATTTTTCTTTCCACTACACAGCGCATTCTTCTAGCGTATCTTTGGCATTAACTCCCCCAATTTTTTAATCTAAGGCACACTTACTGGGCACTCTAAACCTCTAGTTTACAGTAAGGATTCACTGAGACCCACCACCGTGCGTAATCGTTCAAGGTCATTGGGGCTGCTGGCCGGCCCCGGCCCTGAATGCGCACTGCCAGGCCCATTTCCTTCTCCAAAGCCGATGCTTCCTTGCTCCCCACCCTTGGGGCGGGGGGAGGGGAGGGGGAAGCAGGGGAGGGTGTCGCCCGGAATGCCTGGACCAGACCGGGAGACCGGGTCCGCCACCGCACGGGGGCCGCGCTTGGTACCGCGCCTCTGGAAGGTTCCTGAGTGGCTGGCGGAGGGGGCGGTTCCAGGGAAGCCGGGGCGGAGCCGGCGGCGTCTGGCAGCTGTGTTACGCCTCCCGGGGCCGCTCGGCCGCGCCCGCTCGCGGAAGCCGCTCTCTGCCCGGTAAGAGACGCTCTGGTCGAGGGTCCGCCGCAGCCCCGCGCCGCTTTCACTGGCTCGCCGGCTGGTTGGCCTCCCGCCACAGGGCCATGCAGCGCTTAGCTATGGACCTGCGGATGCTGTCCCGGGAGCTCTCTCTCTACTTGGAGCACCAAGTCCGGGTTGGGTTCTTCGGCTCGGGTGTGGGCTTATCCCTGATCCTGGGCTTCAGCGTCGCTTACGCCTTCTATTACCTGAGCAGCATTGCCAAGGTGAGCCGGGGGTTGGCGCGGGCGCCGGGGCGCAGGGCCGCGGGCAGCTCTGCTGGGAGGGACAGCAGCTGGTGAAGCTGGAGCTGCCGCTGGAGGGACGGGTGGCTGGGGTCGTCCTGGAGGCGAGAGTGCTGCTTGAGTTGTCGCCCTTTCCCCGATATCTGATGGACGCCCTTTGAGCGCGCGCGGGAAAGCGGGCCAGCCCTTGTCGGCGTGTTGTGGGTTCGGCCGGGGTCCTCGGACTGCAGCCAGGACCCGGCTGACCTAGGCGCGGCGGGGCTGCCCTGTCACCATTCGCGGGGCTGGCAATGCTGTAGCACTTCTGACAAGGACTCCCTTATCTCAGCTCTCGCCTTCCCCTTCAAGAGTTTGGTAAACCTCTCTTTAAGTCCGTTGTGACTGCGAATTATTTTTGTCAGGCTTCTAGAAGAAGATGTAATCGAAGGGAACGTGCGGGCGAGGGACGAGTCTGCTCATTTCTGGTTTACGGTTGGCAGAAACTTTGTTCTAGACCCTTCACTATAATACCGGCTTTCCCCACAGAAGCCCCAGTTAGTGACGGGGGGTGAGAGTTTCAACCGCTTCCTTCAGGACCACTGTCCCGTGGTGACAGAAACGTACTACCCCACGGTCTGGTGCTGGGAGAGTCGAGGACAGACACTCCTGAGACCTTTCATCACTTCCAAACCCCCGGTGCAGTACAGGAAGTAAGTATATTTCCATTTTTCAGTCATTTCTGCAAAACCACCGGGTTTTTCCTGCATACTCCCAGTTCTTGATTAACCTCTCGTTAGTAAACATATAGAAAAGAAAGGGGGAACGAAAGTGGAAGGTGTGCTCCCCTCCACACACACACAGCTGCAGGAAAATATTCAGGTATTGCCGTTCACCATTGTTTTTGTGTGTGCCTTGATGTAAATGGTTTATTTCTAGAGAAGTGTTTTTGAGTTACTCTTTTCTGGTTTGGCATGCGTCTGTCCCTAAGGACCTAGATCCTTTGATGATATGCACCAATTCATTGATGCTAGGAGTGGGGATGGGGTCGAGAAGGATGCCAATTAATTTGGATGTTGCCAAATCCTAATTAATGATGGACTCCTGTAAAAGGACTTCATATTAATAAGCAAATGGGTTCTTGATGATAATGTCCTTGAGGTGTTAAAGATATGGTCCAGAATTTATCAGTAACCTGGAGATTTAGATGATGCCTAATATTAATTTCCCTGAGTCATCTAGTCCTTCTGGAGTTCCTTTTGTTGCCTGGAACTTGCACTATTTATTTGAGAAAAATCTTTAAGTTCATGCATACTATGTGAGAAATACTTTAAAATATTTAAGAAACAAATTTTATAATATACTCTGTGGGAGACTGCATTGTTAAGTCAAAGGACCAGAGCAGTGATCAGACCAGTATTTTACTTATTCATAATTCCCTACTGAATTATTTGGGTGACCTCAATCAAATAGGGGTTAAATGCTGGGTATTTTAGAGTAATGAGGAAATGATTAAGATAAATATTTGAAGTATTTAGCAGTTCATTTTTATATGCTACCTTTTTGTGATATTGCTGGAAATACTTTATGGTACTAATGTCATATCATTCTTGTAATAAGACAAAGGGATATAAGTGTGTGTGTTAGTGAATGCTGAAAAAAACTTCAGATGACCAAATCATGTCATATATTTATAAAATTAAGACACTAATATTGGTGCATCTGGGTGGTTCAGTTGGTTAAGCATCCGACTTCAGCTCAGGTCATGATCTCACGGTTTGTGAGTTTGAGCCCCGTGTCAGACTCTGTGCTGACAGCTTGGAGCCTGGAGCCTGCTTCGGATTTCTGTGTCTCCTTCTCTCTCTGCCCCTCCCCTGCTCATGCTGTTTCTCTCTCTCTCACTCTCTCAAAAATAAACATTAAAAAAAAAACACTAATATTAAAGCATGACTTGAAACATTTAATGAGTATGTCCTCTATTTCTTCTAGTGAACTTATTAAAACTGCAGATGGAGGACAGATTTCACTGGACTGGTTTGATAATTGTAACAGTAAGTGTTATAGGGATGCCACCACCAGGCCTACTATCTTACTGTTGCCCGGCCTCACTGGAACAAGCAAGGAATCATATATCCTTCATATGATCCATCTTAGTGAAGAATTGGGATACAGGTACCAGTAAAAGATTTATTCCATTTTTTACTTAATTCATTCTAAATGAAGCACAAATCTATCTACATGTTTGTTTCAGAAAAACTTGTTATTTCTTGCATGGATTAAGCGTTTCCCTAGATTATTATTTTTCTCTGCTTCCTCTTTTGCCTTTTTTTTTTTCCAGGAAGATGCATAACAATCATCTCACAGGAAATAGCATTTCGCATAGTAGGCACTCAGCAGATTTTGGTTGAATGAATGAATGAATGAAATTAGTATCATCTAGGAATTGACATAGGACCCAGGTCTGAGGAGCAGTAGGCCCACTGAAGGGAGTGCTATGGAAAATAGCCATTACAAACCACTGAGAGAGTAGATGGTGACCTTCATGTTTCATTCCATATTTGAGCCCTGAATCTACTAATCTTATCTCATTGGCTTAGATCCCAAATGTAAAAAATATCCAAAATCGGCTTGTAGGTGATCTTTCTTTTTCCAAAGGTGATCTATGCTTCTTCTGTCCATCTGAGTTTGTAGGTGCACATGACTAATGTCCAATTGAGGATGCCACAGCATTTTTGAGTAGCCATTATTCAACTCAGTCACCAAGTACAATTTAATTTTTTGCAAGTGACTTAGTAACCTTAAGTTTCAGGTTCAGCTTTAATATCTTAAAGCAGAATCATTGTGAAAAGTACTGCTTTTTTGTGTCGCCTTTTTAAGCTGATAGTAATTATTGTAATGGAACACTCTGAGGTGCATTTAAAGTACAGTTGTGTCCTTTGTTAAACTTGAAACACTCTGTGTGAAAAATTGATGTGGAGTTTATATTAATAAAAACATTTTTGTATAAATGGGGAAATGCCATAAGAGCTAACTCAATTTTCACAAGTTAAGTCTGATCTTTTACAGATAAAGCCTATTTTGTCCATGAAATGACAATCTCTCAGACGTTTTGATAGGTGTTCTAGAATTATTGTTCCAGTGAAACTTGCACTAATATCAGGAATTCATCATTATTCCATGTTTAGCACCATCCAGTTAAGTGTGAGGCTTGATTCCAATTTTTTCTAAAACTTAGTCATGCTCAAAAAGTATAGATCATAAAGCCTTCTGTGCATATTTAAATTGCTGATTCTGTACTTGGCCTGAGCTGTCTCTCAAGACTTAGGAAGTGCTTTTAAAAACAATGTAGTTGAAACTCAAGGACTAAATCTCATAAGCCCTGGAGTTGCCAGTCCACAAGGCTTTTTTCCACCCCTTGCAAAAGTTGCTAAATTTTATGACTATGACTATCATTACACTGTGCTTCAAAGCTTCAAAGTTCTAACTCCCCTAAGGGTTAATATCTCTTCTACTGATTTGGACATTTTATTGTGAATCTGTGATAAAAGGAAGGTTTTGTGCTAGATACAAAGAGTTTTGAGAAGTTGACCTTGCCACAAGGAGCCTAAGAGAAGAGAAAGATAGATCAGGTCATTGTCAGCTGCTTAAAGACCCAGCTTATTTGGGTTTAGGGAACTCTAACAGTGAACTAGACTGGACTTGAAAATAGCAGAGTACATGTATAAGCAGTGGTCAGTAAACTTTTCAGTGGCCTTTGGTCCTATCTCCATTTGTTTTTAATTAGGAGGGGTGGCTGAGAAGATGTATCAGTTAGCTTTTGCTGTATAACAAACTATCCCAAAACTTAGTAGCTAAAAACTACCACCATTCTGCTCACAATTCTGTGGCCCAAGAATTTGGGCTGGGCAAAGCTAGGTGGTCCTGGTCTTGGCCGGGATCATTTGTGCATTTGAGGTCAGCAGCCAGGACAACTGCCTGCATGGGGGCCCTCAGCAGGAATGACTCATCTCAGCTCCATGTGGCCTCTCATTCACCATCAGGCTCTGAGTTTGTTCATTTGGTGGCAGAGGGTTCCAAGAGTACAAAAGCAAAAGCTGCAAGGCTTCTTGACATTCATGCTAAGAACTCTCCTGATGTTGCTTCTGCCACATTCCAGTTAAAGCAAGTCTTGTGTGTCAGCCCAGAGTCAAAGAGTAGAGAAATAAACTCCACCTTTTGATAGGAAGGCCTACAAAATATTTTTGCATCATACCACAGATAGCAAGGTAGTGCCAAGGACCACTGAAGTAAAAGAAAAGATCTGGAACTTTGCCATAAGGCTTGCATTGAGTCCTTTGAGACTGTATAATATAGTGGTGTGTGCAGGGTCTTTGGAGCTGGGCCTAGGTTCAAGTGTTGGAACTTCCACTTACTGAGAGACCTTTGTAATTAATTTTTAACTTCCCCAATTACAGCTTCTCACTTACTACAGAGAGTTTAAATGAATTAGAATGTATAAAGTACTTGGTTTAGTGACCTGAGCCAAAGTGGTCTTTCATAATGTTTCCCTAATCAGACTAGAACACTTTATAATTTAAAGAACAAGTACAAGCAAACCTACCTCTTGGGAAATATAAACACCTAGTTTCCTTACAGGAATGCTTGGATTGTGTCATTATGTCTCTTACGCAATAGAATTTCATAGGCAGTATGAACACCCCAATACGGTGGGGGTATATTTGCCTTTAGGCCCCAGTTACTATCTTGTGGAAAGGTTGAATTTGTAGGGAGACTCATGAATTTTGTCAGGTAGCCAGGGAACTGTTGTTGCTTCACTGCTGAGATGTGATTTAAACATTAGGGAGAACTTAACTCCTGGTGTATTGATAAGTGAAACATAAGGGTTTGCTATTGTTGCTGTTAAATATTTTGTTTTTGGGGCGCCTGGGTGGCTCAGTCAGTTGAGCATCCGACTTCGGTTCAGGTCATGATCTCACAGTTTGTGGGTTTGAGCCCTGCATCAGGCTCTATGCTGACAGAGCCTGCAGCCTGCTTCAGATTCTGTCTCCTTCTCTCTCTGCCCCTCCCCCCGCTCATGCTCTGTCTCTCTCTGTCTCTCAAAAATAAATAAATGTTAAAAAAAATTTTTTTTTCCTGTGCCTGAAAACTGACAGACACAGACCTTTTAAGTTTCACCAATTCAGAATTAAGAATGGATGGGATAGGAACTAAGCTAAAGTTCATTTAAGATCACTGTGAGCAAAGGCTTTACTAACTAAGAAGTCAAATTGAATTGAAAGGGGAATACATAGTCTACCTGCCTGTTCATCTTCATGGGCCAAATGCAGTATGTATTCCTTGGACAAACTTGTCCCTGAGGGGGAGAAGAGAATTGCTGAGCCAGATAGCCCTAGTCATTCTTCCAAATTTTATCAATCAGATAAGCCCTCCATCTCCTGGAGAATGAGTAAAGTAAGCGAGGCCAGGAAGCCAGGAGTGTGTTTAGAGAAGCTTCTCTCATAGAAATCAGAGGACTGGAGAAAAAGTTACACCTCTATGATTGATAAAGTAGTTAGAAATCCCATTCGTTCACTCAAGGTTTGTTCTTTAAAAAAACCTCTATTTGGTAACACAGCCTAATCGATATTATTTTATGTACCTGAATAATATCTGTTTTCTTAAGTCTTTTTCCCATTGTCTGAATTAATTTTTAGGACGACTACTAAAAAGAAGGGAGTAAAACAGTAACTCTGAGAACATCTAAATCATCTTTTACTTTGGCCTCTTTTATTGAGAGCCTTCATCTACTATTTTGTTCCACCCCCAACTAGTATTAAAAAGAGTGGCCCATCCAGAATTATATCATAATAAATCCATTGAAATCTAGGTCAGTCATTAAGTATTTTTATCAGAACCTATATTCCCAAAGAGCATACAGTCTAGCTCAAGCGATAAGGAGTATGTATGCAGTAGCTGGGAAGAAATGCATTCACGAGAACCAGGATTGACTACAAGTAAAAGAAAACTCAAAATAACAGTGACTTTAAAAAGATACAAGTTTATTTCTCTCTCATGAGAAGTTTATTTCTCTCTCTCTCTCTCTCTGAGAAGGTAGACCAGGGCTCTATAGCCTGTATCAGGAAGTGTTGCTTCATAACCTATGGCTGCTCTAGCTCCAGCCATCACAACTGTACCCCAACATCCGAGAAGGAGAAAAAAGACTAGAGAATGCACCATCTTCCTTTAAGGATGCTTTCCAGCAATTGTGCACACCACTCTTGCTTGTATCATATGGACCTGCTCTTCCTCAGCCACAAGGGAGGCTCGAAGTGAAATCGTTATTTTGAGCAGTCATATACTCAAGTGACACTAGAAGATTCTGTGACTGAAGAAGAAGAGGAGCATGGATACTGGGAGATAACTGGCAGTCTCTAGCACTTAGTGGTCAGTGTTGCAAGTGTGAGGACTCTGGAATATCAGACACCAAGTAAGACATTTTAAGCAGGGAAGGAACAGGTCAGAAGTGCCAGAGGCGAACGAAAGAGCAAGGAGAATGAGGACAGATAAAGCAGTACTGGAGAAGATTCAGCAGAGCAATGAGGAAGGAAGTCCAACTGCTGAGGGCTAAGAAGACCTCAGGAGAAAAGAGTGGGGTGGATCACATATCTTTTAAGTTTGACAGAGGAAGGAGGGAAACAGGAGAGGATTTGGAAAAGAGCAGAAGGATTAATAGAGGGATTTTTCAAGATTGTGGGTGTTTGTTTCGAGAAATTTCTTTCTTACTGCATTTTTTATTACTATCTTCTTTTTGTTTTTCTTGCTACATTTTTCAAACTACTTACAGAAACCACTGACATTTTAATGTGGTTTAACAGGATTCAGATCTTCCAATGCAGGGCCACCTATTGGTAGCAAGGATGCCATTGTCCATCATTTATAGTTTTGAGAGGAACTTGAAGTGGGAGATGATTTAAAAGCAGTTAAAATTTGACTAGTTTCTACATGTTCCTTTGCTTTCCAGTTTGGAGTTTGGATCTGTGCATTTTGATTTAGGTCAGGTATCACCAGTAGATAACTAAGCTTTAGGTGACACTTAGATTTTCCTGCAGTATCAGAAGGGCACTTGCAGGTCATCTACTGACTCTTCCTGAGGGAGGAAGGAAGGGGAGGCTGAACTAAGGAAAATGAGGCATGGAACAAAAGGGCAAGTTCTGACTACTCCCCAGTGTAAAAGCAGTACCTTAGGTAAGAAGTCATTTTAAATTAACTCCAGAATGTTTTTATCTAAACATATTTTTGTAAGTTTTTGCTGTTGTTAAAACAATTTGGCTTTTAAAGTTTTGAAAATGAGTTCAGTTAACTGATTATTCATGAGACTGGCTGGATGAAATCATGCATAATGGAAAGCACTGGGTGAAGAGCTTAGCTTATTTAATGGTATTTATAGAAAAAGTTATAGTGGATACTGACAAGGAGTCTCATTCCCTAGGGAACTAATTGTTAGATGTTCCATTATACAATGATTCACAAAGTTTTGGGGATAAAGCTTTATTTTATTTTATTTTATTTTTTTATCTGAGCTGGCATGCACTCAAAGGGTACTCTGTGTTCAGAGCACTCGCACTCATCTTTGGAAAAAGAGACTTTTATGTTACTAGCTTAGGTAGCCCAGGGCCTCTGAGTGGGGTGGTTAAGTGGATTATTGAGTCAGGTCTGCTTGGATTCAAGTCCCAGTTCTGTCAAACACTTCCTGTGTATCCACGGCCAAATTATTCAATAACTCTGTACCTCAGTTTTCTCATCCATAAAGATAACTATACCTCATAGGATTGCCAGGATTACATGTATATATGTGAAGGTTTTTCCCCAGTGAACATTTTAAAAAGTAGTAGCTTTTTTTAAAAGAAGTATTTTTTTTTTAAATATTAGCTTTTTTTCTTTAAAGGAGTGAATTATGTCTTTGGTGTAGGGAAGAGTCATACTCTTTTAGTCTGGTTAGGTAGAAATGAGGTACTTAGTGCCTGGGCCCTACTACCAGGCAAGAAACCATCCCAGGAGAACCTGAGACAGCAGTGTGCCTGGCCAGACAGTGAGTGGTGCAGGGAGAGGATAATGCCTAGCTAAGGTGGAGTGGCCACTGGAATCTATATCTTGGAATGCATACATGTTTCTTTTTTTTTTTTTTAATTTACATCCAAGTTGGTTAGCATATGGTGCAATAATATTTCAGGAGTAGATTCCTTAATGCCCCTTACCCATTTAGCCCATCCACCCTCCCACAACCCCTACACATACATGTTTCTGACTCCAGTTTGGGTCATAAAGCTGCCAGCAGTGATCTGTGACACTGGAATGATTCCTATAAGTTCATACTATTAATGTAGAACACTTTTATTATTAAATAGTTCTTTAGTTGACAGAATCTACAGAAATACCAAAGAAACCCAGCTAGAATTCAAATGAGTAAGATAAAATCTGAGAACATCAGAAAGCAACTGAGTAAATGTTAGGGAAGACGGGAGAGCTGGGGGCGGGGCAGTGGAGAAGATTCCAATAAAATATTATAAAAGAGAACTTAATGCTAGTTGTATAAGGTTTTCAGTGGCCTCACATGAAGGATAACTTTGACTCTTTTTTCCTCTTGTGGCTACTGGTTTTGAAATATTATACCTAAAAAGTGAATTGTACTAATTATGAACTTTTTTTTTAAATTCATAGGACCACTCAGAGCTTATGACCAGCAAGAGATAACCAGAATTGCCATTTTGGTTTACTACTAATTAAATTTAGCTTTGTTGAGTGCCTGCCACATGATAGGCCCCATACCAGGTGCTATACTTAGGTTATCTTACTTAACATGTACCTAATTCCAAGAGCTGTATTATCATCATACTCATTTTACCAACCAAAAACAAAACTACAGTGTTCATAATTTCACCAAAGTTTGACAGTTAGTGTGTGACAAGGTACTTCAACTGTACAGCCTTGTTACAGAGAAATGTATGATTGTTTTTTAGGCTCTTTGAAATATTGTTCATTCTTCAAAATTCTCCTTTACTCAGATGGCTCTTGGCTTGGGAAAATAGCTCCTCAAACCCCATGATTATTGCCTATCAGGATAATGTAGACCTATAATATCATAAGACTCCATTTCATCAGAGAAATTCAAGACATGACAGGCAAACATGTCATGTTTCCTACTCAAGGAATAGATTTTATAGGGAAAGAGTTGAAACAAGAGAATGGGGTTCTTGAATTATGGATTAAGTTTCACTATTCTCCATTGCTATGTGGTAATCAGGAGTTGGGTATGTAATACAGTCAATATATTCCTGTTAATTATCGTGTTTGATTTCTGATGCATTACATTCTAGAAAAAGATACATGAGTTACATTCATCTGTTCTAATATCTTTATGACATTAGTGAGGTCAGAAATGTTTAAGTGTTACCATTTTTTAAAAATAACGTGTATTGGGGTGCCTGGGTGGCTCAGTTGGTTAGGCGACCGACTTCAGCTCAGGTCATGATCTTGCAGTTTGTGAGTTCGAGCCCCGCATCAGGCTCTGTGCTGACAGCTTAGAGCCTGGAGCCTGCTTCGGATTCCGTGTCTCCCTTGCTCTCTGCCCCTCCCCTGCTCATGCTCTGTGTCTCTCTGTCTCTCAATAATAAACATTAAAAAAAAAAATTTTTTTTTAAATAAATAATGTGTATTATGCTATTGGATATAATGTTGTATAAATGTAAATTAGGTTAAGATAGTTGATAGTGTTATTCAGATTCTTTATATCTTTCCTAACTTTTTTTTGATTGATAGAAGGATGTTGAAATCAACTATGATTATGGATTTTCTATTTCTCCCATTTAATTGTCATTTTTGCTTCATGTATTTGGAAGCTGTGTTATTAGTCATAGATATATTTATGGTTGTTAGTCTTCCTATGAATTAATTCTTTCACCATTATGAAATGTCTTTCTTTATCTCTGGTTGTGATGTCTATCTGATATTACTGTAGCTACACTAGCCTTCTTAAACTTACCATGTACATTTTTTTTTTCAAACTTCAACTTTCAAAGTATCTGTATCTTTATATTTAAAGTATATTGCTTGGGGCGCCTGGGTGGCGCAGTCGGTTAAGCGTCCGACTTCAGCCAGGTCACGATCTCGCGGTCCGTGGGTTCGAGCCCCGCGTCGGGCTCTGGGCTGATGGCCCAGAGCCTGGAGCCTGCTTCCGATTCTATGTCTCCCTCTCTCTCTGCTCCTCCCCCGTTCATGCTCTGTCTCTCTCTCTCTGTCTCAAAAATAAATAAACGTTAAAAAAAAAAAAAAAAAAAAAAAAAAAAAAAAAAAATAAAGTATATTGCTTGTAGATAGCATATAGTTGGGCCTCGCCTTTTTTGTCCAGTCTGATAATTTCTTGATTTTAATAGGATTTTTAGTCCATTTACATTTAAGGTAATTATTGATATGGTGGATATAGGTTTACCATTATAGTCTTTGCTTTCTGGTTTTTTGTTGTTTGTTGTTCCTTTATTTTCCTAGCATTTCTCTTTCTTTTTTTGAGACTCTGTGTTTTTTGCCTTATTATCAAACTTGGAAAAAGCTTGGCCATTATTTCTTCAAATATTTTTCTGCCCCATTCTCTCTCTCATCTTCTTCTGGAGCCACAGTTACATACATGTGTGTTAGATCTTTTGATAATGTACCACAAATCACCAATGTTCTATTCATTTTTTTGAATCTTTATTTCTCTTTCATCTTTATGTTAGAACTGTAATTTACAAATCAAGTGAATTTGTTATTTCATATACTATATTTTTCTGACCTAGAATTTCCATTTTTAATAGGTTTTATTTCTCTGCTGAGATTTCCTATTTTTTTTTTATTCATTACAAGCTTATTTTCCTTTTATGTCCTTGAGCATAGTTATAATAGCTGCTTTAAATCACATCTACTGATTCTAACATGTGGACCATCTCAGGGTCAGTTACATTGATTATCTTATCTCTTGAGTATTGGCCATGTTTTCTTGTTTGCTTCCTGATCTAGTAATTTTGGCTTGTGTTGTAGACAGTTTGAATAATCCATTGTAGAGACTCTGGATTCTGTTATATTTTTCCAAATAGTACTGATTTTTGTTTGTTTGTTTGTTTGTTTGTTTGTTTGTTTGTCTTATCAGGCAGACAGTTTGTCTCAACTCAAACTTCAAAGTGTCTCCTCTATGGTAGAAGTAGCTGAAATCTCTGTTCGGTTTTCTAGCCTTAATTTGATTGCTTGGAGTCTCACATATGTATAACGGTTTAGCAGAGCTTTGGACCCAGTTTTTACCCAGAATTTAGGACTCTCCCTCTTTTGTGAGACTTTCTCCTCATTTTCTAACTGCTATAGTTGCACCAAAGTCTGTTTTCTGGTTTCTCAAGCCCATGAAATAGCATTTCTGTCTGACTTTCATCCATCATTGAATAATAGAAACTGGTGCATCCCCTCGGGCAAAAAGCTGTTAAAAAAAAAGAAAAGAAAAGAAAAAGAAACTCATCCAATGCCATTTTTTTCTTACAAGTGTCAACTCTCATTTAGTTTCTACCTGCTTTGGTTGTTTTCCATTGCCTTTATAATTTATCAAGACTTCATAGATATTATTCTTTGGAAGGATTGGCCTAATAGGATCTACTCTGACATGTTTGGAAGCAGAACCTTCTTGTCATCTTTTCTTTAACTGGTATTCAGAACTCTATACCTATTTTGGTCTTAACCTATTTTTTCCATCCTTACTTTCTATCGTTATACTCTACATAGCCATGTTTCTGATAAGATGATATATTTTCTCATCTCTTAGAAAATTTCATACATTTCTACCTTATATCTTTGCCCCCCCTGCCCCCTCCAACCCATATTATATCTCATACTTTCTTTCTTCTGAAATCTTTATCATTTTCCAAGTTTCATCATACTATTTATAGGTCTTTTCCATGAATTCTTTCCTGATCAATTTTGTCCAACCTGATCTCACAAAGCTTTATTATTTACACCATTCATTGGATATTGAACTGTATACTGCCTTATGTTATCACTTTTATTGTAGTCACTCAACTGAAAACATGATGTATTTCTTTTCAACCTAACTAGAGTATATCTCTCTTTGAGGCTAGGAACCTTATATTTATATTTGACTTTTCTCCTATAAGTTCTAACTCAATCTTTAGTTCAGTAAATGGTCTATTTAATAAATTTTTGAGTGAATGAATCATTCCAATATTAATATTTTTGTAAAGTACCTGGCATATAATAAATGTTTATCTGTTATTATCTGAAATCAGCATAGTAATCTTGAATGTTCCTCCTATTCCACCCTCCAACTATTATTTCTGTTCTTATACTTAGAGACTTACACAATCCTAGAACTGGAAAATATTTAAGGTGATCTGGTAAAATCCCTTTATTCTGGAAGATCACTGGGCTTGAGTAGATTCAAGGCTATCTGGTCCATCTTACTGTAACAGTGGTTTTCAATCATGGGGGCTTTAGACAACTTCTCCTATTATTTGGTCCAAAATGTCCATAGCACTAAAGGTTGGGAAATCCTGTGCTATAGGGAGCTCTCTACCCTTTATTTAACCTTCTTTAAAGAAGACTCACCTTCTTTTCTAATTAATGTGTTTTAGTGTCACAGAAGGTTAATACCAAATGCATTCTCTATTTGATATTTATTTATATTTTCCCTATTTTGAGAAGAACATTTAAATAGCTAAAATACATAGGAAAAATAAGTTTTACAGAACAATTTTCCTCATATGCATAACCTTTAAAATTGTTTGGGAGAATTTGTAAAAATTATTTGGAAAGAGCCATTACAAAGATAACAGAAGCTTATCAAAGTCTTAGGAATAGTAGTTGTTTCACAACCAGCTCTTTTAGCTTCATGTGTAAAGTGTTCCCTGATAACTGTCAGGGCAGAAAAGGAGATTAGATGAAAGAAACTGGTTACTTGTCACCAACTGGAATGGGATAAAGGACAGAACAGCAGCCATCATTCTGCCTTTCTCTGTAGCTGCTTTGCTCCCTCATTCTTCCTTATCTTTCTGCCCAATTTCCAAGGCTTAGAAGTATATACAGTGATGACTGCTACTTATTGAACATTGTCAGGAACAAAGGCCTATGGAGAGGTCAGTACATTTCCTCCTCTAGCAAGAGATACCAGAGCTGTGATCCACTTTTGAAAGTTGCCTGAAGGAAAGTACAAATATCCCAGTCTGAGTTTGGAAGAAAATCCCAGATGTATACACTGCTTTTTCATGATTTTGCAGATCATCGTTTTCTTTGCCCTTACCAGTTCTATTCTCTTCTCTCAGTGGCAGTCACATGATGACATCTTGCCCAAGAAGCCATTTTTATCCTTATTTAGTGCTTGCTTTCTAAAAGTAGTTCTTTTCTGGATGACTAGGAGCTTCAAAGTTCAAGATCACAATTAACTTTAGCCCTGATTCTTGTGTAACCTAGGTGCTTATGCAAGTAAGTGCATGTGGCTAACTTAAATTTTGCTTATGTCCAGTCTGCATTGCCATTCTTTCTAGTGAGAAAAGATTAAGGCCACACTGATCCTACTCCAACTTTTCTGCATGTTTTCAAAGTATATTTAAGATCATTCTTTGACTAGTCAATAAAATGTAATATACCCAGCTGTATCTCAAGTCAGATTTCTGAGATTTTAAACACTTCCTTTTTTTCAGTTGGGCCTAACCCATACACTGATCAGCAACACACTGAAAGAAGGGAATTAGAACCTTAAATGGCCTTGATTGATTGGATAAGTAAACAGACAACACCAAAATGAATTTTAATCAAATGAATATAGATTCACTTACTCAAAGAGAATCCTTGCAGACCCGAGTCAGGATTTTGTTTGAGGATGGCAAAAAATACATATCTGGTGTTATGGTTGACTTAAAGTTAAATGAGAATTAAGCATTTTAAATACAAAATGGCTTTTTAAAGCTACCACGGCACCACAACTACCACTGCTACTAATAGCTAACTTTCCTTGTGTACTTACAGTGAGCCAACACTGCTCTAAACCCTTAACATATGATCATTGACCCGGGAGAGACAAACAAGATCATAGGAAACACAGTTTGCCTTTCCTCCTCTAAGTCCACTGAACACCAAGCAGTAGCGTTGTGGGGGCCCTTCCTACCAGCTCAGGTGCCAGGTTCCTTGCAGCTCTACCTGTGGTCATGTTTTCACCTCAGGTAAAATTCCAGTGTCTGTGTTTGCTGAGCCTTGAGGGAAAAATAACTATTCCTGCCTTTCTTTTCTTTTCTTTTCTTTTTTTAACTAGCTATTTCTTAGAATAGGAATAGATACTTCATTAATGTTACAAAGAGAATAGGTAGAGGACTTTTTTTTTTTTTTTTTTTTTTAGTTTGAGGCAAAAACATTTAAATTTGATTTGTATCTAGAATTGTTTTAATAACATGTATTGAAAACCTACACATAGGTATAGGAAGAAGTTGTAAAAATTCTGCTTTTGGTAGGAAAATTTAACATCACTTCAATATACAATTTCCTGATTTGAACTCACATATTGAACTTAGAGAAGTGGAGTATATTTTAGTGCATTTAAATAAAATTGTCAAACAGTCTCATGTCTTTGGAACAGATTTTTAAACATCTTTTAGTACCCTAAAACAGTGCCACTGAGATTATTTTAATATGTATTATATTGTGAGCAAGAATTGTGTGTAAAAATAATAAACATTACTTTCCTGGTTTTTAGATGTGTGGTTTTTAACAACAGAGGAGTGGCAGGGGAGAATCTCTTGGTAAGTAAACTTAAATTAATGACAACAGCTTAATTTTTAAAAGAATGATTTAGAGGTTCATAATGAAAAGCACATTCTTTTTTATTTAAAATAACTGTGCATACAAGTTCATTGTGGAAAAATACAGATAAACAACAACAACAAAAAAATGAAATTTACAAGACTCATAATTATACAACCAGGGGAATCCCCTTGGTCTATGTATATTCAGATCTTATATCATAAGTAAAATATATGTAATATATTTCTATTTTAATAGAAATTAAGGTTATATTTTATAACTTTTATAGTTACTATATTTTAAAATCAATAGGTATTTACATTAGTTTTAATGGAAAACACATTTTCTTTAAAAATTAACTGTTAAAAATTAACAAATTAACCAGCACAGTGATGCTTTTTTTTCACTTAGAAATTTACTTTTGTCATGAAATGGATTGATGGTATGTTATATGCCTGTTTGCCAGTCAAAGTTCACATAGAAGAAATATTATTTAAATCTTTTTATTTAATCAGCCCTTTTTCCCTCTAGCCCCTAAAGTTTTTGTTAGAGGTTCTTCCACCTCTTAGAAAATCATCATTCAATCTGATGTTAAACCTGTGAGTTGGAGTGAGAACTCATATTCACTGAAATTTTTTTGAAGGTTTTCAACTGTCAATCCCTTACCGCTCCAACAGGTCAAAGACAATTCTACCAAAACTGAAAGAAGCCTTTTTTGTGTGTGTTTTGAGTCATTAATAGCGAATGATATTAAGACTATAAATAATTAAGTCATGCTGGAAATAAATATAATCATGTCACTAATGTCAGTACTTTATGAGAACTTGGGGAAAAAAGGTCTCTTGCACTTTGCTTTACGAAGACTTGGGTCCTGGAGGGAATCAAGATCAAGATGATTTCAAAAACTAAAATTATAAAATGTTTACATTCTTACTCAAGCACCTCATAGTAAATAGTTTGATGTGAAGATTCACATTTCCTCACTTAGTCCAGCCCTCTAGAAATCTTGTGGACAAATGACAGATGTTCTAAAGGGAAAGATTTGAATTTGTCTCTGTGGCCCTGGACCAACAAAATCATTTTTGAGCCACTCTTGTCTACTGTGTATCTATCCTTCTGGGTGTTTTCAGGGTACAAAAATGGGGAAGACATGGTCTGAGGCTCTTAATGAGATAATGTACTGCAAAGTGAAGTCCATTAGGTCCCATAAAGTGAGGAACAAAGATCTGTTCATTCAGCAAAGCTGTGTTGTATGCCTGTTAAATTAGATACTGGACAAGGCAATAAGGTGAGGAATGTACTTGTTTTTAGATGCAACCTTAACCCTTAGGAGCTTTCACTTAAGTTGCAGGAGAGAGTTCAGATACTTGAAAATATATGCAATACAGTGCTAAGTGTAATTGTAAGAAGACATATAAAAATTGTAGAGTGTACAGAGAAGATGTAACTAAGTGCTTGGGGGAGGTGAGAGAACATCAGAGCGGAGGTAAGTTTGAGTTGTATCTTGAAGGCTGTAGTACTAAACCAAGAGGGAATAGAGAAGCTTTTTCAGCATAAAGAGCAAAGTATTTAAGAGCATGGAACAGCAAGTACTTACTGGTGGAGGGATAATGATCATGATGATTTTATCAAATGTTTATTGAGTCCTTAGAATATATCAGTTATGTCTTTTTGTGCTTAATGTTCAGCAGTAGTAACAACGCAGTGATTTGGGTAAGCATCGCCATCATCACTGCCATTGATGAAGATGAAGAAAGTGAGACACAAATAGGTTAAGAATTTGCCTAGCCAAGAAATTCAGAACCAGGATTTAGACCCATGTAGTCTGACTGTGTGCTTATATTCTTGAATATTATGCTATGCTCCCTCTCATTTAAGAAGTGGCAGGGATTCTTCTAGAGGGGGAGGGCCAGATTTTGAAGAGTCATGTGTAGAATCCCAAGGAACCTGGTATTGAATCATTGACATTTAACATTTTTTCCAGCTTTATTGAGGTATAATTGACATATAAAATAATCTGATTATGTCCATGTTTCAGAGAGAGAACCATAGCAGCAATGTGTAGAAAAGAGATGGGAAGGAGTATGGAGGCTGGGAGGCCAGTTGGAAAGCAGTTACTATAGATTTACTTAGAGTTTAAAAACAGAGATAGGAGGGAGGAAGAGGAGAGAATGAGAATGAAGGGTATTCATGGGGCAGAAAGAATAATATTAATTAATTGCAGAAAGCAAAGAAAAGAGAGTCAAGGTTGACATTTCTAGCTTGGCTGCCGGTAAAAGACTCTTATGTTTGCTGAAATGGGAAACAGGGGAATTTATGAGATTTTTGGTGTAATAATAAAATAATTCAGTTTCAGATGTTTATGGTGCTTTGAGATCATCCAGGTGGAAATTTCTAGTAAACAGTTGGATATACTAGACAGGACCTCAGGAGAGATGTACAGCCTACAGAAAGAAAGGGATTGCCAGTGCACGAAGGGAAGCTGGAGCTCATAGTGGTTGAGATTGCTTCAGGATAATTTGAACAGCAAAAGGAGGAGGAGATGTATGGATAGAATCTTAGAACACAACAAATAGGAAGAAAGAGAGAAAAGGAAGAGCAAGAAACTTGAAAAAACTTCTATCCTTACCATTTAAAGTTATTTGGAAATTTACTTTGAAAGAATGCAGCAACCCAGTAACCTTTAGCCATAACATTAATTGGTTTTTTGAAAACTCTCCAGAAACACCTCGAGTTCTTAGAAAGGGATAGGATATAGAGAAACATTTTTCAAATTTTGTTTTATCAAACTTTTATTTTATTTTAAAGAATTTAGAATTCTAAGTGAGAGGGTAAGAGTAGCTTGGTCTCTAGAGTCTCATACAGAATACTAGGTTGAATTCTGATCAAATAGTACCTCCAGCAAATATTTGTATCACAAAGGCTAATGTAATCTAATTTTAGAAAGAATAAAGGGGCGCCTGGGTGGCTCAGTCAGTTAAATGTGCTACTCTAGATTTTGGCTCAGGTCATGATATCAGCGTTGTGAGTTCAAGCCCCAGGACCCTCCTCAGCGCTTGCGCGTGCGCACGTGCACTCTCCCAAAGTAAATAAACTAAAAAAAAAAAAAAGAATAAAGATGTAAAATAACCAAAATACAGCTACAATTATATGCTTTAAAACAACTGCTTTAAAAAAAAGAAATTTAAGGGGCACGCCTGGGTGCCTGAGTTGGTTAAGTGTCCGACTTCAGCTCAGGTCATGATCTCACAATCTGTGAGTTCGAGCCCTGCGTCAGGGCTCCGTGCTGACAGCTCAGACCCTGGAGCCTGCTTCTGATTCTGTGTCTCCCACTCTCTCTGCCCCTCCCCCACTCGTGCTCTGTCTCACTCTCAAAAATGAATAAATGTTTAAAAAAATTTAAATATTAAAAAAAAAGAAATTTAAGAGAGTAAATTAATTATAATTTAATATATACCTTTTGTACCCTAATGAATCACAAAAACAAGATGCCAATATTGATTATTAGAGCTAGCTTTATTTAGATCAAGGGATCTAAATAAGATCCCTTGATAATCCTTATTTCTGCCTTAGATCTATGAGCAATTTCTGTTTCAGACTAGAGGAACTCTGTGTATACTTACACCTCACCTTGTTCCAGAAAGGATTTCATGTAGCTCAGACCCAGAGTAAGTAAGAACTTCCTATAGGCATAAAAAAGAACAAAAGATGAATCAGCAAAGATCAAACAGTCACTGTCTCTAACTGAAATTAGCCCAAAAGAGCTAGCAAAGGTGAAATGGAATTTAGAGTAAGCAGTTCTGCCAGGAGTGGAAGAAAGGCAAGAGGAAAAGTTTGCCGAAATATGTTGGTGATATACTTAGAATTCATAGGGATTACTATGACTCCTCCAGAGGAGAATGAGAAAGAAATTTTCCACTACCATGTTGTCCTCATTTCTAATTACACATTGTAGGGTTCTAGAAAAGGCAAAAGCCTTGCTCACTAGGAAATGACAAGCCTGCACATTGTCCTCCCTGGGGCTGCTAGCTATAGAAGACAGAGAGTCCTAGTCTCAGTAGATTGTGATTCAGATATTCCTGCAGGGTTCTTGGAGCCCCTGAAGTAGATAGTACCTTTTCTTGCTCTTTGCAGATGGATTTTCAAGGATAAGAATCCAGGAATCCAAGTTGTCCACAAACTCCCTAGTATTTGTAATTACTTTATGAAATATTGTTTCCATTTTAGTTTAGGAATGATAATTTACAAAGCCAAAATTGAGTTTGTTGAAAGCTATATAGTGGCCCCATTTTTTGCTTTATGGGTCATACAGACTTCTGTGTCTCTAGGCACAATAGGAAAACAGCCACCTTGGAAAATAGTCTGGTACTTTCTCAAAAAGTTAAACATAGAATTACCATATGATGCAGCAATTCCACTCCTATGTATATAACCAAGAGAAATGAAAATATATGTTCACATAGTAACTTGTACATGAATATTTATAGCAGCATTATTCATGTTAACCAAAATGTAGAAAGAACCCAGATGCCCATCGCTGGACAAATGGGTAAGGCAAATGTGGTATATCCATATCACTAGATATTGGTTAGCATTGAAAAAAGAATGAAGTACTTATACATGCTGTAACATGGATGAACCTTGAGAACATTACGCAAAGTGAAAGGAGCTTGTCACACAAAATCACATGTTGTATATCCCATTTATATAAAATATTAAGAATAGGCAAATCAGTAGAGACACAGTATATTAGTGGTTGCCTAGAGCTGGGGGAGGGAAGGTGACTGCTAATGGTAGAGGGTTTCTTTTTGGGGTGATAAACATGTTCTGAAATTGTGATGGTATTTGAACAGCTCTGAATATACTAAAACCCATGAATTGTACTATTTATTTATTTAGTTTATTTAAGTAATCTCTATACCTAATGTGGGGCTCAAATGTATGACCCTGAGGTCAAGAGCTGCACGCTCTTCCACTCTTCCAGCCAACCAGTCAGGAAGCCCCTACATTTTAAGTAGGTGAATTGTATTGCATGTGAATCTTGTCTCATAAAGCTTGAAAAAAGCCTTTGGGCACTTTCCAGTTCAAGTTAAAGCTCACTCTGCAGGTAAGGAAGAGCCAATGGCGGGGAGCAGAAGCTGGAAGATACTTTAAAGCAGGTTCTGCTCAAAGTGTAGTTTTGTGGATGAATTCCATTTCTCAAATGTTCTGATACCAGCCCCTGACAAGACAAGGGACTGCGACAGAATGTAAACCACCTTCAGTTCCAAACACACTGCGGAAGTGAGCCGATTTTTTTTTCCTCCTAGCAATACTCTTGGTGAGAGAAGCAGTGTGCTTATTTTACATTCTGACACCAGCACTTATCTCATCCCAGCCTGGCACTTTGAGCAGCTTTGCTTCAGAGATCCTCTAATCCTGAAAAGCTCATTTTTAAAATGAGCACACCTCTGGAAAAGTGGGGTGACAGGCCTGAGGTCATAAAACTGATTAGTGGTCTCAGGGCAGGAACTCAGGCTGTTTGTTGGAAGTCTTTACCTCTCAGCACTGACTTTAAGTCAAATCAGCCTGAAAATCTGAGGTTAGAGATAAAAGGAGTTTTCAACGAGAGGGTTCCTACCTCAACATCAGATAATGGGTAGTTTATTAAGGGCTCAGATCTAGAGAAATCTGCTCTTGTTTCCTACTGAGCTTTACCACCTTTGCTTTTCATGGAGGCTAATGGAATGGGAGGGATGTAAGGCTCTCTCCCCTCCTGAGCCCTGTTTTCTGAAGGAGGCATTCAGAAGGGAGTAAGGACCTTCCTATGGTCTGATGGAGGAGGAACATATAGGGCAGGGCTGGTTAGGACACAGTTCAGTTGTCAGACTCATACCTTCAGACTCTGCCTTTCCTGTACTCAGTACCTTCCTGCTAAACTCCATTGTGTCCCATCCAAGTCTGCTCTTTCCTAAATGCTCCAAAAATAACCTCTCTCTCCATCCTCCACCCCAATCAGAACAAGAAGACTCATCTCAGCCAGATGTGGGATGAATGCGTTGAATCCTTTAGAATTTTTTCCTCACGTTGATAGGTCCAATTCATCAATACCAACTGTTGTAAGTGGTGGGTACACAAAGGATTGTACAATTCTCTGTAGTTAAACAATTTTTCAAATAAAGAAAAATAATGTTTAACTAGGTGGCTCAGTCGGTTGAGCATCTGACACTTGAGTTTGGCTCAGGTCATGATCCCAGAGTCATGGGATCCAGCCCCAAGTTAGGCTCCATGCTCAGCATAGAGCCTGCTTAAGATTCTCTCTCTCTCTCTGGGCGCCTGGGTGGCTCAGTCGGTTAAGCGTCCTACTTCGGCTCAGGTCATGATCTCATGGTTCGTGAGTTCAAGTTCCACATTGAGCTCTGTACTGACAACTCAGAGCCTGGAACCAGCTTCAGATTCTGTCTCCTTCTCTCTCTGCCCCTCCCCTGCTCACACTCTGTCTCTGTCTCAAAAATAAATAAACATTAAAAAAATTTTTAAAAAAAAGATTCTCTCTCTCTCTCTCTCCCCTGCTCACATGCGTGCTCTCTCTCTCAAAAAAAAAAAAAAAGTTTAAATAGTTAAAGAATTTCTAGGAATAATAACAGTAATTTAATAGCCACCATTTATTGAATGCTTAATATGTGCCAGGTGATCCTATAAGATATGCGATGTTTGACAGCACTTCCCTGTGCACTGCAAAGAATCCCCGTAGCACTAGATTTCCTTCTTCCCAAGTCGCTCTAGATCATTTTATCATTCTTGTCACTGCAGCCTCCTCCTCTCCTGGCTCAGCTCTCACCCTATTTCTTTATTTTTCTGCTCTCACCCTTTTTCTTTATTCTCCTGCTCTTTGCAGTTGGTTCTCAGCCCTGGCTGCACATTAGAGTCCTCTGGGAAGCCTTAAGAAACTACTGATCCCTGGACCCCATCCTCCCCTCCAAGATTCTGATTCATTTGGTCTGGGGTGGAGTCCAAGTGTCTGTGATTTGTCTTAACATTCCCCAGTGAGTCTAAAGTACAGGCAGGACTGCAAACTGCTGGATGGTGGCAGCAAACCCAGACAGGGCAGGGCGGGCATAGGTCTTGCTTCTTAGGAGTTTGGACCAAAGGTAACTCCTGTCCACCTGGCTGATCTGCTTTAAGCCACTAACAAAACTGTGGTCATTTATTGGTGTAACTGTGTAGCATGACTGCATATGCATGTAGCCATGTAGAACATTAGTGGGAATGTGGCACATAGGCTATCTTGACCTCAGAGGTGGCCAGGAGATTTCCTGGAGCCCTTTGTTTTGTGGCGAGTTATTTCAAGAAAGGATCCAAGCCCAGGCACTTTTAGACACTTGGTCATTTTATATGTCTATCAGTGACTAGGTAAAATGACTATTCATTAAAGTGCTGGTTTGATTTACGTATGCATACTGTTGTTTTCTCTGACTCCTTACTTAACCAATGCATCTTCCAAAAATAAAATCAATTTTCCTAACGACAATTTTAGCAAATGACTAGGTACTCATCCCAGGGTGGATGGAATGAAAACAAAACAGCAGCAACAACAAAAACATGCTGCAGAGATCAGTTAAGAAGCATGATTAGAAGCACCTGGGTGGCTCAGTCAGTTAGGTGTCTGACTCTTGATATCAGCTCAGGTCTTGATCTCAGGGTTGTGAGTTCAAGCCCCACATTGGGCTCTGCACTGGGTGCAGAGCCTAGTTAAAAAAAAAAAAAAAACATGATTAGTACTCTTATGGAAGGATTATTTCTTCTGGGGGCCTACATGCATATAAGAGTTACAGAGTTCCTTTAAGCAACATCTTGTCCAATATTTTAGTACAGGAGAGGAAATACTTGAGAGAGGAAGGCTGTGAAATGAAGTATTCTAAGCTCCTGATTATTATCAGACATTACAATAAAATAAAAGTGGAATTAAAATGATTTTTTTTCCTACTTTTAGCAAGTATTACTATCAAACTCCACTCATTGGGCCAGAGACCCTGTGGTTTGAGCAAAAGACTTGCCCCCATGTAGCACGTTACCTACACTTATGAGCTCATTGGCTAGCCAAAAGTGAAATGATTTTTTAAAAGACATTTAAATATCTGTCTCAGTTTTCATTTTACTAGACGGAAAACTAAAATCTCAGCTGGCCAGTTCAGTATTGGATGTGTGGCAGCTCCAGCACTGAGGAAAGGGTCCTGGGTTATGGCTTCTACTGCAGATTAGCAAATTAATCTCCTCCCAGAATAGCTAGGGAAAGTCAGGCTACCTGATTAACAGGGTGAATTTTAATTCGTTTCTAGACCAGAAAAAAAACCCATTTTTAAATGAAATTTGTATTTTAAAACAAATGACTTCTAAACCAGGACAGGAAAATTCTCCTGCAGGTTAGGGAGAACTCAGTTGTCTATTTTTTGGAAGTTGATTAAGGATAGATTATATGTAGTCCATAGATAAATACAAAATATATGCTTTATTCTTTTCCCATCTGTTACGTGTGAATAATTAAGAATTCATTTTACTTCATTATTCTCTTTAATGACTTGTTAAAACTAACCTCTAAAAGCCATTAAACAAATTACTATTGTTTCTCTGTGATCATACCAGCAGTTGAAAAATCTTGGTTTGTAATTATTTCAAGTTATTACAACTTATAAAATATTTATGCCTGAACATCTGCTGGAAGGTTATCTATAGATTTTCTTCACTTTTCCAGAAAACCTTTCACATCCACATGTGAAAGGAGTTTTCACCATCCAGCTGAATCCTGTGAGGTCTCCCTTAATCCCTTTTCTCATTAGATATGGCTTACTTTACCTCTGTTCTGGAAGCATGGAAAAAGACAGGAATTACTGCAATAGGATTAGTTGCTGGTTGCATTAGTAGCCCTAGCAACTGAGAATTAACTAACGTTTTGTCTAAAAAGCCGCTAGTTATATTTTTAGACCTGAAGGAAATGTCTGCCAGCCCTGCCGATTCAATGTATTGGCCCCCTTAGTGTCTTTGCTATGTACCCTGGATGAATCCTTTCTTTAGTGAGACTCAAGTCCTGTGACAAAAGAAGGGAAATGATATTTCCAATTGGAACCATCAAGTAGCAAAAGGTCTTGTGATATAACCACATAGTTTTGCATATCAGAAGTTACTCATCAGGTCTTTTCATTTTTCAGTCCTGTGTATTTCAGTTCGGTTTGGACAAGAATTTTCTTGACTGTCAGAGATAGAGGCGAGTAAGATAGTAATAGTATGGACCAGGAGCAGACTGGCTGAGACAATTAGGGGTAGAATTGGGAACGGCTGTGAGATCATTGGAGCCCAGGGGCCGAGTCTTTCCTTTTCTCTGACATTTAATCAACTCATGATTTCATGCCTTGACAGTGAAGGACACTTGGCAGATGAAGTTCACACAGGTAGTAAGGATAATATGAGGCCAGCAACAAGACAATAGTGGTGTCTCACTGACCTGAATTTGTACCTGTGAAGAAATAGGAAAAAACAGAGCTGGAAAAGCAGCTTGACATATTGTGGAGGGCCTTGAACACATGGCAGAAGAATTTGTCCTTCAGTCAGTCATCAGTGGAAAGCTAATGAAGAATTTTAAGCAAAAATACTGTCATGATTAGAGCTAGAAATGCTCTTTAGGAAGATTAATCCATCAGTGAGTGGGCTATATGATAATGGATGGTTATGAGGAAAGACTGGGAGTTAACTAGTGAAGAGGTTACTGCGGCAGTTCCAGTGAGAGGTGGAAAGTCCTGGCAGCCAAGACAGCAGGTACCATACCTTTGTCACATCCTCACCTTTATGGCACTTAACCATTCCCATGCATGGCTACCTGATGGCTTCTACCTGAAAGCACTCACATCTCTTTGACTGGGGCCTCTGTAGCTACTGGAGCCTGCTGGACTGTACTCCGGGCCAACCAGGAGTTAACAGCCTCCAGGAGCAGCCTTCAACCAGTGGCTGAAGGGAACTAGTGGAACCCAGCTATCTCACCACTCATTTGGATAATTTTGAACCACATTCACACAGTCTGCCAAAGTGCCTCAGAGGATTGGGTCCCTGTTGCCCACAGCCACAAATTGTTTGGTCACATATGCTTTATTGACTTCCTACCTTCCCTGACACACTTCACTCCTCTACTGGTGCTCCCTGCTACCACCTTCCAAATAAATTGCTTGCACTCACATCTTGTCTCAGAGGCTCTTCTAAGGGACTCTAATATACCAGGCCTTTAGTAGAGTGGAAAGAAGGGGTTTCTGGCATTTCCTGCAAAAGACACTGAGGAGGAAGAAACTAGAGGATTTGGCAGTTTACTGGCTATAAGATTAAGGGAGAGGGAGAAGGCATTGCCACCGACAGTTTTAACTAGGAAAATATAGGTGTCATTTATTTTTTAAATGGGAAGTTAGGGGGCACCTGGGTAGCTCAGTTGGTTAAGTGTCCAACTTTTGATTTCAGCTCAGGTCATGATCTCACAGTTATGGGATCAAGCCCCACATTGGGCTCTGCACTGAGCATGGAGCTTGCTTAAAATTCTCCCTCTCTCTCCCTCACCTTCTTCCTCTCTCTCCCTCTTCCTGTCCTCTACTCAAGCACAGTCACACTTTCTCTCTAAAAAAAAAAAAAAAAAAAAAATGTTAAGGGGCGCCTGGATGGCTGAGTAGGTTAAGCGTCTGACTTCAGCTCAGGTCATGATCTCGTGGTCCGTGGGTTCGAGCTCTGCATGAATAGACTCATATGTAATAATACCAAGGAAGGATTTCTTCACCTAAATTCTTGTGACAAATTGTGCAGTCACTATGAATGAGCATGGTAGTAGATATTATTCCATTTAGATTTTACAAATGCATTTAAATCAAAATATTTTTTAAAGTATCTCATCTTAGGGGTGCTTGGGTGGCTCAGTCGGTTAAGCGCCTGACTTTGGCTTAGGTCATGATCTCATGGTCTGTGACTTCAAGCCCTGCATTGGGCTCTGTACTGACAGCTCAGAGCCTGGAACCTGCTTCAGATTCTGTGTCTCCCTCTCTCTCTGGCCCTTCCCTGCTCGTGTACTGTCTCTCTCAAAAATAAATAAATGTTACAAAGAATTTTTTTACATAAATAAATAAAGTATTTCAGCTTAGCTGACATATTTATGATTTACATAAATAAATAAAGTATCTCGATTAGCTGATAAGGTATACTAGGAGTCATTTAACTTCTCTCAACTCAGTTTCCTGTATAAAATAGACATAATAAGGGAACTTTCTCAGGGTTTTGTTTTGTTTTGTTTTTTAAATAATTTTTTAATGTTTATTTTTGAGAGAGAAAGAGAGAGCACAAGCGGGCGAGGGGCAGAGAGCGAGGGAGACACAGAATCTGAAGCAGGCTCCAGGCTCTGAGCTGTCAGCACAGAGCTTGACGCAGGGCTCAAACCCACAAACTGTGAGATCATGACCTGAACTGAAATCAGAAGCGTAACTGACTGAGCCACCCACGTTCCCCTTCCTCAGGGTTTTGTAGACACAAATTTAATTATTTAATAATTGTTCACCATTGTAAATCTTGTTAGGTTAACTCTCTTGTTTGGAGAGTTTCATGTTTGCAGACCTCAGAAAGATGATAGTAGGCAATGTGTAGTGTTTTAGGCTTGAGATTAGTTGGAGGAATCATTAAAAACTGTGGCTTTCTCAGGCTTCTCATTAACAATTGAATGCTGAGCGAACATAGCCTTCCTATTCCGATCATGGTTTATTGGAATAGTAGAGTCAGGATGGTACAGGTAACTGTTTTTATTAAAGCAATGTTACCAGATTCCTCTCCATGTTATTCAATTTCTAGTTATTTGGTCTCACATATACACACACATATTCATATACACATTCTCATTTATTCTACAGAGAGGACTGCCCTCTCCTCCCACAGCTCAGACAAAGCATTTGTGAAGCTTTCCTGCCGGAAACAGAGCCCTTATTGATGAAGTTCACATGAAAAACATTTGTTTCAATGCATCATGTATTGAGGCATAATCACCTTTACATAATATAACATTTTAAGTGTTCGTTGCAGTGTAGTGCAGCTGGTGCTATATGGATATATTATTGTAAAACAACATATTTAATAAATCCAACTGGACATTCCTTTATCGAGAGTGAAGGCAGTGCCAGAAAACCACACTCACTCACTGGTAGACAACACTCAGGATAAAGAAAGCAGTTCCCGAGGCACCTGGGTAGCTCAGTTGGTTAAGCACCCGACTTCAGTCATGATCTCGCGATTCGTGAGTTTGAACCCCACGTCGGGCTCTGTGCTGACAGCTCAGAGCCTGGAGCCTGCTTCAGCTCTCTGTCTCCCTCTTTCTCTACCCCTTCCCCGCTCATGCTCTGTCTCTCTGTCTCTCAAAAGTAAATAAACATTGAAAACAAATGTAAAAAAAAAAAAAAAAAAAAACAGTCCCCCAGTTAGAAAGCAGCCACAATTAAAAATTTTCGTGGCATTATTGTAAAGTCTCTTTTGTTTGTTTGCTTGTTTTTTTAATTAATCAATTACTTTGGTTTTGTCAGGCATAATTTTTTTTTTTTTTTTCAAAATAAAAGTGTAACTTTTCACTGTTTCTTTCTAAATTGATCCTGTTCTTGTTAAATAGGAGACACATTTGAGTTTGGTACTGTGTATTCTATTTAAGGTATTTGTATCAGTCTTGCCCTATTTTTGTCAAGCCTTCCTTGCATGACCAAAGTCTTCTGGTCAGTGCCAACTCAGATTGTGTTGACTTTGTATGGAGTATGTGTGAACTGCAAGATATGAATATGATAAATTATTATTTTTCATAGTATGTGCAAACAAAGGTTATTTTCTCATGTTTATGTCTTCTTGATCTTTTTACATTTCTGCATTATGCAAATCATTAGCCTCATAATTTTAAATTTTGTGCTTTACCTGTCTCTGCTTACAGACACCAAGGACTTACTGTTGTGCTAACACTGAAGACTTGGAGACAGTTATTCACCATGTGCACAGTCTGTACCCTTCTGCTCCTTTCCTGGCAGCAGGGGTTTCAATGGGAGGGTAAGGTTTTTCCTTTCTAAAATGTCTGACAGGGGTGGCTCATTTGGTTAAGCTCCAACTTTTGGTTTCAGCTCAGGTCATGATCTCAGTTTCACGAGTTCAAACCCCATGCCAAGCTCTGTGCTGAGACCATGAAGCCTGCTTGGGATTCTCTCTCCCTCGCTCTCTCTCCCTCCCCCACTTGTACTCACTCTGCCTCTCTCAAAATAAATAAAATTTTAAAAAATGTTTTTAATAAAATAAAATGAGAGAGAAGTGGACTTACAGACTGCTTCTTTCAGAACTCTATAAACTACATAGGCATTTTAAAATAAATGTTTGATTATTTTTGTCTTATTTCACCATGTATGGTTGAATGAATGAAGTAATTAATTCAGGTGACTTTTAATTTTTCCTTGGCAACCAGTTTCTGTGGTGAAAAGGATACAAGTATCTCCTTGGGATACTAGGATTTTGTGAGCCTGAAGGCTTATTGGAATCCCATGATGTTGATTCCCATCACTCGACAGCTGCCATGTTGACCTTCAGATTCCCTAATGTACTCCCAGCCGTCCTTGTAAGTGCGTCCTTCAGCACCACACAGGAAGCTGACCTTGTAGTCTGACTTTCATCATTCCAGTCATAGAAGTAATCACTTCTTGCTCTCTCCAGCTGAAGAGACCTTCAAAACTGTTTTTCTCCAGGTGTGGTGTTTTTGTTTGTTTTGTTTTGTTGCTGGGCAGATGGACCTACCCTGGAATGCTCTCCTAGAAACTATGAAGTTTTATTGTTAACCCTACTCCAGCTGCTATTTTAAGCATATGAATATTATAATTTGTGTTTCTTGCAGTTACATTGAGGATTATTTGGAACATTTATGCCATGTTTACTCATTTCCACTAATAATTGTTTATCTTTTTTTGTTCTAGTGATTATGAACTTAATAATCTGGCAAAATTTTAATTATCTGGCATTTTACCATGCTTAGATTCCCTAAGCTCTTGTCCAGAAGTGCTTTTTTAAATCAGCAAACACATGAGATAGAAAGTGTATTTTTTCTTAATTTTGTCATTGATTTATCTGCCATTTCAATTTTCAGGACATCTTAGGAGTATATTTACCTGAAAATGAATAGGCTTTACAAATGATAGATTCCGAAAAATGGTCTGTAACCACAGCTTTTTAGATTCTGAAAAACATAAAACTAAGAAGAAAAGAATACATTTCTTACATTAGCATGGAAGGTCTGACTTGACCTACTAAAAAGGAAGAAATCTGAATCAGTGCAGAAAATCCAGGCAGAATCTGTGAATTGTGCTCAGTGTACTTCTCTTTCCTTTGCTCCATAATGTGAGCCATAGAGGACAGGGTGCCAGCTGAACTTTCCCTTAATCATATAAATTCTTGACTTTTTAAAGGCCAGACCTTATATAAACAGGCCCAGATTCTTTATTCAGAAGCTCCTGGGAAATGCCTATTCATGTCCCTTTGAAGCCTCAGTGCCTGAAGGCAGAACTTGACCATTAGCCTTTGCAGCTGATTGAATATTAATGTCTTGTAAATTGTTTGAAGGAAGCACCCTTTCTAGTTGCCTAGCACTGTGACACGTTCCCAAGTGGGCTTACCACTTGAGGATGTTTTACAGCTTGACACATTTTTTTTTTCTTTTGGAAATGCAACAGACAAAAATGTAGTCTGTTGAAGATCCTAACGTCCAGTGCCCTTGTAGACTGGATTAATCCCCATACCTGTGATGCCTGTGACCCAGTAGGGGATTTAAGCCAGAACTGAGTCTAGCCAAGGAATCCATGTCATTCTAGACCCAGTCAAGTTTCAGTCTCCCAATGAGATGATAAACAAGCTTTAAAGAATGTATTTAAAATTCACATAAAAGTGAAGAGAATAATGATCTCCCATATATACTAATAAGCTGGTTTCAATAATAACCTTCTTCATACAGCTTCAATAATTATCAACTCACAGATAATCTTGTTAATCAGTCTTACCCTCCATTCCTCCCCAATTCTGATTATCTTAAATAAATCTCATCTATCATGAGATTTATATCATTTATAAATATTTCAGTAGGTAATTTCTAAAAGGTGATTTCTCTTTAAAGCACACACACACACTGGTATCAGACCTGAACAAAACTAACAGTTTCTAAAAATCATCAAGTCAAATATTTTGTCAGTGTCACATTTCTTCGACTTTTGGTTGGTTGGTTTTACAGTTTGAGTTAAGAACCAGATAAGGTCCATAATTAGGGTTGATATGCCTCTTAATCTCTTAATTCTGGATTCTTCTCTCTCTCTCTCTCTCTCTGTCTCTCTCTCTGTCTCTCTCTCTCTCTGTCTCTTTTCTTTTGATGAAAAAATGGAGTCCTTTTTCTGTCAAAGTAAAACAAACTGTTTTGGAGTAACATCTTGGTATTATTTTGCTCTTGAATAATAGCCAAGGAGTATCCCCCCCTACTTGGTCATGAATACTACCGATCCTTCCTACTCCTGAGAGCTTCCCTTCCAACCCTTCCAATTTGCCCATTATCTTACTGACATGCAGGCACTCTCTGACTTCAAAACAAAGAATAGGGCCACCAAAACTAAGACCCTAGAATGAACCCTTCACAGAAGAGTAAACATTATTCTTTAAATGACTTAGTGAACCATAGAACCTTATACCAGGAGTACAGTCATCATCATCATCATCATATTATTATTATTATTATTATTATTATTATTATTATTATTTTAGGAGTACAGTCATTATTAAGAGTCATTTGCAAAAGCAAAACAAAAATCTCCACTTTTGATTTAAAACCTCATCACACTCACTCTGCAAGCCAGTTGGTTTGGGAAAGAGAATGAGACAATTTTTACCCATTTCTCCTATTTCACAACCTCGGCAATTAGAGAAATAAAGAATGGAAAATACAATGAGAAGCAGAATTTAGGCTATCGTCCCTTTTTTAGTTGGCAATGGTAAACTTCGATTTCTGACATTAGTGTTAGATTAAACCCCATTCTCGTTCCTTTTACCAAAATAGAACTAGATTAAAATTGGGAAAATTGATGGAATCAAAGGAAAAGTGGAAAATGTGTGATAGATAAGGACAAAGAATAGGAAAGAGTAGGAAGAGAAAATAAGTGATTTGGGGGCCAAAAGCTCTTCCATAACTCAGAAAGTCTAACTCTACACTAGGAAGCCCTTTCGAGACTTCTTTAGAGGGCAAGGGCTCAGAGGCAACCAGGATGCCCACACAGACCCATTACTCACAATCTCCAGGGTTAAAACCCAGACATCTGTAATAGTTCTGAAAGCTCCACAGGTGATTCCAATGTGCAGCCACATCTGGAAAACCACTCCTTCTTGCTCTCTCATCTATGCCAAGGGTTGGCAAACCATGGTTCGCAGGTCAGATCTGGCAATCTGTCTGTTTTTGTACAGTCCAAGAGCTAAGAATGGTTATTATATTTTTAGATGACTGAAAAAAAAACCAAAAGAAGAATAGTTCATGTCATGTGAAAGTTACGTGAAATTTATTTAAATTTCATCCATGCAGAATGTTTTGTTGGAGCACAGCCATGTCCATTCACCTATATATTGTCTACAGCTGCTTTTGCAATACAATCATAGAGTTGGGTATTTGTGACAGAGACTGGCCAGGAAGGCCTAAAATATTTACTGTGTGGCTAATTATAGAAAAGTTTGCCTGAAACACCCCTCACATACTAAAACTAAACATTCACCTAGAGACTGAGGTCCAAAGATTTGTATATTTTTAATCATTATCATTATCATTTTGTTATCAATATCATTTTGATAATCTATGTGGCCTGGACATTAGAAACAATTCTGTTAGGAGCACCTGGGTAGCTCAGTCGATTAAGTGTCCGATTCTTGACTTCAGCTCAGGTCACCATCTCACAGTTTGTGAGTTCAGGCCCCCTGTCGGCCAATGCGCTGATAGTGCAAGCCTGCTCAGGATTCTGTCTCCCTCTTTCTTTGCCCCTCCCCCGCTTGTTCTCTGTCTCTCAAAATAAATTAAATTAAGCTTTAAAAAAAAGAAATTAGATGTCTTGAGAGATACAACAAATTCATCACTAAGTTTCCTGTTTCTCCCCATTTTAGTATGCTGCTTTTGAATTACTTAGGCAAAATTGGGCCAAAAACTCCATTGAAGGCAGCTGCAACTTTTTCAGTTGGTTGGAATACTTTTGCTTGCTCTGAGTCGTTGGAGAAACCACTCAACTGGCTGCTTTTTAATTACTATTTGACAACCTGCCTCCAGTCTTCAGTTAATAAGTGAGTCATCTTTTAACATCTGACATCTTCAAACTTTTTGGATTACATGCCCCAACAGAAAAAAGTTGTAAAGTATAACACTGCTAATACTTGTATATTTATGTTTGCATTATATGCATTTACTAACCCAAATATTCTTTGTTATAAATATATACAAAAAATAAATATTTTAAGTATAAGCTAAAAATATAGGTAAAAGTTGTAATGTTTTCTTTCTGTATCCCAGTGCACTGTCTTGTACAACCTGTAGGGTATGTGTCCCCACTTTGAAGATCACTGTTCTAAATTATTCTAAAGGACTAAAAGCATTAGCATTGAATGTGTTGAGTAACATTATACTCTGTTTCCCTAGTTCTTCTACCTATTGCAATCTTATCAGTACCGAATTCTTTCCTAGGTAGTAAGCAATGTTATTAAGTGTTATTAGTGCTGAATAATGTAGTTTCTTAAGCACATGCTTGCAAACATGATATGTTTTAGAAGCTTAGGAAAATGCACTTGGATATTCTCAGCCCACACATTTCTTAAGATTATCAGAATACTATGTTTGCATTAGTTTTTCTGGAATTGTTTGTGTATCTTCTAACATTTAAATTGGTGTGATAACAAAGAACAGAGGTGTCTCTGTTTCTATTTTGATGACTATTACCATCTATTTTTAGGTGAATTGAACAATGTAATATAAATGCTAAATAAAAAGTATAGTTAATTGGTACATGACTTCTTGAAAACCATAGCTATCCCAAAAGTTGACATTAAACATTGGATTAAACTTAACCTACTTATTAAATTACAGATGTTGAGTATAAAATATTGATTAAAATATTTAAAAATTAGATCACTAATTACTCATCACTGAAATGGGGCACAGTAGTAAGAAAAGTGAATGATCTGAATTAAAGTATCAGTTATATAAGAAAAATGACCACTATTTAGGTTTGCCTGGCTGGCTCAGTCGGTAGAGCATGCGACTCTTGTTCTCAGGGTCATGAGTTCAAGCCCCACAGTGGGTGTAGAGCTTACTTAAAATTAAATAAATAAATAAATAAATAAATAAATAAATAAATAAATAAATAAAATATGTTTAAAAAGAAAGAAAAATGACCACCAGTTAAAAAATAATCACACAAAATATAACTTTTAATTTTCAATATAGCAACTTAAAAATAATGTCTTCAAGTGGTTTATCCAATTGAAAGCTTCTGGCTTAAGTAAGGCCTTTTTGGCCAAATTGATTTAACAGCAACAGTGTGTAGGTACAAGTTGTTATGAAACGATATTTACATTTATTATTACAAAACTAGTTATAATATCTTTCAGTAAAGAAAAAAGTACTCTTAAAAAATGTCTTTAGGATAAATATCAATGTACTTAAGTCTGATTAAGTAAATAGTTACTGAGTACCAACTTTGTGCCCTAACATAAAACAGTGTTAGACTGTTTTGTTATTTATTATTATGTATTTTAGGTCTGATTGAGATAGCAATATCCTCAATTTTTTTTACCTTAATTTTTTACCTTTAAAATTATTTTGTTGCAGGCACCGGCATATGTTTGTAAAACAAATCGACATGGATCATGTCATGAAGGTAGGAGAGAAACTTTATTTAATATTTTTATTTCCTCTTTGGATTCCAGGAGTAGAAATAATCTGTTTTTATTTTTCAGGCTAAATCCATTAGAGAGTTTGATAAGAGATTCACTTCAGTCATGTTTGGATACCGAACAATTGATGATTATTATACTGACGCCAGCCCTAATCGTAGACTAAAATCAGTAGGAATTCCAGTGTTGTGTCTGAATTCTGTGGATGATGTTTTCTCACCAAGTCATGGTAAAATTAACTTGTTTGTATACATTTTGACATGAATTAACTGGGTTCTTTTTACATTTTAATTATTTTTTTCTTTTTCTTTTTTTTCAACTTTTTTTTTTTTTTTTTTTTTTTTTGGGACAGAGAGAGACAGAGCATGAATGGGGAAGGGGCAGAGAGAGAGGGAGACACAGAATCGGAAACAGGCTCCAGGCTCCGAGCCATCAGCCCAGAGCCTGACGCGGGGCTCGAACTCACAGACCGCAAGATCGTGACCTGGCTGAAGTCGGACGCTTAACCGACTGCGCCACCCAGGCGCCCCATAAATTTTAATTATCTTTGAGGGAGACAGGGAGAAGGCACATGCACACCAGGGCAGGGAAGGGCAGAGAGAGATGAGGACTGAGGATCCGAAGGGGGCTCTGTGCTGACAGCATCGAGTCTGATGCGGAGCTCAAACCTGTGAACCATAAGATCATGACCTGAGCCGAAATTGGATGCTCAGCTGACTTAGCCACCCAGGCACCCCTGAATTAACAGTTTTAAAACACTGTTCTCTTTAAGAAAATACAGTAATGAGAAGTAAAATATCAGACATCTAAAATGTTTTCCACTGGAATAGAAAAAAATTACTAAATACTCATAATTTATATCTAAATTTCTGAGATCACTTTAAAAAGTTTCACAGATGCTTATCTAGTTAATTGTGAGAGGTTTAGAATCAATTATGACTGAAATATTTTGCTTGTTCTCATTTTTTATAACTTTTTCTTCTGTAATTTTTTTTTTTTTTTAACATGTATTTATTATTGAGAGACAGAGACAGAGCATGAGCAGGGGCGGGGCAGAGAGGGAGAGACACAGAATCCGAAGCAGGCTCCAGGCTCTGAGCGGTCAGCACAGAGCCTGACGTGGGGCTCGAACTCTTTGCCTTACAAGTCTATTGTCATCACTTGGCTTTTCTTCCTGAGCTTCTTAAGCAGAAGACTGACATTTTTTCCCCCTTTTAACCTGGAAGAAAACTTGAGACCTTATAAACATGACGTCCTTGAATATCTCAGTGAGTGTAGCACATTCGGTCCCATCTGAAAAGAAACAGTCTTTGTTTTCCCCCTGGATACCGAATAAAAAAAATTATGCCCAAATCAACTTTCTTGCCCTCTTAATTTAAGAAATATGGAATTTGGGGGGCGCCTGGGTGGCTCAGTCAGTTAAGTGTCCAACTTCGGCTCAGGTCATGATCTCACAGTTTGTGAGTTCGAGCCCCGCATCAGGCTCTGTGCTGACAGCTCAGAGCCTGGAGCCTGCTTTGGATTCTGTGTCTCCCTCTCTCTGCCCCTCCCCTGTTCATGCTCTGTCTCTGTCTCAAAAATAAATAAAACATTAAAAAAATTAAAAAGAAATATGCATTTGGTAGCAAAGATATATATGCATGGGCTGGTATACTGAAGCAATACAAGATGATTAGAAGTCATCATAAGGATCAGTAGACTCAATCTCTAATTTTTTTCTAATGAAATTTCACAAAGCTTTTTATACATTTTTGTTCTCATTTCTCCCCTAAACACTTTAAAAACATATTCCCAAGTACTTCATTAAAAAAAAAAAAATTAATCTGATTACAAACACAGCACATGTGTAGTGTCAAAATTTCAGAAAATCCCCAAAGTGTATAAAAATAAAAATCACCTATCATCTCTGCAGGAGATGTCATTTTTATATGTGATTTATGATTAATCACAAGTAATTTTAGATGGCTGGAACTTTTTGGCCTTTCACCACATACCAAGAAATGAAACAGTGAACTTTAGTATTAGTTGAATTGCATGGTGGTTATTTAGCCTATATTCATTGGATTAAGAAAGTCTACTATTTCTCCTTCTTTTTTAATATTTCACAGACCCTTCTTTTACCAACAAAAACTTCCCAGCATTTTAACCTGCCCCATTTGATTGAAATTTAAACTCATCATTTCCTATTCTTTCCCAAGCCCTTAAGATAGTCTTGCCACATTGAAATAGGAGACAATTGTCTGCATTCTGAGAGCGCAGGCAGCCAGCATCTTTCACATGACTCAAACGTGGCACAGCCTTTTGTTCTTCTGGTATGTCTGTAACTATCAGTGTTATAAATTCCTGAGTGTATCCAGAGTGTGAAATTGGAGCTCATAATAATTTCATCAGAGGCAAATGAAGCATTCTAAATTGAAGCCTTTAATGTGAGGTGAAAAAGGAAAAACAAAAATAGTATGTCATTTCACCTGCCCCTCCCCTTAAGCTCACACACCTTATCCCAAGATAGGAAGTACTCTTCTTTAGGTGGGCCGGCTAAGGATAAGAGTTCAGAACCCCTTTGGGCAAGGGCTTGGCTTGCCAGGCCTTGATTTAGAGTCTCTAAGTTTATTCTTCAGGGAGTGTTGTGAAGGTCAAACAGAGCATCATCTGAACAGGCAGTTTGGGCACAGCAGCAAGACCCTTGGAAGGGTCTCAGTTCTCCTAGAGTGTGTCAGCTTCCTTTCCTTCGTTAGAAGGGTATGGGGGTAGGGAGATCTTACCTTTAATTAGCTAATTTACCTTTAAGACTCTACCCAAGATATGAAGGTCTAAATACTGCAACAACCACGTTACCTTAATTAAGGAGATAAGATTTAGCAGTATCTGAAATTAAAACACTTCTTGTGCCAGGTAGTGATTCACTATAGATCTTAAATCAAAACAGTTTACTGAACTCCAAGTGTGGGAGAAAGAAATAAGAATAAAACAACTTTAATTCACATCCTTTAATAGATTTTGTAGAGTATATGAAAAGATTGTCATTGCGAGTTGAATTATTTAAATATTGCAACTATATTTTCAAAATAAAATTTTTCTTTCTCCTTACTATGAATAGAAACTCAGACAAGGAAGAAAAAGAAAAATCACCAACGTTTAACCACCCAAATATAAACACTGTTATCACTTGGGAATATTTTATTCCACTCTTTTTTGCTATCTGTATATATTTTTACTACATAAATCGTTGTTTAATTTTGAGTCCTTAATATTGCCAACAATTGTATTGGCCCCTCAGGAATCTAACTTCATGTAAAATTAACCAAAGTCATACATAATGAATTTATAACTCTTACAAAGGTGAGAAGATTGTTGTTGCTTTTTTGTTTTTCCTGGTGTAATACCTAAGTGGGAATCTTATAGCATAATGTAAGTATTCACCATTCCTTGCATTACCTTACTTTAATTTCTCAAAACAAGACTAGGCCTTTTTATACTTTTATGTTATGATTAAACACTTGGATTGATTCTTCCAAAAATGATGGTTCAGTACGTAACTGTAAACATGATCTGTTATAAGAATGCATATGGCTGTGGGGAGCCTGGGTGGCTCAGTCAGTTAAGACTTTGGCTCAGGTCATGATCTCGTGGTTCATGAGTTCAAGCCCTGTGTCAGGCTCTGTGCTGATAGCTTGAAGCCCTGGAGCCTGCTTCAGATTCGGTGTCTCCCTCTCTCTCTGCCCCTCCCCCCCCTCAAAAATAAATAAATATTTAAAAAATTAAAAAAGAAAAAGAATGTAGATGGTTGATATAAAGTAGACTTATTCCATTAGCTGTACTAATTACAAATATTTATTTATGTAATGGTGTTTCAGTTTATAATGATTAGAAATGATAAAAGCATGCACTATTCCTAACAGGAACCAGTAATAATTATATATTTTCCTTTCTTCTTTCCTTCCCTTACCTCCCCCCTTCCCTTATCTTTTTTTTTTCCCCAAGCTATTCCAATTGAAACTGCCAAGCAAAACCCTAATGTTGCTTTGGTCCTTACTTCTTATGGAGGCCATATTGGTTTTCTGGAGGGAATCTGGCCAAGGCAGTCCACTTACATGGATCGAGTCTTCAAGCAGTTTGTTCAGGCCATGGTGGAGCATGGACATGAACTCTCTAGCATGTAATTGTTTAGGTGCATTTTGTCTGAACTACCGTGTAAAGGCAGCTCAGCTTAGTGCACAAATCTTAACTACTGTATATAAAGCAGATATGCCAGCAGGTAGTGAAGAGGTCCAGAATGACTTGCAAAAACTTTTTTGGGGAAACAAAACAACTTTGTAGAAAGAAATGAAATATAGATTTAGACTGTAACTTATGTAGATTTTATTTTTACTATGCCTTACCAAGTATGACCTTAAATAAAGTAGTCAAACATGGAATCGCACTTAACCAAAACTATTGTGTAAAAAGATTTTAATTCCTCAGGGTTTTAATTTAGGCCAGTATTTTTTTAGATGACTCATTTTAGGTGATTTAATGGTACTTTAATAACTGTTAAGAGATTTGGGTTATTTGAATGTAAGTTATAAGTTGGCACATTCCTAAGGGTATTTATACCCAATGATGATAATGTGAAGACTGAAATAAGATAAAATACAATGTGCTAAATCTTTTGTGTATTCTAACTTTGAAAGGCAGATGCAAAAATGTTATATTGACTTCTATACATGCTCTTTTACTCTGATAATATTAAATTAAGGCTGACTTATGTTTTATAACAATTATACTTTACATGCTTATTTTTAAAATAGTATATGTGCATACATATATATCAATATATTAAAATAAATTCTATCATTTTAAATTGTTTCTTTGTAAGTCTTTATAAAAAAATAATCCCTAGAAATTAATTTATGATAATTTCATGAATGCATTAGTAAGAAATATTAAAACTGTTTTGTTTCACTGTTCCCAGAATATGGGGTTCACATCATTTGTACTAATTAAAAATACTTTTAGCTTCGGGAAACTTGTCTAACAGTGACTTAGGAATTATGATATTTAACTATCTTGCATAATTAAACGTCTTCAGGTAGACCAGGGCTGGTGTGTTACTGGTGTCATCAAGGACTCAGGCTTTTTCTGCCTCCTCTCCATCCTTAGCAGAGGGGCCAGTTTCTCCAGAACACAGGATGTCTGCTGCAGTTCAGCCATCAGGTTTGTGTGTTCAGAGAAGGAAAAGTGGGAAGGATGGGGCCAGACATATCAGATATAAGACTTGCACTTATAACCATTAGCTGGAACTGTGTCACATGGCCATCCTGGTTGAGAAGGAAGGTGGGAAATCAAGTATGTCAACTTTTCCATTTGCAGTGTAGGCAAGCAAGGGAGAGGGGATTAGAAATGATTGTTGGGCTAGCCAGCCCAGAGTGATAGCCTCCATACCATTCAATATCTTTTCTGGTTTTTTGGGTTTTGTTTTTTGTTTTTGTTTTTGTTTTTTACTATTTCCACCTATTTGCCCAAGTATCACATTAAATGAACCATGTACAAACAAGCATGCTAACACAAAGTTGTTTCCTAGAAATGCCACTTTTTGGAGAGTTCCTGATAATGTACTTGTAGACTCCCTTATAACTGCGTCTAGGATGATAGCACTGATAATACCAGAGCTTTGTTTGTCTGTACAACATATATTCTGATTCAATAGTAATAATTTCTTTCAGTCTGTATGGTTCATGTGGAACTGATCCTGCCTTTCAGAGCTTTCTTCTAAATTTTAAACAAATTATATCAAGAAAATTGTCTACCCATTGGCCAGTGCTAGAATTGGGGAGGTACCTCCTTACCTCCCTCTACATACAAAAATTAATTCCAGCTAGATTAAAGAGTTAAACATTTTTTAATTCCATAAAAGTATTAGATGAAAACATGGGAGGTTATTTTTATTATTTTATTTTATTTTAAATTTATTTATTTCAAGAGAGAGAGAGAGAGAGAACACATGTGAGTGTGGGAGGGGCAGAGAGAGAGGGAGAGAGAATCCCAAGCAGGCTCTGTGCTGACTGCAAAGGGCTCAGTCTCACAAACCATGAAATCATGACCTGAGCCAAAATCAAGAGTCAGTGGCTTAACCTGACTGGGCCACTCAGGTGCCCCTATTTTTATTATTTTAGAGTGGAGAGGTCCTTCTGAAGCAAAATATAAAAATCAGAACCCACATGAAAAGAAGTGACAGATATGATTACATGAAACATGAAAACTTCAGTTCTATGGGGAGCCCGGGTGGCTCAGTCAGTTAAGCATCTGACTCTTGATTTCACCTCAGGTCATGATCCCAGGGTTGTGGGATCAAGCCCCACGTCAGGCCTTGTGCCGACAGCACAGAACCTGCTTGGGATTTTCTCTCTCTCTCTCTCTCTCTCTCTCTCTCTCTCTCTCCCCTTCCCCTACTCACTCTCTATCTCAAAATAAATAAGCATTTTAAAAAAAGAAAAGGAAAACTTCAGTTCTACATAAACCACCATGAACAAAATTAGAATACAAATGACAGAGAAAAACACTTGCAATACACACTAGGTTAGTATCACAAAAAGCTAAGGAACTCTTAAAAATTGGTAATGAAACACGTGATAGAAAAATGGGCAAAGGATATACAAAGGACACTCACAGAATAATAGCCAATAAATTTATTTTTAAAAAGGTGGACAATCCCACTAATAGTTTAGGAAATGCAAAATTTAAAAACAAAGAGATTCATGACCTTGAGATTACAAATTTAATAACATACAGGATTAATAATATATAGTGTTGGTAATAGTATGGGGAAATACTTATTCAAATAGTTGACAAGTATGTAAATAAGCAACTTCTTGGAAGGCAAAACATTTTGACAGCATTAAAAGACAGGCAAACATCTAGAAATCCCAATTTGAAGAATCTATCCTATAGAAAAGCCAGCAAGGGTATGTGAAGATACAGGTTCATTGCAGCCTACACACTTAGAATAACAACCTATTTAGTGGGAAATGAGTAAATTATGACATTCACCCTTACATAACCATGGAAAAGAAGGAGATAGCACTATATGCACTTATTTTTTTTAAATTTTTTTTAATGTTTATTTATTTTTGAAGGAGAGAGAGACAGCGTGAGCAGGGGAGGGGCAGAGAGAGAGGGAGACACAGAATCCGAGGCAGGCTCCAGGCTCTGAGCCGTCAGCACAGAGTCCAATGTGGGGCTCGAACTCACAAGCTGTGAGATCTTGACCTAAGCCGAAGTCAGATGCTCAACTGACTGAGCCACCCAGGTGCCCCTATATGTACTTATTTATAAAGATATTTCTGATACATTATCTAATGAAAAACAATTTGTTGCTTCATATGTATGGTATGATCTCATTAGTATAAAACAAAAATTAAACACAGCTATACAGACCTGTATGTGTGTGTTAGTTATAATGAGATGAGCATTTTCAAGTGTTGATTCTTTTACGTGGAGGATAGACTATTCTCTCCAGCTATCTCTCCAAACAACAGCAAACAACTCTCCAAACGACTTCTTTCTGAGAAAGAAGTGCTGTGCTGTATTTGTTTCTGCATCCCAACCACTTAGCATATTGCCTGAAACAGAGTAAGTTCTTAGTCAACATTAGTTGAGTAATAGTGTATAAGAATGAAAATACTACCTTATAAGCCAGCTCCCTGTTTTAAAAAGTTAACTTTATGAAAAAAAGAAAAACAGTTAACTTTATACATATGTAATTTTCGTCTAGCTAGCTCCTCATGTTTCTGTTGCTTGTTGTCATTACCAAACATTTATCCAGAGCCTTCTTACACAGCACTGTACTCACAATAGGAATACAAATGGATACGTCATTTTCCTTTCCTTTTTTTCTTTTTCACAGAATCCCATTCATTTTTTATATCTTTTTTATAAGAACTTTTTTTTTAATGTTTATTTATTTGGGGGGAGGGGGGTGGAGGAGCAGAGAGAGAGGGAGACAGAGAATCCCAAGCAGGCTCTGTGCTGTCAGCACAGAGCCCAATGTGGGGCTCAAACCCACAAACCATGAAATCATGACCTGAGCCAAAATCAAGAGTTGGACGCTTAACCAACTGAGCCACCCCGGTGCCCCCATTTTTTTATATCTTAAATTCAGTAAATACACAATTTTATGGAACAATAGTTTCTCTTACTATGTACAATATTCATAGTGTGATACACTCATATATTGTAGCCTATCCAGTTCTAGTCTGGTCTATCTCATCCTTTTAACTACCCCATTTTCATTTTTTTTTCCAAGTAGGCTTCATGCCCAACATGGGGCTTGAACTCATGACCCTGAGATGTGAGTCACACACTCTACCGACTGAGCCACTCAGGTACCCCTCCCGTTTTCTTTTTTAAAATGAAAGTAAGAAAATGAAAATCTTATTAATTCTTAAATCTGGGGGATAAGTGTACTGGGTTTACTATATTATTCTCTCTACTTTTGTGCATACATTTTTTTTATTACTTTTTAAAAATTACTCTAAAAATGCACTTTTAAGACCCACTAATGGGTTGTAACCTATAGTTTGGAAAAGACTGGAATTCTAGGAGTTACTAAAAGTTAAAGAAAGAAGTCACTAGTGTATATGGATGTTGTCACACTTAGTTTTAACAGCTTCTTTACTTATTGGCTTTCCCCTAGCAATCTGTAAATACAGTGAAGACAGGAAACATATCTTCTTTACTCTCCATTTTATCCCCTGGGGCAACACAGTGACTGCCTCATATTAGGTTTATTTTTCTTTTTTAAATTTATTTTTGAGAGAGAGAGAGAGAGGAAGGGAGAAAATGAGCAGGGAAGGGGTAGAGAGAGGGACAGAGAGGATCCCAAGCAGGTTCCCTGCTGTCAACACAGAGCCCTACACGGGGCTCGAAACCATGAGATCATGACCTGTGCCATAATTAAGAGTCAGATGCCAACCTACTGAGCCACCCAGGTACCCCATTATTAGGTTTATTTTTTTTAATGTTTATTCATTTTCGAGAGAGAGAGAGACTGAGCACTAGTGGGGAAAGGACAGAGAGAGAGGGAGACACAGAATCCAAAGCAGGATTCAGGCTCTGAACTGTCAGCACAGAGCCTGATGCGGGGTTTGAATCCACGAACCATGAGATCATGACCTGAGTTGAAGTCGGACGTTTAACTGACTGAGCCACCCAAGTGCCCTATTAGGTTTATTATTAATAATACTTAATAATACTTGAACCAGACCCTGACTGATGGAATAGTAGATTTTACATACAAATCAAAAGTAGGGAGAGGAGAGATTATTGCAACCACTCTCCACATTAGAACATCTGTTAAAGCAGCTTGTCCCCTACTGACATTATAGTCAAAATGGTAATTTTTAAAATTTCACAGTTGCTCTGAACCTAACAAAGCGCTGGTCACAAGGTAAGCACATAACTTTTTAGAACTTAATTTGGAATCAATGAGGACAATCTGCAAGGTCAGGTGATAAAGAATACTTAGGAAATTGGCTATTTTAACTCCAGTTCTCACTTAAAAGACAATATTTTGGACCTAACCTTTTCTGAAAACAAGTTAAGACAGACTAGAAACTGCTGTTCCTTCTCCTACAATACAAAATTGACACTAGCAATGATACCCAATGCAGTAAGAATCATTGTATATAACTGATTTTATTGTTTTGCTTTTAAATTTTATCTCTAAACAAAGAGACTGATGTTTATATATTCATGGGCTTTATGATGATAAAAATGATGTTTTATGCTTTCATTATATGCATTTTAAACCTGTGAATTATTCAATTGTGCTATTTATCTCTACCTTCAATACTATAACTACGAGATACTTTTTCTGGCTCTATCCTTCAACCACCTAAATGTGGGGATTATTTTGAAAATAGTGAAAGGCAAGAATTTGACAAGAATAATTACCTCTCTGGATATCTCTTTTAAATAAAGGAAATTTTGGGGGTCCCTGAGTGGCTCAGTCGGTTGAGCATCCCAACTTCAGCTCAGGTCATGATTTCATGGTTCGGGAGTTAGAGTCCCAGGATGGGCTTTGTGCTGACAGCTCAGAACCTGGAGCCTCCTTCAGATTGTGTCTCCGTCTCTCTCTGCCCATCCCCCACTTGCGCTCTCTCTTCCTCTGTGTCTCTCTCTCAAAAATAAAATAAACGTTAAAAATTTTTAAATAAATAAATAAAGATAATTACTTGGATCAAGTAACAAACATTTCACTTTCAGTTAAGACCATGACTCAGTATTAATTTATTACTGGACATTTGTGCATTTGCACTTTCTAGAAAGGGCTATCTTCTTCTTCCCCACAATGAGTTAGATACTTGTACCCAAATTTTATAAACAGTACAATAGTAGTATCTATCTTATTCATACTTCAGGTTTTATTGGTGATATATTACTATGGACTCAATATCAGCTGGATATTAATAGATAGGCTAGCAGTATATTTACAGATAAGAATGATCACAGAAGAACATTATTCTGCTTTAAACTGTCAACCTATTAATTGGTGCCTATAAATTTTATAGCTGGGTCTTTTTTTTAAGCTTATGTATTTTTTTAATGTTTATTTTTGAGAGAGAGAGAGAAAGAGAGAGTATGAGCAGAGGGGCAGAAACAGAGGGGGACATAGGATCTGGAACAGGCTCTGTGCTGACAGCAGAAAGTCTGATGCAGGGTTCAAACTCACAAACCCTGAGATCACGACCTGAGCCGAGGTGGACACCTAACAACTGAGCCACCCAGGTGCCCCTACTTATTATTTTTTTTAAGTTTATTTTAAGAGAGAAAGAACATGAGTGGAGAAGGGGCAGAGAGAGAGAGAGAGAGAGAGAGAGAAACAGAATCCCAAGCAGGCCCCGCACCAGCAGCACAGAGCCCAACCCCACAAACTATAAGATCATGACCTGAGCCAAAACCAAGAGTTGGACACTCAACTGAGTCACCCAGGCGCCCCTTCATTTACTTGTTTTTAAGTATTCTCTACACCCAACATGGGGCTTGAACTCATGACCCTGAAATCAAGAGTCACACACTCTAATGACTGAGCAGACAGGGGTCCCTGTGCCTGTAAATTTCAAATACCCATATCATCTGCTTTACTTTGCCTATGAGCACACATAAGCATTTTAGAAAATTTTCTCTATTTTTTCCAAACTCAAAATGAAGCATGCAAAGTACTTAACTCCCATACTCTGATTATAGTTTATTTCTCCTAATGCTATACAGTAGTAATTCAGTTTGGCCTCTGAAACCTCTAGGTTAAAAGAGACACTTTACCAGAGTTAAAGGGACACTTTGAGAAACAGGAGGTAGAGGGGTGCCTGGGTGGCTCAGTCAGTTAAGCATCTAACCTTTGATCCCGACTCAGGTCATGAACTCACAGTTTGTAAATTTGAGCCCCAACTTGGGCTTTGCACTGATGGCATGGAGCCTACTTGGGATTAAGTCTCTCCTCTCTGCCCCTCCCCTGCTAGTGCTCTCTCTTTTTCAAAATAAATACATAAACTTAAAAAAAAAACAACCCATGATGTAGATATAACATATCTATTATTGTAAGTATTATATATATTTTCATGATGTATATTCTTGAATATATATAAAATTTTTAAATGCCTGTTATACTCTGTATTTACTTAAATCCATTTATAATCATTAATTATGGTTCCTAGTATTTTTTAAAATGTTTATATATTTTGAGAGAGAGAAAGAGAGCACTTGAGCATGCTCATGGTCTCGAGTGTGGGAGGGGCAGAAAGAGAGGGAGAAAGAGAATCCCAAGCAGGCTCTATGTTTTCAGGGTGGAGCCTGCTGAGGGGCTCAATCCCACGAACTGGGAGATCATGACCTGAGCTGAAGTCAAGAGTCAGATGCTTCACTGGCTGAGCCACTCAGGCCAGTTAAGCACCCAGTCCCTAGTATTTTTTTTTTTTTAATTTTTTTTTAATGTTTATTTATTTTTGAGACAGAGAGAGACAGAGCGAGACAGAGCGAGACAGAGCATGAGCGGGGGAGGGTCAGAGAGAGAGGGAGACACCGAATCGGAAGCAGGCTCCAGGCTCTGAGCCATCAGCCCAGAGCCCGACGCGGGGCTCGAACTCATGGATGCGAGATCGTGACCTGAGCTGAAGTCGGACGCTTAACCGACTGAGCCACCCAGGCGCCCCAATCCCTAGTATTTTAAAATCATTTCTTGGAAAAGATATTTGGACTTGAATTCAGAGCATTTGTGCTGGATTCTTGGCTCTCCTACTAATTCACCATTTGACCTGAAGCAAATAATTTATCCTTTTTAGGCTTTAGTTTCTTCATCTATAAAATGCAGAAGGTGATGTCAATGTTCAGAGTTAGTATGAGGATTAAAGAGATAATATGTATGTGAAAGTGTTTTGTGAGCTGTTAAGAGCTATAGAAATGTAAGAAGTGGCTATGAAAAGATGTGTATTATTATAAACCAAATCAAACCTAATGATATGTTAGTACTAATGTAGCTTTCTCTATCAAAAACACATTGGTGGGGCGTGATTCTTGATCTCGAGGTCACGAATTCGAGTCCCACCAACACATTGGGTTCAGTGTAGAAAAAAAGTCCATATTGATCTGAATGGTCACGTTAACTTGATTCCTTGGCTAGGGTGGTGATGCTGCTGGGGAGATACTTTGAGGCTATACAAATATCATGTTTCTGTTTTAACTTCTCTGCCCATTCTTTGGTGGATCTTGCCTGCAGCAATTACTGTGGTGTTCTTTTTTTTTTTTTTAAGTAAATTATTTGTTTTTGAGACCGTGCAAGCAGGGGAGGGACAGAGAGAGAGGGACAGAGGATCTGAAGCAGGTTCTGTGCTGACAGCAAAGAGCCTGACATGAGGCTTGAACTTTCAAACCTTGAGATCATGACCTGAGCTGAAGTCGGATGCTCAACCGACTGAGCCACCCAGGTGCCCCCAAAGTGGTGTTCTGATGGTGATTTTCTATTCCCCATATTCCTTCTATGTTTAAATTTGGAATTCTTCAGAAAAGAAGAGCTGTTGCTTCTTTTTCCTCCAATGCCATTTCTTAATTCACTTACCGGTATCAGTGGGGACTCATGGATATTTGTTTACCACTGCTAGATAATTTTCCCAAAAGAAATAAAAACATGTTCATACCAAAACCTGAAATTGCTTTATCTGTTTATATGTTTATAGTAGCTTTATTCATAGTCACCAAGAATTGATGGTGTTATAATTCTTTGGGTTAGAATTCAGTACTATCATTATTTCAGTTGTTTCAGCTTGGTTTTTTTCTGGTTGATTTCTATGTGTCTTTGATATACTGTTTTTGGGGGCGCCTGGGTGGCGCAGTCGGTTAAGCGTCCGACTTCAGCCAGGTCACGATCTCGCGGTCCGGTCCGTGAGTTTGAGCCCCGCGTCAGGCTCTGGGCTGATGGCTCGGAGCCTGGAGCCTGTTTCCGATTCTGTGTCTCCCTCTCTCTCTGCCCCTCCCCCGTTCATGCTCTGTCTCTCTCTGTCCCAAAAATAAAATAAAATAAAAAAAAAACAAAAAACAAAAAACAAAAAAAACGTTGATATACTGTTTTTGTTTGTTTTTAAGCACTCTGGTAGCACAAGATCTCTAGGCTCATCTTGTATTTCCACTACTCCAGCCCTGAAATCAATTAGTTCTCCAGGGAGCCCTGGTTCCTTTAAGAATAGGATTTAAAAGCTAAGACCTAGGGGTGCCTGGGTGGCTCAGTCGGTTAAGTGGCCGACTTCGGCTCACGTCATGATCTCAAGGTTCACATGTTCAGGCTCCATGTCTGGCTCTGTGCTGATAGCTCAGAGCCTGGAGCCTGCCTCGGATTCTGTGTCTTCCTCTCTCTGCCCCTCCCCTGCTCACCCTCTGTCTCTCTCTCTCTCAAAAATAAACATGAAAAAAAAAAAAAAAGCTGAAACCTAGATGATATGCTCATTGCTACTGGGGCCCCACTGCTTGTAGCCCCTCTCAATGAAGTTGGGAAAAAAATCCTATATAATACATACACATATACATCTAAATGTATCTATCATCTGTAAATAAACAAGAGTCCATATTGATACCTCTGACTCCAATTTAGCAACACAGAATTAATTCTAGCTTCCCACTCTTTCCTTATCTGTAACTCCTTTCTCCCAGTGAGAAATATGTCTCTGATTATCTGTAACATATTTACTTATTTGTTGAATACAAATAAAATAGATTATAAATAATATTATTAATATTGGAAACCAGGATAGCAATTGTTACCCTTTAGGAGAGAATAGTGACTCATTTGTGATACATATGGTTTGTGTACTTATGGTTACGTATGGTTGCACATGGTTTGTATACTTTTCTGTATGTATGTTTACAGAAAGTTATAAATTCCTGACATTTAAGAATGGCAGGCTGAGAAAAAAAATATTGCTAACGGTCTGACCTTGTCTTCTATTTCATCTTTGGTTTCACAGGAATTAAATTAAGAGGAAACTAAAATTCTCTTATGTTTTAAGAAATTATTTATAGTTGATTTTTGAACAATACAGGTTTGAATTGTGTAGGTCCACTTATATTCAGAGTTTTTACAGAACAGTACGTAAAGATATTATTTCTTCCTTATTATTTTCTTTAAAAAATTTTTTTAATGTTTATTTATTTTTGAGAGAGAGAGAGAGAGAGAGAGAGAGAGAGAGAGAGAGAGAGAGACAAAGCATGGGGGGGGGGGGGGCAGAGACAGGGACACAGAATCCAAAGCAGGTTCCAGGGTCTCTGAGCTGTCAGCACAAGAGCCTAATGCAGGGCTCGAACTCACGCGCTGTGAGATCATGACCTGAGCCAAAGTCAGATGCTTAACTGATTGAGCCACCCAGGTGCGCCTTCCTTATTATTTTCTCAAAAACATTTTCTTTTCTCTAGCTTACTTTATTGTAAGAATACAGTAAATAATACATATAGCATACAAAATACCTGTTAATCAACTTTATGTTATTGGTAAGGCTTTCACTCAACTGTATGCCATTAGTAGTTAAGTTTTCAAGAGTCAGAAGTTATATTCATATTTTTTACTGCTTGGAGAGTTGGGGGTCCTAACCCCTGACCCCCTTGTTCAAGTATCAACTGTATAGATCTTCAGCTACACTGAGAAAGTAATTATTAAGTGTAATGATTTTGTGAAGAAAATTGTAAAACTTCCTAAGAAAATAGAAAGAAGACTTGACTTCCATAAATTCAAATATATATATACATATATATGTATATATATTCAAATATATATATATACATACATATATATTTGTATATATATGTACACATTCTTTTTTTTTTTTTTTTTAACGTTTATTTATTTTTGGGACAGAGAGAGACAGAGCATGAACGGGGGAGGGGCAGAGAGAGAGGGAGACACAGAATCGGAAGCAGGCTCCAGGCTCTGAGCCATCAGCCCAGAGCCCGACGCGGGGCTCAAACTCACGAACCGCGAGATCGTGACCTGAGCCGAAGTCGGACGCTCAACCGACTGAGCCACCCAGGCGCCCCTATGTACATATTCTTAAGCTTGTGGTGAATACAGTAATTTTCATTGACAAAATAAAACATTTGTTGCCTCTTTTGGAAAAAAAAAAAGACTTGAATAAACCAAGGAACATGTTTCAGCATAACAAAAAAATGAATGGTGTACATTGTTTCCAAATTAATTTATAGTTTTAATTAAATCCCAATTAAAATCAAAGTAGAATTTATTTAGAAATAAAGCAATTCTTGGGGCGCCTGGGTGGCTCAGTCAGTAAGCATCTGACTTCAGCTCAGGTCATGATCTCGCGGTTCGTGGGTTTGAGCCCCGCATCGGGCTCTGTGCTGACAGCTCAGAGCCTGGAGCCTGCTTCAGATTCTGTGTCTCCCTCTCTATCTGCTCCTCCCTGACTCACACTCTGTCTCTCTCAAAAATAAACATTAAAAAAAATTTTTTTTAAGAAATAAATAAAGCAATTCTAAAAGTTGTCTACAAAAAGAAACAGAACAGTCAAAAATATTTTTCAAAGAAGGAAGATATGGTACCATCAGAATTGAAAGGTGAATTAGGTTACAGTTAAATAGTTATTGGTGCAAAATTTTTCAGATCACTAAAACAGAATGGAGAACTAGAAAGAGACCCTAATATATATTAGAATTTAAGTAACCAAAAGCACAGTGAGGAAAATGGTCACAAGGCATGGATAAACAATTCACATATACGTACACATATACAACAACACAAAGAGCTCTTACAATAACAATGTTTAACCACACTTGTAAATGGTAACTAAAACTATGAAATATTTTTAATCTATCAGATTGGCAACTATTTTGAAAAGTTTAATGCCATGCATTGGCAACAGTGAAAGGAACCAGACACTCTCATACACTGCTGCAAAATGTGTAAAGTGGTGGAAATCTTCCAACGTTTTGATTCAGAAATCACTTCTAAGAATTTATCCTTCAGAAACACTGGCACATGTAAAATAACAAAATAAAAAAGGACAGAGTTATTTAATAAAACATTGCTTGTAATAGCAAAATATTGGAAACTATAAACACCATTAGGAGAAAGGTTAGATTAAGATCCATTCTCACAACAGAATAAAATGCAGCCTTAAATTAGAAACACTCTTGTGTACTCACATGAGGTGGTTTAGTAGAAGAAGATGTTGAAGAAGCAAGTATGGGATGACTGATGGATCTTAAGTCCCTGAAGGTGCAGAATAGAATGTGATCTAGACCAAAGATGCAGGATTTGGCTGAAGAAAGAAGTGGGGCACCCTTTACATTGTAAAGAAAGAAGAAAGAACCAAATGCAGAGCAAATAATAGAGCTTATTTTTCTCTCTTCACAAACCTCTTGGGCTTCACTGTAATCAATCCAGGGGTCTTCCTTTCCCTTCCCTTTCTGAAATTCCCAGTTCTCTAAATCTTCCAGGCTTCCAAAGCTTTTTATTGACATGTCCAGTCTCATACTATCCAAGAAGATACAACTAGGAATCATAATTTATATGTATTTACTGAGTTTCATGTGTGTGCAGAATATAGCATCAGGCTGTGATGGATACTAAGAACCATGATAATAGTGAAGTCGGACACATAAATACACACTAATTTACAAATGGTGAAATCAAGGCAGGTTTCTTTTTTTTTTTTTTTCTTTGAGAAGAGAGACATAGAGAGTGTGCAAGTGGGGGAGGGGCAGGGAGAGGGAGGGAGAGAGAGAATCCCAAGCAGGCTCCACACTGTCCACGAAGAGCCCAATGCAGAGCTCAAACTCACAAACCATGAGATCATGACCTGAGCCGAAATTGGACGCTTAACCAACTGAGCCACCAAGGCGTCCCTCAAGGCAAGTTTTGGTAATTATTATAGCAGATGTACAAAGTGCTTTGGGGATATAAAAGAGTGGAAATATAATTATTATGGGAGCAAGGATTAAAATGGGCTTCACTGTGGTGCCTGGGTGGCCTGGTCAGTTAAGCGTCCGACTCTTAATTTCAGCTCAGGTCATGATCTCAGATTGAGCCCCATGTTGGGCTCGCTGGCAGCATGCAGCCTGCTTGGGATCCTCTTTCTCCTCTCTCTGCCCCTCCCCACATCCCCCCCCACACCCACATGCATCCACGTTCTTTCTCTCAAAATAAACTTTAAAAAGTTGGGGGGGGGGGGAGTGGGGGAAGGAGGGCTTCACAAAGAAGGTAATATTTAAATGAGACCTTAAAGGAAAGACACTAAAGATACTATTTTCTGAGGGGTACAGATGGAAGCAAAGGGATTCCATAAGGAATGTGTGAACTAAGTTACAGAAAAGAGGGAGAAAGCAAATTAAAGATAAATCCATTTAACTCATTTTCCTTCTGTAACAATTGTATTCTTCCAACTCACATGAGTTAATTATTCATCCAACTTGAGTTTTGGAGAGAGGATGTTTCAATCTCAATCTCATGTCTCAGTGACCTCTGGGTGACTGCAGCTTCTCTGGTACAAAGAAGGAGGGAATGTAAATGAAATTCTAGTTCCTTGGAGTAATGGCGGTGGGGGGGGGGGGGGGGGGAGGATGCATACCTTTGGAGAACCCTGAGCACAAGATTTAGTGAATCTCTCTGGAGACAGAAATTCATTTGTTGTAGTTTCTCATTAGTTCCCATTTGTCCTTCCTCTTATTCTACTAAAAATAGAATTAAAAAAAAAAATTAGCAACCTAAATTGAAAGTGGACATGGTTGATACCAGTTGTAAAACATAACCAGGGCAAATTTTAAACAGCATTTGAAAATTATTGTGTATCTTCTCCTACTTCTAATTTCAAGCCATGTCAGCAGGAAGAAGATAAAAACTAGCTGATGGTCCTGAGTTAATATTATAGGTATGTTTAAAGTACCCATAGTTCACTGTTCCATTGGCTATCTGTAATCATGGTTTACATCAACACTATTACTAGAGAAAACCAATCACCAGGAAGTGAGGGTGGGACAAAATGGTTCTCTGACTCATAAACTCATTAATATGATTTTTAGGTTTTTTACATTATAAATCGTATCTTTTGCCCAAATTAAAGAGTATTTGGAACCCATGCATTTGCTTGAACCAAAGACAAACTACTGAAGTGAAGGGAATTAGGTTTTGACTGGTATGTTAGAATATTTTGCAGTTACATATTTTGAGCCATTTACAAGCCATCTGGCAAATGGAGTTGGAAAAGCTGGCTTTTAGAAAGGTCCCTTCCCATCTCTAAACCTTAAGCTGAAACCGTTTTCAAGTTGATGTCAAATAATTTATAATTTCAATTCATATTTAGTTCTGTAGACTTTTTTTTAAAGTTTATTTATTTATTTTGAGAGAAGGAGCATGTGAGTGAGAGTGAGAGAAGGGCAGAGAGAGAACCCCAAGCAGGCTCCGCACTGTCAGCACAGAGGCCAAATGCAGGGCTTGAACCCATGAACTGTGAGATCATGACTCGAGCCTAAATGAGTAGGAAGTTTAGCTGACCGAGCCACACAGGCATCCCTAGTTTTATAGACTTTCTACTCTACTTCTCCTTTACTCTAATTAAGACATGCTCTGGGGCGCCTGGGTGGCTCAGTCGGTTGGGCGTCCGACTTCAGCTCAGGTCACGATCTCGCGGTCCGCGAGTTCGAGCCCCGTGTCGGGCTCTGGGCTGATGGCTCAGAGCCTGGAGCTTGCTTCCGATTCTGTGTCTCCCTCTCTCTCTGCCCCTCCCCCGTTCATGCTGTGTCTCTCTCTGTCTCAAAAATGAATAAACGTTAAAAAAAAAAAATTAAAAAAAAAAAAAAAAAGACATGCTCTCATAAGAGAATCTGACATAGACAATGTCTACCTTTTGTATACATCCCTAACTGGAAATATTTCCCCATGTTTTCAGCTTACTTGACTCTTTGGGAGTGAGGCAGAAAGCAGTGGGAGGTGAACTGTTGTGGTTCTTTTTTTTTTTTTTAAAGAAACAGTTTGTTTGGTTTTTTTAACGTTTATTCATTTTTGAGACAGAGAGAGACAGAGCATGAACGGTGGAGGGTCAGAGAGAGAGGGAGACAGAATCTGAAACAGGCTCCGGGCGAACTGTTGTGGTTCTAATGTTCCTGCCTCCATCCCAAAGTCCTCCAAAGAAAGTCAGAATAGCTAACCTGCAACCACCTCCAAGAGGAAAAAGCTTAGAAGCATCTGTTCAGAATTCAAAATAGCTCACTCAAAAGTGAGAGCTGGCTGAACCACCATCATATTCACCAGCCATGTTAGGAAGGCTGGGTATTTTGGAGAAGGGTCATATGATTCCACAGTTCCTGAAAACTCTCCATCATGGCCAAATATGCAGCAAAAAGGATCCATCAATTAGTTACTGCTGTCAATTCATTAGAATAGCATATTGTTTTTCTGAAAACAGTACGATAGTGTTGAAAAAAATTCCTGGGGTGCCTGGGTGTCTCATTCGGTTAGGAGTCTGACTCTTGATTTCAGCTCAGGTCATGATCTCACGGTTGTGAGATTGAACCCTGTGTGGAGTTCTGCACTGGGCATGGGGCCTGCTTGAAATTCTTGCTCTCCCTCTCCCTCTGCCTCTCCCCTGCTCATGCTCTGTTTCTGTCTCTCAAAAATAAATAAATATTTTTTAAAAAGAACACAAGAATGAAAATGAGTATGAATGCCATTTATGAAATATTTTTAACAAAAAATTAAACTTGAAGCATAACTGGATCAAAAACAGGAAATTCAGGGGACAGAGACATGTTAAAGGACAGATGAGACGCAAACAGGAAAATGCAGTCAGGAGACTTTATAAACTGCAAAGAAAAAGCCAAAATGAAGTAAGAAAACATTAAGCAACTGCAAATATACCATTTATGAGGCAATTGGAGAAATTGAACCCTGCCCGGATATTTGATAGTTCTTTTTTTTTTTTTTAACATGAGAATGATATTACGGTTATATTTTTAAAATAGCCCTTATCTTTCAGAAATACATACTGAAATATTTATAGATGAAATACCTCAGATTTGCTTTGAAATAATTCAGTGGGTCATAGTGGGGGGAAGGGTGGGGAGATGGGTCGTAGCACAGGTGAAAGAAATTTGTCCGGAAGTTGGTAACTTTTGAAGGTGGGTAATAATTATATGGGGGTTCAATGTGCTATTCTATTTTGCTGATGTCTGAAAGGTATTGCCATAGTGAAATGGCATATAATTCCACTGGTGGGTTCCTATTCTAGGGCAAATATAATTAATCAACTTTTACCAAACCACTTCAAAATCCTCTTAAGAGCTCAGTGCAGCAATACACCGAAAAGTATTAAGCAAGCAGATATCGAACACACCCCTGGTTTCTACAGATGCCTCATTCCTTACAGCTCAGGCGATGAACTGTCTCAACCAACTTGTTCTACTATAAGCTCATGTGCTCTTTGACACATATTTGAAGGCTGGCAAAACTTGATTTAAACCTTTAATAGTACACACAAAGAATCATTATCTTAATGGTTCATCTTATCCCTACCAAGGTAGCTGAACAAACAAGATGGGCAGGAATAATATTATAGCACAGAGGTTAAGTGCTCTTTTCTTAGAACTCATTGGGGCACCTGGCTGGCTCAGTCAGTAGAGCATGAGACTCTTGACCTTGCGCTTGTAAGTTTGAGCCCTGCGTTGGGTATAGAGATTGCTTAAAAATAAAATCTTAACAAAAAGAAAAACAAAAAAGAACCCACTGGCATTTGGCAACAGATAATAGAAAAATCAGCTTCCTAAAGTTTATTCAAAAGAAGTATTTTTTTCTTGCAGAACAAAACGTTCAGAGAAAGACAAGTTGCTGGCATTGGCTCAACACATCAAGAATGTCAGGGTCTAGGTTTCTTGGACTTTTCCTCGTTGATAAAACATAGCTGCTACATCTCCAGTCCTCTCATCTGTGATCCAGGGAGGAAGGCCAGGTACAGGATGGGCAGGTAAATAAAGCTTTGAAAGATAGACATATTTCTATTTCCAACAAAATTGGGTTCTGTTGATAAGAGCAGAGAACGGATATTGTGTGGGAGACTAGCAGTGTATGCTACAGAATCCATTTAACCTGAGGTCTCCAAAATTTTATATTTTCTATGTTCTGGCTCATAATTGACCTCAATATATCTTAAATATATTTTTAAATGTTTATTTATGTATTTTGAGAGAGAGGGTGAGCCAGCAAGCAAGCGGAGGAGGGGCAGAGAGAGGGCGAGAGAATCCCAAGCAGGCTCTGTGCCACCAGCAGAGAGCCCACCATGGGGCTCAATCTCTCGAATGGTGAGATCATGACCTCAGTTGAAATCAACCTGAGTTGAAATCGTTAGATGCTAACGAGCCACGCAGGCCCCCCAATCCATCATTAAGTAAAGCACAAACCTACATAGACAGATAGATGTATGTATGCATGTATGTCACAAATATGCATCAGGAATTTGTGACCAAATTTATTTATTAGGATCCTATCTATATATTTTGATGTTTTGGGGTTTCAAAAGTGTCATCTCTGGGTTTTGAATCAAATTGATTAAGACAGGTGGAGTCACATTATCTACTTTGTTAGTGGTAAACTACATCAAAGAACAGTTTGGATTGGAAGATAAACTGGAATGCCTTTCTTCTTTCAAGGTACACTTTAGGACAGGTTTACGGGAAAAATTAAATGCACAGAGCACACTTACCCAATTTGTGAATCATACGCAAAACAGAAAGCCACATGGTGTGGAGAACCTCCATGCCTGCCTTTTAGCAGATGTTCCTGGGGAATGCCAATACAACCCAGGATTCCTTGGAAAGTGGAGTAAGCAAAATGACCAAAGCTCTGTGACCCTTAATATTTTATTAGCTCTGTTCTATTTTATGGGCTCAGGCAGGAATGTGGAAAGAGACAGACATGTTGCCCCTGTGTGAAAGATAACTTTTAGGTTAACAATTTTCATGAATGTCCCGAGAGTTGTCATTTTATGAGAATATTTAGTAAAGATTAGGAACCTGTGATAAAAGTATGAATGGGAAACACAAGCATATTATTTCTTACTGAAATATAATCCACAATAAATCCAAAATAAATAATCATCCAGAAAGACCTTGGTCTAAATAAACATGCTTCTCACTGAAGTACAATATGTTCTTAGCAGAATGTTTGCTTTTTCTCGGTTGGTTGCCAACAAAGCATCTACACACAGAGATTGTCAATGTTACACAAAAAATGTGTAAATATACATAGAAGATACTCTGAAAGGGAAGATTGCAGTTTAGTGGGTGGAAGAAACTAGATCAGAGGTGAAGGTGACTGTGGTAAGATGTAGATAAGCAAGTGACAGAAGATGATCAAGATAGAAGATGTAAAGAATTGGTCCCTGTGATGGTTAATTTTACGTGTCAACTTGAATGGGTCACGGGATGAACATTATTTCTGGGTGTATCTATGAAGGTGTTTTTTTTTTTGATGAGATTAGCAACTGACTAAAGCAGATTGCTCAGCCCAATTTGTGTGGACATCACCCAAGCCATTGGGGGCCTGAAAAGAAGGTGGGGGAAGCCAGAATTTACTCTTTCAGATTGGGCTAAACATAGGTCTTCTGCCCTCAGACTGGAACTTACACCACCGCTTTCCCAGTTCCCCAGCCTTTGGATTTGGGCTCGCACCAGTGGTTCTCAGAATTTTGGGTTCAGATTGTAACTACACCACTGGCTTTCTTGGGTCTCCAGCTTGCAGGCGGCTGTTGTTAGAACTTCTCAGCCTCCATAACTGTGTGAGCCAATTCAGTAAAATAAATCCCTTTTTATGTGTATCTCCTATTGGTTCTGTTTCTTTGGAAAATCCTAATAAGGTTCCCCCAAAAGTTTATTGGTTTCCTTTAACCTGCAAGCACATGAATAGCCCAATTCCTCACATGATGTACATCATTGCCAGCAAGAAGAAACAAAAACAATCATCAAATGCTTTAATTATGAAGTTATTGGGGGAACACAATAAAGACAAATGCCAGGCCCCTGGCTCACATCTTAAACTGCAGAGTAGAACCCAGATTCAGATTATGCAGAACTATAGATCAGTCTGACAATGGAAACAAAATATCCTCATTGAAATTGCAAAATCTCCTCCCTGACTTAAAGCTCTTGGGTACCGCAGGGTGGGGGTGGGGGTGCGGAAGGTAGCTGCTGAATGACCATTAAACTGCCCATGGATCAAGACACAAAGAAATCTGAAGCTCGTCTTAGAAATCCTTGTCAGTTGCCTTCCTATATTTTATTTTTACTTTGGTTTCTAGAATGAAAACATTTCCTTTTTGTGGAAAGGCTGTTTTGTTGTTGTTGTTTTGGGTTTTGTTTTGTTTTGTTTTTTCCCCAGATGAATGAAATTAACCTAAGAGGTTCCCCAGAGTGAAAGGCTCAGGGACAGCCCTCTCCCTCAAATGCCCAGCTTTGTCACTATGAAGACTGTTTGTAGTGAACAGCCAGTCGACAAGAGGCAATTATTATGAGACTATGGCAGTGATTTGGAACACGAGCTTACAGGGAGGTCTTTGTTCTTGAAAACATACAGCTTGTTGAAATTGTATTTCAGTCATCAAGATACTGGAGGTCTTCTCACGTCCTCTCCCAGGGACAGGCCTACCTAGTGTGGTCTTCACTGGAGTCCTCTTGAGGTAGATGTAGGTAAAAAGCTAATTGATGTTTAATTTTCTTGAGCCTCATTTTATGCAGGTGGAAATGTCTTACAGTGACTTTAATATGATTGTCATGTTTTAAAATGTAGCAATGTTCTTGGAGAGAAAAATTGCCATTCAAAGCCGGCAGGTAGTGTTTAGTCTCTTTAATTTGGCACAGTATGAATACTGTGTCTCCCATTGTTATGGCAACACAGGATAAAAAATTAAGATATTAATATTAAAAATAATAATTATCCAAGGATCTTAAGTGCTGGTGATGCTGTGGAAATTGGAAAGTGTTTTTTAAATGCCGACTGACATTTATTGTTATTTTTAAGTTAATTTATTTATTTTGTGAGAGAGAAAGCAAGAGTGAGCATGGGGATCAAGCAGAGAGATAGGGAGAGAGAGAATCCCAAGCAGGTTCCAGCTGTCACGACCCAGAACTCAGTCCCATGAAATGTGAGATCGTGACCTGAGCCGAAATCAAGCTCTTAACCAACCAAGCCACCCAGGCACCCCAGAAAAAATTAGAACTTTTATACATTTTATATGTTGTTGATGGGAATGTCAAATGTTACAGCCACTTTGGAAAATAGTCTAGCGGTTTCTCAAAATGTTAAACATAATTACGATACAATCCAATAGTTCCATTCCTAGGTTTATACACAAGAAAGTTGAAAACATGTTCACAGAAACTTGGACATGAATGTTCATAGCAGTATTACTCCTAACAGCCCAAAACAGAAATAACCAAAATGTTTGTCAACTGATGAACTATAAAGAAAATGTATATTCATATCATGGGATATTATTCAGCAATAAAAATAAATGAAGTGCTGACACATGCTACAACTTGGATGAACCTTGAAAATATGATGCCAAGTCAAAGAAGTCAGTCCCAAAGGACCAGACATTATTATTCCATTTATACAAAACGTCCAGAATAGGCAAATTTAGAGAGACAAAAAGCAGATTGGTGGTTACCAAGGTTAGAGGTGGACAAGGGGAGACTGGAGGCTTGATAGGTAAGGAGATGGGATTTTTTTTTTTTTTTGGGGGGGGGGAGTGGGTAATGAAATGCAGTGATGGATGCACAGCCCTGTAAATAAACTAAAAGTCACTGAATTGCAAACTTTCAATGGGTAAATTGTATGATATGTGAATTACATCTCCATAAAGCTGTTTATTAAAAGAACAGCCAGGGGTGCCTGGGTGGCTCAGCTGGTTGAGAGTTCGACTCCTGATTTTAGCTCAGGTCATGATCCCAAGGTCGTGGTATCAAGTCCTGCATCAGGCTCTGGGATTGAGCCCGTGTCAGGCTCCACGCAGAGCATAAAGCCTGCTTAATATTCTTGCCACGCATGCATGCTCTTGAAAGAAAGAAAGAAAGAAAGAAAGAAAGAAAGAAAGAAAGAAAGAAAGAAAGAAAGAAAGAAAGAAAGAAAGAAAGAAAGAAAGAAAGAAAGAAAGAAAGAAAGAAAGAAAGAAAGAAAGAAAGAAAGAAAGAAAGAAAGAAAGAAAGAAAGAAAGAAAGAAAGAAAGAAAGAAAGAAAGAAAGAAAGAAAGAAAGAAAGAAAGAAAGAAAGAAAGAAAAGAAAAGAAAACCCAAATGTAACAATTCAAGCATATTCAAAGACTTAAAAATAAAAGTTTCAGAAAACATAAGGCTTAGCATCTAATGGAAAAGGTTACCGTAAAATTACTTAGAATCATCTATTCTGGTATATTATCTTGAATTACAAAGTATGTTCCACCACTGACATAAATGTAATTTTTATACACCCAGTCAACTAATTTAGTTATCAACTGCAACAAGTTATCCCCAGAAAGAAATACTACTTAGAGGTCCACATTCTATGGGTTTTTATTGTCATTCATCCATAGATCCCCAGTGCGAATTCTCAAATGGCATTTCCCCACATTCTTCAGGAATGTGACTTCTAACATTTAATAAAAAATAACCATATTCAAACACAATTTCCAAATACTGCAAACATCTTGTTGTCATTCTGTACTTCAAGAGACAGGTCAATACTGACCTTGGTACACTTTCAACTTAACTGAAATGAAAGGTATTGTCTTTTGCTTTTCTGTTGCTAAAACAGGCAGCCAGAGGTAGCAAAGTGGGTAAAACTTGGAAGGTAGAGGCATTAAGAGGATGACAGCATAGGTTGCCTCCGAATAGATGATCTGTTTGGCCCAGGAAGTGAAGAAATGAGAACTGGCCAGAAACCTACAAATGCAGACCTTTTGAACAACTCAGAGCAGAGGGTTTTACTGGTTTCCATACCTGTCACCCAAACTCCCCTGCTTGCACTCTCTTTCAAAATAAACATTTCAAAAAATGCATAAATACTAATATGAACCATATGAAAGTGATGTTTTTATGGGTCAAGACAATTAAGTATTGGCAATTTCCTATGTTTCAACCTAAGTCACCCATCACGCAGGTTAAGAAACAGAACATTACCCAGTTAAAACTATCACACTCCCCTCCTTCCTTCCATTTGAGGTGATTGCTCCCTTGAACTTGTCGATCATTCTCGTGCATTTTTTTGTGTGCACATTTCTAAAACTTCACCACTTGTCAGCATCCTTAAAGGTTTATATGCCTCTTATATGGTGACATCAAGCTATATGTATTCTGCTACTTGCATTCTTTGCTCATTTTCATTGATGTATTTTACTATACACATGAACAATTTAACAACTTTCTCTGTTGGACATTTAGTTAGCGATTTTACTATTACAAAGAACACTATCACTTTCCTGAATATATCCCCTTGGGTGAATCAGCAGCACATTTTAAATTTTGCATTCTCTGATTCTAGGAATGTTAGGCATTTCCCCCTACATTTTACTGAACTTTCCTCTTATGTGAATTGGCTACATTCTTTACTTTTCTATTGGACTGTCTCCCTTACTAATTTCAAGGAGGATTTTATAGATATTAATCCTTTATTGGTCATATGCTTTGCAAATATATTTTCCCAGTCAGTGGACTGCCGAAACACTTTTACAACAGCTTTATAATATATCTCAGTGGTTGGCAAACTACAGCCTGTGAGCCAAATCCAGCCCTCTGCCCATTTTTCGTAAAGTTTTGTTGGAACACAACCATGCCCATTCATTCACCTATTGCCTATAGCTGTATAGTTGAGACAGACCATATGGCCCTCAAAGCCTAGAATGTTAACTATCTGGCCCTTTACAGATAAAGTTCAGTAACTCCTGGTCTATTTCTTCAAGTAATTTACTTAATTGTTCCTCTAATTTTATACATACAGGGCTTCCTTTTCAATTAAAAAATTAATATGATGAACATCTTTATGACTAAATGTCAACTTTTTTTCCTTGGAGCTTTCAAATGGAATCCTGGATCAAAGTCAGAAAGAAAATGTAAGGCTTCTGAGATAACTTCACGACTTGCTTAAAGTTTTTCAGTTTCCTTCCCATGACTATTAGACACACTCTTCTATTTTCCCAGCAATGAGCACTATTACAAAATTATTTGATCAAAAATGAAATCTGGCTGAAAATTACATGAGTACCAAGATAATTTCCTCTTATTTAATATTTTATATTTGGTATCTCATAAGGTTAAGTTCTCCCATTCTTTCCATTTTTCCCCCCTAGAAAAATGATGTATCTCCTACAGCCTCTTCATTCTTCAAAATGAACATGAGAATCAATACACCAATCAAGAACAAAGGTTCTTGGACAGACTTGCATCTAAATTCCAACTCTACTATTAAAAACCATGGTACTTTAACCTAAATGTAAGACAGGAAGCCATCAAAATCCTCGAGGAGAAAGCAGGAAAAAACCTCTTTGATCTTGGCCGCAGCAACTTCTTACTCAACACGTCTCCAGAGGCAAGAGAAACAAAAGCAAAAATGAACTATTGGGACCTTACCAAAATAGAGCTTCTGCACAGCAAAGGAAACAATCAGCAAAACTAAAAGGCAACCGATGGAATGGTAGAGATATTTGCAAACGACCTATCAGATAAAGGGTTAATATCCAAAATCTACAGAGAACTTATCAAACTCAACACCCAAAAAACAAATAATCCAGTCAAGAAATGGGCAGAAATGGACATCAATAGACACTTCTCCAAAGAACACATCCAGATGGCCAACCAACACATGAAAAAATGCTCCACATCACTCATCATCAGGGAAATACAAATCAAAACCACAATGAGATATCACCTCACACCTGTCAGAATGGCTAACATTAACAACTCAGGCAACAACAGATGCTGGTAAAGATGTGGAGAAAGACTATCTCTTTTGCACTGCTGGTGGGAATGCAAATAGGTGCAGCCACTGTGGCAAACAGTATAGAGGTTCCTCAAAAAACTAAAAACAGAACTACCCTACGACCCAGCAATTGCACTACTAGGTATTTATCCAAGGGATACAGGTATGTTGTTTTGAAGGGACACATGCACCCCAATGATAGCAGCACTATCAACAATAGCCAAAGTATGGAAAGACCCCAAATGTCCATTGATGGATGAATGGATAAAGAAGATGTGGTATATATATACAATGGAGTATTACTCAGCAATCAAAAAGAATGAAATCTTGCCATTTGCAACTACGTGGATGGAACTAGAGGGTATTCTGCTAAGCAAAATTAGAGAAAGACAAATATCGTATGACCTTACTTATATGAGGACTTTAAGACCTGTAACACATGAACACAAGGGAAGGGAAGCAAAAAGAATATAAAAACAGGGAGGGAGACAAAACATAAGAGACTCTTAAATATGGAGAATAGAGGGTTACTGGAGGGGTTGTGGGAGGGGGATGACCTAATGGGTAAGGGGCATTGCCTAATGGGTAAGGGGCATTAAGGAATCTACTCCTGAAATCACTGTTGCACTATTTGCTAAATTGGATGTAAATTAAAAAACAAACAACAAAAAACAAACAACAAAACCCATGCGACTTTAAAATTGTTTAAAAACTAAGACCTAACACATTTCTTTCTGAAAACAGCAAACACTGTCTGCTACATAGAATTGATCTGAAGGTTAAAAGAAGTAACATGTAAAGGGCTTAGCATAGAACCTCACAGATTAAGCACTCTGGTATTTGACAAATAATAGTACTGTCCACTAAAAAAATTCCTTTGTGACAACTGCATTAGATCTATAAAACAGTAAGAAAAATCTGGCACAGAATTAGCATTAAGTATGTATCAGTTGATACACTATCAATAAAGAGGTTATTTAAAATTCACCACGATAGGGGCACCTGGCTGGCTCAGTCAATAAAGCATGCGACTCTTTATCTCAGGGTTAATTTGAGCCCTATGTTGGGTGTAGGGATTACTTAAAAATAAAATCTTAAAAAAGTCATCAGGACAATTGCATTAAACTTATAAATTAGGGAATTCACATCTTTACACTGGCTTTCCTACCCTGAAATATGGCACTAGTTTTGGTTTTGACTCAGGAATTTTCTAAAAAACTAGAATGGAATGCTGTCCCCGTTCCCAAGCCCTTAAAGGGGAAAACGTTCTAGAAAACATGGAAAAATTTTAAAGACAAAGTGGTCATAGTAACTCATGGGTTCTACTTGTCTTACACATCACACTATAATTTCTGTAGTTCATCAAATATAAAACATCTATTTTTAGTTGCACTTGTTATTTTACAAGGAAAAAAAAAAACTTGATTTACGTTTGATACCAAACCTGAATTTACACCATGTAAGAAACATTTCAATTTCAGAAATAGTAAAACACACCTAATGATACACAAAATACTTTGGTATAATCTTAACAAAATGCTCTAAGTATGGTCAATCCTCATTATTCACGGGTTCTGTATTGGGGAAGTCACTTGCTAAAATTTATTTGTAACTCCAAAATTAATACTTATGGTGCTTTCCTGGTCATGCATGAACATGCATAGAGGAGCAAAACATTTTGTCACCTGAAATGAGTGTTCCCAGGTGAGGGTGAACAAAGCAATACTCTGCCTGGTTTCAATTCTTACTGTAAACAAATGTCCTTTTCATGGTCTGTGTAGTGCCACATTTTTTCTATTCTGTAATTTTGTTTAAAAGCCCCTAAGTTAGTACTCTTGTCTCCTAAGCACAAGGCTGTGATTTGGGGCCCCTAGCTGGCTCAGTCGGTATAGCATGTAACTACATCTCGGGGTTGTGAGTTGAAGTCCCACATCAGACATAGAGTTTTGCCTTTTGGAGGACACGTGTTAGAAGAGTTTTCTTCAGGCATGAGTTACGATGCTGTTGGTCATGAATTCAATGTAAGGGAAACAATATATATTAAATACAGAGTCTTTAAATAGATACACACATAAACCAAGGTTATGTACTAATCCTTTCATGAAAATGTGTCACAAAGAAACCTAGCCCTGCATTTTCCCTAGAAGCAATGGTCAGTATTCACTATTTCAGTTCTTCACAACTTTATTATAACAGAACTACTGTAATAAGAATCAACTGCATCTAGAAACTTTGGTGTTATTTTTCTAAAATGAATCACTAACATACTAACTTTATCCATGATATATGAAATAAAACTTTAAACATTTACTGAAAAACGTGTTCAGAAAAATAGCACACTACCATGTTCCTAGACAGAAACTAGTAAATATTCCCATGAGAATTTTCACATTACATAACAAGGACCAGTATCAGGCATCCTTTTTTTTTTTCCCTTATAAAGTTTTTATTTTGAGAGACACACAGAAAGAGAAAGAGAGAGCATGAGCAAACGGGAGGGGCAGAGAAAGAGAGAGAATCCCAAGCAGGCTCCATGCTGTCAGTGAGGAGCCAGACGTGGGGCTCAATAACATGAACCAGGAGAACCAGAGTCAAAGTCAAAAGTTGGGACACCCAACTGAGCCACCCAGGCACCCCCAGACATTCTTTTCTGTTGCTATTTTAATTGGAGTATCTCTGGAAAATGTCTGCTATTGACTTAAGAATTTCTTCATCATGTTAAAGAATTATCTTTTAATTTGTTTTCAGGAACAACTGCTGTTAAGTATTATTCTGATATGTTATAGAGAATTATGTGGATTTTGTTTGCTGTCTATATTGATACATTTCTCTTTTTTAAGGGTGGGGGTGGGGGGAAGATGGGTAGAGGGAGAGAGAGAATCCCAAGCAGGGATGAGGGGCTCAGTCCCATGACCCTGGGACCATGATCTGAGCCAAAGTCATGAGCCAGACACGCTATGGACTGAGCCACCCAGGCACCCCTGTTATCAATACATTTCAAAACACTGAGCTATCCTGCATAACCCAACATAATCATAATAGATTAAAACATGCTATGAAATTTAATTTTCTATTATTTCACTTATGGTTTTCTAAACTCATAATACATTTCATTAAGAAAACTTTCACATATAAAACCTTAAGCTTTAAGAGACCATTTATGTGCAAAATGCAGAAACACTAAGATCCTATATACTGTCTTGGGGAAAAGGATCAAGGGAAGCGTATCACAGTCTGGTCTGTTTTCTATTCACTGCAGTGCTTCCTTTATAGCTAATAATGGCAATCAGTTCAAACAGCTTTTTCTTCAATTTCTCTTCACATAAAAATGAAACAATGACCTCTAGTGGAATAAACTCAATCTACACCAACTGTACTTTAGTCTTACATTTACATATCCAACTGTACTTTAGTCTTACATTTACATATTTTTTGATTGATTCATACCGTAAACACCTAAATGTTAATATTTCCACAAAAAAAGTTTAAAATCTTTTGTTACTTTGGCATTTGACTTAAAATCAAAATGAACTTTCTATATAAACTGCTTTTAAAACAGATCAGGTTTTGTGAAGTACTCTATCACCAGAGCATTCACAATTTGTAATTACCTACTGATATTTAACTCTGCTTCCCTTTTAGCCTAAAGCTCCATGAGGGCAGGAGTCAACTCATGTTTATTCACGTGTGCAAAGTCTGCTCTGACTGCCCATTTTAAAATCTGCTCTCCACCATACAGTATCATTGGGCTCCCTTGCCTTCTATGTGGGGTTCAATAGGAGCACCACAGATCAAAGATGGAAAATCACTGAGACACACACAAAACACACAAATGCACTTCTCTCTCCCTCAATGTGAATAACCCTCTAATGGGACCTATACCTTCTTTTTAGATAATCTGTGCAGAAAATTTCCTTCACATTTAGAAAATAAAACAAAACCCCATGTGCATGATTAAATGTAAATACAGATTTAGTCCCCCCACCCCCAATTCTCAGGTGTTTTCCTTAGCATGAGAACAAATGGTAGGAAGCTCTACAAGGAACCGCATACACTGTGACATATTTTTCTCTAAGCTTAACCAATTGCAACAATTGGAAAAAACTCAATTTTGTTGTCAAATAAAGTAGGTCTCTTTCTTTTTGTTCTTTAAGGACTTGTAAAAGTACTTGATAAAGGAGCCACCAACAGGTACACTTCACATTAACAGGTTTTGACACTGCTTACAACTGATAATCTAGTAAATGTTATCTGCAGTTTCAACTCAAGAGAATGTAAAACTATACTCTATTGAGATTAAAACAAAACAAAAACCCATTAACGAAGACAACTAAGTCTAAGACTCCTGAATTGGAAATCTCCATAAAGTAAAACTCAGGAAAAGGGAATCAATTTCAGACTGAATCCAGAGAACGTTAATTTCTGAAGTACCAAAATGAACTTATTTCACTCGTAGGCAGGTTCTACAGAATGGAGTCAAAGTAAAACAATAAAATGCATATTCAGTGCATGTGAAATAGGTACATATTCTACATACATTCATACAAAAACTTTAGTTCAAAAATTAAAAGTCTGATCTAAGAATGAAATCAGTCTGTGATTGCCTAGTTGAAATGCTTAGCTCCTACTATGTAAATATCATGAATCTATATGAACTATTAAAATTTGACAGTCAATAGACAACTGTGTCCTACATTTATGTTTATTAAAAACTGACATAAACAAAGCCTGTACAAAAAATATTCCAAATCACGTATCACTTTGAAATAGTAATCTTGAGAGACATTATCGCCTAGGACCCCCTCTTCCTCTACCCCGACCACGTCCTCTTCCTCTTCCTCGGCCTCGGCCTCTTCCTGCAACTAAGAAAAAAGAAAAGCAAAGCAAGGTTAATTCTCTTCTGCAATGATGTTACCTGGGCCACCACAAACAACATCTAGAGGAAAGAAAACTTTAACCCAGCTTCTCTCAAATATGACCTCACAGCCATCCTTCCAATACATTATCATGCAGAACCCAAAGCTGCTGGCCTGCAAAGATAATTTTTATTTCATTTGATCTATGAGAAATTCACCAGGTTTATAAATATTTTTCTTTTTATCATGTCTCAACTTCACAAAATAAAATCCAAATGATCTGAACCTTACACAAGATGGAAGAGATATCCTATCAATGGAACAGAACATGAACACCATGTGCCAGACTTTTCTGTTATTGTATAGAACCCCAAGTTCAAAATTCAAAGCCAAGAAAGTCTAAAATACATTATATCAAACAACCTTATGACTCCAGAATCTTAAGTCATTTGACCCAATCATAACCAAGTACTTTAATCCTTACAGCAATATTCCTGTAGGCTGGTCATCCTAACCCTACTTGAATATTATAGTGACAAAAAACTCATTTCTCAAATGAACTTTTTCAATCTTCAGAGAGCAATGAATACTAAAAAAATCCTGACATGAAGTTCTAGTCAGTCACACTCTAAACTTCTACCCCTTGTTGCCAACCTTATCATTCAAAGAAGTAGAGTTAAGTCTAGGACTCCTGTTAAAACAAGGCAGATTAAGCACATTTATCTCCAATTCCTTCTGAAATACTACTCATGACAGGAAAGGAGTAAAAACAATAAATACCCATAAAGAGAAAAACGGAGGGAGGGAATACAGTGGTTGAAAAATTTCAGAAAGTAGACTAAGAACCGTAAATGTTTAGTAAAGGAAGAATAACTCCTAGAAAACCTAGGACCTTGGAAGCCAAGGGTGAGACGAGGCAGGTGGCTGAAAACAAAATGGTTGACAATCATGTGGAGCAAGAAGACTGGCGAGTCTTCTCTTCCACACCTTGCAAAGCTAATGATTATTTCCCTGACAGGTACATAGGAGAGAAAAGGTAAAATAAACCTAAAGACATTGAAGCAAAAATCTTCAGATTTGAAAATATATGCAAAGTGGATAACAGCAAGAGGCACAGAACCGATGGGAAGGGAATGGGTATTAATTTAGCATTTTTCAAGCTATAGGCTGCAACCTAAAATTTTTGTGAACTAAAAGAGGACAGGAAACATACGGGTTTTTGCATGTATTAGAATTCAGGAATTCTGAGATTTTTGTTTCAGTTGTATAAATGAATGATACAAAGTGTATTTCCTAGTGTGGGAGGAAGGCAAAAAAAGTCTCAATACCAAGACCCTGTATTAAGTGAGGGTCTACAAAACACCTAGCCCCTTTCTCCTGCTTTGCTCCTATAATGCTGGCTACCAGGCATATATCCCCCACCGTAGATGACTGGAATCTTTTCATGAAAAAAAAAAAACCAAGCTCCAGAAACCACTCTAGGTGATGAAATTTTGGGTCTCCTCAGTGAAGAGGTCAATTAACTCTTGAGCCACTCTATGGTGAGACCCGCCAGTTCAGAAGTCCAGCCTCCCTTCCCAGAACTTGTCTTTTCAGGGTTCTTGTTAAATAATAGATGGCCAGGGACACCTGGGTGACTCAGTCTGTTAAGCATCTGACTTCAGCTCATGATCTCATGGTTCGTGTGTTCAAGCCCCTCACTGGGCTCTGCACTGACAGTGTGGAGCCTGCCTGGGATTCTCTTTGACTCCCTCTCAAAAATAAATAGGTGGTTACCAAAGGAATGAGGGACGGGAGAATGGGTGAAATAGGTGATGGGATTAAGGAATGCACTCATCATGATGACCACCAGGCAACATATGGAATTGCTAAATCACTGTACTGCACACTTGAAACTAATATAATATTGTTATGTTAACTCACTGGAATTAAAAAAATAAATAAAAAAAATAAAAAGAGAAACCCAAGAATACAATGCCGAGTACAAAATAAAACTTAAAAAAAGAGGGGCACCTGGGTGGCTCAGTCAGTTGAGCGACCGACTTCGGCTCAGGTCATGATCTCACAGTCTGTGAGTTTGAGCCCTGCATTGGGCTCTGTGCCCACAGCTCAAAGCCTGGAGCCTGCTTCAGATTCTGTGCCTCCCTCTCTCTCTGCCCCTCCCCCACTCATGCGCGCGCTCTCTCTCTCTCTCTCTCTCTCTCTCTCTCTCTCTCTCTCTCTCTGTCAAAAATAGGAAAAACAGAAAAATAAGAGAAAAGACTTAGACAATCACTCAAAAGACCCAATTATTAAGAATTCCAGGAAGAAAGAGGGGCTCCTGGGTGACTCAGCAGTTAAGCGTCTGACTTTGGCTCAGGTCATGATCTTGTGGATGGTGGGTTCAAGCCCTACATCGGGCTCTGTGCTGACAGCTCAGAGCCTGGAGCCTACTTCAGATTCTGTGTCTCCCTCTCTCTCTGTCCCTCCACTGCTCACTCTCTCTCTCTCAAAAATAAATAAACATTAAAAAAATTTTAAAAAAAATCCAGGAAGAAAGAACAGTAAGTAAAGAGAAGACATTTATCAGAGCTACACATACCATTTCTTAGTTTGAAAGGCAAGAATACCCATATTGAAGGGGTCCACCAAACAGCCAAAACAACAAAATGGAGGAAACAATACAGAGAGCAAGCAAAGACTCTATGCCAAGTCATTAAGAAAGTTCAGAACAACAGGAATAGAGAGTTAAATCTCCAAATCTTCCAAAGTGTGTAAAGGGTCGGGGACTAGGATATGCAAAGAGACAAGAAGAATAGCATCAGTCTTTGGTATCAACACCAGAAACCATAATAAATACTATATGCATGCACAGCAAGTACAGGGAATCAAAACAAAATAAAAAAAATCTGTGGTTCACAAATGTTAAATACACATTCACAAAAACATTTATAATCTTTCAAACTTACCAGCTTCCCTTTTCTTAGATTTCACCTTCGGTTCAACATCCACAAGTAATGTATCCAGAGGTAAGCTGTCTGGCAGAATAAAATATCGAATGTTATTTCCTCGAATACTCAGTGTTTCCAGTTGTACTGGTTCTCTATTCTTCAAAGTCATTTTCACTGCTTTAAGATGTGTGTTCATGCTGACATCTACACCTAGAGGGGAAAAAAGAGGGCAATTATTAGCATGATAAAGAAGGCAACCAGTTTACCTATCAGGCCACAGTAAATACCAGAGAGTGCTATCTGTTCTGCTAGAGTGCACATTTCTAAGACATAATTTAATACAACTAGTAAATGGGTGAATGTCCGTATAAACCAGAAATCCTTTCTTCAAAGATTATCCCCAGGACATTAATGTTTTGCACGGTTAGATATGCTTACAGATGTGAATGCAACAAGCTCTGGAGGAATGCGAGTGGTATCCATGACTCATTCTCACTGTGCCCAGGTATTCTCATCTCAGGGTGAGCAATGTTTATTGCATGTTCTCTGTCTCCATAACTTCCTTATACCCCATTCCACCAAATTAGATTCATCCTTCTCTTAAATATAAAGTTCCATTTGTACTGCAGTATTTTTTGTTACTATGAATTTAACGTCTTTTTAACTTTTTTTTTTTTAAAGGAACGTTACTGTTTTTGTTAGTATTTTAATTACCAAGTTGCCCAGGTTTTAAATGGTCTGCTTCAAACTATTTTTCCTATGTTTCCAGTCTGAGATTTTACAAAATAAAAACAATTTTCTAGAATGAATATATGGCAGTATAGTAGAAATACCCAATTACTGGAGCCTTTACCAATATAGCTGAACAAATGGGATAACTAAAGATCTAGTTAATTTTTATTAAATTGAGTTTATTTTTTTTGAGACAGATAGCAAGCAAGGGAGGGGTAGAGACAAAGAGGGAGACAGAGAATCCTAAGCAGGCTCCACGCTGTCAGTGAAGAGCTTGATGCAGGGCTCGAACCCACAAACTGTGAGATCATGACCTGGGCTGAAATCAAGAGTCGGATGTCTAACTGACTCAGCCACCCAGGTACCCCAAGATCTAGTTTATTTCTGACCCTAGGCAGTTAGGCCAGAAACATGAATTCTTTCAACTTTCCCAACATCCATCTCAAATTTATTAGTTTTATTACTAATCTTTTCCTCCTTCTTTTGAAAAAGAAGAGATCCTCTTCTTTTCCAAAATTAATATACTTTTGAGATAGTCTATCTCCTTGGGGATCTTGATCCATCAAGGGGGAGGAAAAAATGAGATGTATGAGCGCTTTCTACGTGTTAGGAACTGCGTGTTAAAACGTTTTAACTCAATCCTCAATATCCTTATTATGAGGACTAAAACACATATTCATACAGGATGCAAGAAACTTATAACCTGTAACTTGGTTTTTTTTTTAATTTTGTAATTTTTTTTTTTTTAACGTTTATTTATTTTTGAGACAGAGAGAGACAGAGGCATGAACAGGGGAGGGGCAGAGAGAGAGAGGGAGACACAGAATCTGAAACAGGCTCCAGGCTCTGAGCTGTCAGCACAGAGCCCGACGCAGGGCTCGAACTCACGGACCGCGAGATCATGACCTGAGCCGAAGTCGGCCGCTTAACCGACCGAGCCACCCAGGCGCCCCATCCTGTAACTTGTAACAGTAACTAGTGTTACTGAGGGGAATAGAACAGATTTTCGTAAATTTTGCTCATCCTATGAGTTGAAAATCTTCCCCCACCCAGGATATAGCTTATTAAGTACCTACTATATATGTTAGGCAAACCTTATATTATGTTTTTTTGTGTCAAACATCACTAGATTTTGAGTTCCTAAAAAGTGGGAAGAACACTCTCCTTCCTCCACCACATCTAATACAGAGTTCAGGAGAGAGCAAACTAAATCCTTACTTATGGAGTTTCAACAGAATAGCAATTACTCTTCCTCAGATATGGTCACGGACCATATGGTATTGAAACTTTATACTGTATCAATTTCCTTTCAAAGCAATTCGTGTTGCAAATGTGAGTATATTCAAATATTATCACCATATTAACACCAATTAACACCATATATTTCTCTTGGTGTACTCAGATGCTGGATCTACACATTAAAAATTTATAGGGGCTCCTGGGTGGCTTGGTCAGTTGAGCATCTGACTCTTGGTTCTGGCTCAGGTCACGAACCCAGGGTCATGGGATCGAGCCCCATGTTGGACTCCATGCTGAGTGTGGAGCTTAAGATTCTCTCTCTCTCTGCTCCTCTCCCCTGCTTGTGTGCTCTAAAAAATAATAATAAATTAAATTAAATTAAATTATTTATAAACTTACAGTTTAAATATTTCAGAGACTGAGATCACATGCTAAGATAGCATTTTCATTCATTTGGCTCAGAAATTGTTTTGAAGTTTTGCAATCTTGGGGGGACCACCTACCATGAGTGAATATCCATCACAGTGAATATCCATCACAGTAGCCTTAAATATAAAACTATGCATACAATATTATTAAAGCAAAGAGTTAGACACATAAGAAAAAAAACTAAAAGTAAATACTCCCAAATACTTTATTTCCCATATATATTTTCACCCAAGGTAATCAAACATGAAAACCCCATCCTCTATCTTCAAGGACGTACTGGTCTAAAAGGTGGAAGAGGTAGAAAAAAGTGTTATAAAAAGCCATCCTGTATCCATACCTGTGATTGTTCCATGGACCTGTGTTCCATTCTTTAATTCAATGGTTACAGTTTCATGACTCAATTTCATCAAAAATCTATAAAAACGTGGAAATAAAACAACAAATGTTCACCTTTAACACTTTAAAATCTTTTGAGTGAAAGAGTGAAATTTCTAGATGTTCAAAATCTGCTGTAGATGCTACCTGCACCAATTCCTATTAATAATCTGCATGACAGTTTCAGTTTTCCTTGAATTATACCTTTAATATTTATGAAGGAACGTAATACCAGAAACTGTTATTTGGACATTTCTGATTGTCTAAACCATTATACAGCTTTATCTCCAAGCCATGCATACAGGTCATAAAATCATCATAATTCACAAAAACTGAAATCAAGAAATTATATGAAGGTAGTGAAAAAGGTACGAACTTCCAGTTATAAGGTAAATTAAGTATTAGGAATGTGAGGTACAACATGACTATAGTTAACACTGCTACATGGTACATTTGAAAGCTGCTAAGAGAGTAGATCCTAAAGTTCTCATCACAAGGAAAAAACCTTTTTTCCCCTCTTTTTTGGTGTCCATAACAGATGATGTATGTTAACTAAACTTACTGTGGTAATCATTTGGCAATATACGTAAGCCAAGTCATTATGCTATATACCTTAAAACTTATATAGAATTATCCGTCAACTATCTCACTAAAATGGAAGAAAAAACAAATTATAATAGATAGTAAAAAAAATTACATGCTTCCTGTATGTATAAACACTAAAAGTCTCCCTTTGTAACCCCCCCCCCAATGTATATGGGGAGATTCTTTAGACCATTTTACATGCATTCATAAGCATACAGATGAAATGTTTTTATGCAAACTGAGCCATAACTTTATTGACTTCTATACCTTGTAGTTCTCATTTAGCAGTTTAAAGACATTTAGAAATCACAAATCCATTTATGCAAATCCTTAGCAACACTAACTGTAACCGATCTTCTAAATTTTTGTCACTTCTACAGGGAAAAAAAGACAATGTGTTTTCCCTTATTATTTGTGAGATTAAACATCTTTTCATGAAGATGGGGAATTTGAATTTCTTCTATGAATTACCTATTCACATTATTCACACATGTTCAATTAGGTCAAAAGTTTTTTTATTTTCTACCAGTTTGCCACAGCCATTCGTGTTTTGTTTGTGGTTTTCATTTTTATATTGTTAAATTTCTGAATCTTCCTCAGGTATTAATCTGTGTAAGAGTATATTCCCACCCCAAGACTGTAAAAAGTCTTATTTCTTCTACTTTTCTATTTTGAGTTTTAATCTACCTGGAATTAATCTCTTTTCCATGAAGCATGAGGTAGAAATCTACCTTTATTCTTGGCTCAAGTCATGATCTTGCGTTTCATGAGACTGAGCCCCATGTCAGGCTCTGTGCTCACAGGATGGAGCCTGCTTGGGACTGACTCTCTCTCTCTCTCTCTCTCTCTGCCCCTCCCCTGCTCACACTCTCTCTCTAAATAAACATTAAAAATAAATAAAATGTTCCCATTTATGTGGGTATGTCCCCACACAACTTATACTTTCATATCGTCTTCATCATGAATTTTCTTTTTTTTTTTAATTTTTTTTTTTTTAACGTTTATTTATTTTTGAGACAGAGAGAGACAGAGCATGAACGGGGGAGGGTCACAGAGAGAGGGAGACACAGGATCTGAAGCAGGCTCCAGGCTCTGAGCTGTCAGCACAGAGCCCGACGCGGGGCTCGAACCCACGGACCGTGAGATCATGACCTGAGCCGAAGTCGGACGCTTAACCGACCGAGCCACCCAGGCACCCCCATCATGAATTTTCTAATGAGGACATTCTCCTACGTAATCATAATACCACAATCACATGCAGGATGATGAACAATAATCCTTCACTATGATCCAATAATGTCCACATTCAAAATTTCTAATCTATAATACAGACTTTGTATACCCTATCATAGTATCACACTGAATGGTACATGTAGGATCACCTATTTTTCTCCCCCATTAGACTACTGCTTAGGGTAGGGATCAAGACCTTTACACCTAATCCTGGGTGGTCATGGGCACTAAATCAACAGTTCGCTGAAATGTTTCAATGAATAAAAAAGAAGACAATCTTAAAATACCACTTTTTTAGTGGCACTGCCAGCCATGGAAAAGGGGGATACTTGGATTGCGACATATTAAGTCCCAAATTTTAAAAAGTTAATCTGACTTGTATAAAGATCCATTATGTTGAATACTTCTCATATTTGCTGTCAAGGAAAGAAAGGCTCTCTCAATTAATTGTTAATGCTTTATTTCACTGGGTAAGAATTCTTTAATTTACCTCTACAATAATCACTTATAACTATATTAGCCTAGAATTTCATCTAATAGTTTCTTTCCATTATCAAACTTTGGTTTTCAAAAAATCTTTTATTTTGGGGCACCTGGCTGGCTCAGTAGGCAGAACAAGGAACTCTTGATCTCCAGGTCATGAGTTTGAGCCTCATGTTGGGCACAGAGTTTACATAATTTAAAAAAAAATAATTAATTGTCCCACTCAGTAATATTTAACTTTTAGAGAAGTCCAAATCATTTTTGAAAGTAGTATTAAAGTAAAAATAAAACCTTTTAGTAATCAAACAATCTACCATATGGAAGGAAGTAAAAGGAAAACCAAAGTAAGCAAAAGGGCTTCTGAAGGAACCAAAATACATTTCAACAAGTCCAAGGATGTTTTTTAAATAATATTTATAATTATATGTTATCTGGTAGTCCCTGTGCATGGCAATGAGGATTAAAAATGAGTAGGACTAGGCCTCCAAGGAGCTCAAACTCTAATAGAAAGGACAGACACATAAAAGATATTTTATTTTAAAGGTAACTAAATTTAAAATGTAATGGATGTAGGCACAGGCTTTTACCAGGAACATAATGTAGCATGGATAGGAGGGAGTCAGAACTTGGTGGACTTCTAGTAAGAAGTCTGAAAAGTTGGAAACACACAGCAAAAAGAAACCAGAGCAAAGATTTGGGAATAAGAAATAGCACAATGCACAGAGAAATTACAGCTACACTACCAATGGAATGTTAAGTCCCAGAAAATGAGTAGGTAAGAGGTAGGTAATTTCCTTTCATGTGGAGCCCAAGCTGTTAAAGAGCTACTTGAGAATTTTCATCAATGGAGTACCACCAGGGTCATATTCACACTGGAAGACAATTTAGGTGGCTAGAGCAGTACATAGGTTAAAATTACAGTTATCAAGACACAGGAAAAACAAATAGATCAATGAAACAGAATAGAGTCCAGGAATGGACCCACATTTATATAGTTAATTTTGGGGGACCTGGTTGGCTCAGTCGGTTAAGCATCCGACTCTTGATTTTGGCTGAGGTCATGATCCCAGAGTTGCAGGGATCACCACAGGTTCAGTGTGGAGCCTGCTTAACATTCTCTCTCTTTCCCCCGCTGTCCCTCTCCCCCACTTGCTCTCTTTATATTTATATACTAAACATATACTATATACGTATACAAATATAAATAAATATATATGTATATATAAAATAATCTTCTACAAAGGTGCCAATGGGACTGTCAAAGCACTCCAATGGGCAAAGGAAAACCTTTCCAACAAATGATACAATCTATGGTAATAGGGATTTACATTCCCTAAGAATATAGAATAATTGGAAATCTATATTGAAAAAAACAAACCTGGACCCCTAATTCATTCCACTTACCAAAATTAATTCATGACAGATCACAGGCCTAAACATAAAAGTAAAATCATAAAGCTTTAAGAGGAAAACATAGGAGAATAACTTTATGGTTTGAGGGTAGGCAAAAAAATTTCTTGACAGTACACAGATAATCACCATAAAAGGAAAAGCTGGTAAATTAAAACTTCCTCAAAATAAACTACTACTCACAAAAGACATTAAGGAAATGAACAAGCAAGTCAAACTGGGAATAGTTACACCTGACAAAGAACTAGTATCCAGGTTATATAAAGAAAATTCCTACAACTCAATAATAAAACAACACAATTAAAATGAAACACTTCACAAAGATACATGAATAGTCAATAAGCAGGTGAAAAAGTGTTCAACATCATTAGGCATTAGGAAAATGCAAGGGGAGCCTGGGTGGCTCAGTCAGTTAAGCTGAGGCTCAGGTCATCATCTCATGGTTTGTCAGTTTGAGCCCCACATGGGGCCCTGCAACGGACAGTGCTTGGGATTCTCTCTCTCTACCCCTCCCCCACCCCCCCAGACCCCCCACACTCTCGCTCTCTCTCTCTTTCTCAAAATAAATAAATTTAAAAGGCTTTTTTAAAAAAAAGAAAATGCAAATTAAAACCATAATAAGACACTACTACACAAGCAATGAAATGGCTAAAATTAAACTGACTACAGGGGCGCCTGGGTGGCTCAGTCGGTTAAGCATCCGACTTCGGCTCAGGTCATGATCTCACAGTCTGTGGGTTCAAGCCCCGCGTCGGGCTCTGTGCGGACAGCTCAGAGCCTGGAGCCTGCTTCCGATTCTGTGTCTCCCTCTCTCTCTGTCCCTTCCCTGCTCATGCTCTGTCTCTCTCTGTCGCAAAAATAAATAAAAACATTAAAAAAAAATTAAAAAAAAAAAAAACTGACTACAAATATTGTTAAGGGTGTGGAGCAATTGGAATTCTAATATACTGTTGGTGGGCGTGTAAAATGGTATATAACCGCTTGGGAAAATGATCTGGCATCTTCCTATAGAACTAAAGTATACACGATGCTATGATCCAGCAACTCCACTCCTAAATATCCACCGCCCAAAATGAAAAAAGACTTGCACAAGAATGTTCAAAGCAATTTTAAAGAAAATACACATGTAAGTTTTAAATTTCTAAGATTAAGCAAACACCTAACATGGGGGCTCACGTTTACAACCTCAAGATCAACTGAGCCAGCCGGGCACCCCCAAAACATGTAACTTTTAAACATACAATGAATTTATCTACTAATAAAATTAAACAAATTACTGATACAAGACACAATGTGGATGAATCTCAAAAATATGCTGCGTAAGACATTTTACACAAGAATGCATACTGCATAATTCCAAATACGTATATGAAATTCTACTGAAACCAAAACTAAGCAATGGTAGAAGAAACTGATTGCCAGGGGGGTTATGAGAACACAAGACTGACTGGGAAGGGCTTGAGGGAAATGAAGTTTTGGTAATGTTCCATATCTCAACAGGGGTTTGGGTTACAGAGGTGTGCAAATTTTTTTAAATTGGCAAATATATACTGTATTTCATAGCATGAGATAGTTACCTCAAGAGGTAAAATAAAAAATCTTGGGTGGAAAAAAAGGAGCCTTTATGGCTTAGTGGTGTGACTGGAATGGTAGTGAAGGTATTCTGGCAGGAAAAATAGACAGTTATCCCAGCCCAGGAACCAAACAGATTTGAATTATTTTCTGATGAATCCTTCACTATCTGAATTCTTTTTACATACTGAAACTTAAATATCCAATTGATATAGTATCCTTTGGTATCCAAATCCACTATCAAAATTTTAAAAATCAAAGAAAATTGGGTAACAAGAGCTACTTTTAGGAGGTAGGTAAAATTGTGAAAACCTGTCAACTTATCAGTTTATTAAGAGAGAAAGATATCAAAAGACAACACCCAGATTTTTGGTTAAGGTGACAGTAAGGTGCCACCAACCCCTGTACAGAAATAAGTCAACTGAAAATGCAAACCAGTTAAACTACTACTCATTTTCTTGGCACAAAATACACTCTCCAGTAAGAAGACATTTAACTTCTACAGTCTAATACACAGAATAAGATTCAGTACAGCTTTTAAATTTTTCGGGAAAACTGTCACAACCCACAATAACTTTAAATGAGATAAACTGATTCCAAAGAGCATTACACAAAAATTAACTATAGATTCAGACTGACAGTTATCGACAAATTGTGAAAATATACTTTAAATTCTGGGGTGTTTTTCTCCAAAGCTAAATTCAAACAAAAATAGACAAAAAGTTAACCTTAAATGCCTTCTCTCTATAAATTCCACTCGAAATACATATTCAGGTTTTATATGTTATTTCAACCATACTAGAAATTATCTACTTGTCTGTCTTCACAAAACAGGAAGTCCCAAAAAGGCAAGCATTCTGCCTTTAAAAAATTAAAAAAAAAAATAATCCATTACCAGTGCAGTGTAACAGGTGCCCAGTAACTGATCGCAATTGACAAACCTTGATTCAGACAAGGGACTGACTAGCTGTTACACTTGTAACTGCTAACTTAATCAGAGACGTTCTCTAGGTTCCAGGCTCTCTGCCTCAGGGAAAAACACCAAAACCAAATCTCTTTCCAAGCAGTTTATAATGAATTCCTCAAATCAGTAAACCAATAGGCTCAACTAACCGATCAAGTTTAAACACAGAAATAAAACAATGCGATTACCTGCATAAATCAGCCACAAATATGGAAAATGATTCTGCCTGAAGTTGGGAGATTTTTTTCCCCTGAATTAAAGAACTATCTTGAAAGGAAATCTTAGTTGAGTAACCTTAAATCTAAAAAGTTATCAAAAATAAACTAAAAAAAGGTAATGAAATCAGAAGTCCAACACTGATTTAAGACATTTCGGAAATGAGTTTCATTATTTCCAGATAGTCCTGCAGCTTCTGGGTACTTTTTTAAAGTTCATTAATTTAACTCAACGCATAAAATTTTTATGTCACCCACGTTCTCAAGGAGCGAACACTTAGTTATATTTGGGGTTCCTGCAGGCAGAGAGGGACCAGAAAAGTAACCTAGACTAAGAACACAAATTCCAATGAAATGAAAATCTTCAACTAACCGAAAATAAGAGCTTGTAAGCCTGGCGCTGCACCTTTCAGACCTCTTAGACACTAGAAGGGACGAAACCGCCCGCCAGGCCTTTACAGCCACCTCTCGAAAGACACACGGGATCCGCACGCAATTCAGTCTGAAGCCCAGGCCCAGCGCCCGCGGCGGCGCGGTCAAGATGGGGCGGGAGCAGCGGGCGCGGGAGGCCGTTACCAGGCCGCGCGCGCACGCGGCTTTCGCGCCTCCCGTAATTAGGCAGCCCGGCCTGCTGCTCCCGGCTCAAATGGTCACAGCCCCGACCCGGCTGGGTCACCTCCTCACCTTACGAGCTTCATCCTAGCAGCGCCGGCACTCTTTCGGTCGGATAGCGCACAAAACGCGACCACCCAAGTCCAAAAAGCCTAGGAGTATGAATGGCCGGAAACGCCTACTCCCTGGGTACCGACGTAAAGAGCGCGAGAAGCGATGTGAACGCAAAGCGGAAACGCCGGTCCGCGCTGGACCGAATTCCCTTCCGGCCGCGCGGAACGCCACTGCGGCCTCTGGCGGCTGGGGGTGTGTCTTACGACTGCTGAGGGCGTTTAGACCTGGTGCAGGAGGAAATTTCCAGTAAGAGGTGGATTTGAGGATATCAAATCTAGTTAGTGCTCCTTTTGCCACGGCCGGAAGCCGTGTACTATGCAACACTAAATACACTCGTGAACAAAGGAAATTTCTGAGAAAGCTCAAGAATTACGCTAATTCTTCTTCAACACCAGGAACGTCTGCCCTACTTAATGTACCTGAAGGAAATCATACAGATTAACTGATTGTTTTTACTTTAAATTCTGATCACAAAGATACCCTACACTGTGGAGAGATTTTCTAATAAGCTCATAAACTATTTCATACCTTCTGTCTTCTCTCCCTCTGAAACCTTTTATAGCCTCTCAAATCACTTTCTGCTAATATTTCCTACTGTGAGAAAACCAGAAGCCATCCTTCAGCTCTTCTTCCAGTTAGAAGGACAGAAGTATTGTTGCTCCTTTCCAAGGCAAATTCCTCTCCATTGTAGTCTGGATCCCATGTCTCAGTTTCTCAAGAATTTCACTCCTTCAGTTATCTCCAAACTTAAATTATCAATTTCTCTCTCTATGGGATTTTTTTTATAAGCATACAAATTTATCTTAAAATTCTCCTCTGATGCAGCTCCAACTACTGTCAGATTTCTTTCACACAAAAACTTCTTGAATGAACTGTCTACACTTGTTTTATCACCTCTATTTCACTCTTCAAACTCACTGAAATTGCTTTTCTAAAAGTCATCAAAAACCTCCAAGACAAACCTCTATCTTCATCTTACTCAGTATTTCAGCTGTATTTAACACGAATACTACCCCTTTGAAACATGTTCCTCTCCAGATTTTCAGGATGCTAAGCTCACCTGGTTTTACTTCTATGCCACTAGTTACACTTTCTAGGTCTCAGCTGCCTCTTTCTCTACTGAGCCATTGCATGTTGGAGTGTATCAGGGCTTACCCTCCATGTACTCTTCATATGGATACTTTGTCCTTTAGCCTAGGTGATCTCTCAAACCATGGCTGTAGTTTGTGTCTCCAGCCTGATCTTCATCCCTGATTATCAGAACTCTTGGATGTTGTAAGGCAATGGTCATCAAACTTTTAGGTGCATAGGACACACCTGAGGAAACTTTAGAATGAAAATTCTGGAGGCACCTGGGTGGCTCAGTAGGTGCGACTCAGTAGGTAGGTAGTAGTAGTACCTACTACTCAGTAGGTAGTAGTAGTGTGCGACTTTGGCTCAGGTCATGATTTCACGGTTCATGAATTCAAGCCCTGCATCAGGCTCTCTGCTGTCAGTACAGAGCCTGCTTTGGATTCTCTGTCCCCTTCTCTCTCTGCTCCTCCCCACTCACATTCTCTCTGTCTCCTCTCTCAAAAATAAATATTAAAAAGAGAGAAAATTCTAATTCAATTGGTTTGGGGGCTGAAATTCCATATTTCTAAAAGCCTTCAGTTCAGTTCAGCCTTCAGCTGATGAAGATGCCCCTAGTTTATGGACCATCGTATGAGTAGCAAGACTGTTAATGTTCATTTGTGTGTTGCCTGCTCAATATCCCTCTGTCTTCCCATCAGTTCCGAATAATCTCCTGATGATCTATGTATTCCCAAGGAAGCTGACTCTACCCTTATGTCAGTCATCACATTATATTACTTGTCCACAGTGGCCTTGGAATGCAGGCTGATCCAGTCAGACCTTTGCAGGGAATACTCTATCCTTTTGGATGTGAATGGAGAGGCAGTAGAACCAAGTGAAGAATCAGTCTTAGGAGAGAGTTAAAAAAAAAAATCAAAACTCATGACCCATATTAAAAAGCCCATGGATTTAAAAAAAAATGCCTAAATGTGGCTATTTAAATTAAAAGTAAATAAAATTACAAAGCCAGTTCCTCAGTTGCAATGCTCACATTTCAATTACTCAAGAGGCATTTGTGGCTATGGCTACACTTTGGGACAGTGCAGATCTAGGGCATTTCCATCAGCACAGAAAGTTTGTTAGATACTGCTGTCCTGTTTATTACCATATTTATTTCCTTCTTTGCATTTAATTGTTAATTACCTATTTATTAACTAAGTTGAAAATATACTATCTGAAGGCAGGAATTTGTATCTGTTCTGTTTATTTCTGCATACCCAGCATCTTGAATAGTGACTTTCACAGAACATGCCCTCAATAAATATTTGTGAAATAATTGTCTTCTCCATTACAATGTATGCCGCATGAGGAAGGAGACCCTGTGTGTATTGCTCATTACAGTATACCTAAGTATTGAGCACAGGGTACTCCTCCCTGTTATCCTCAAGTTCCTTCCTACTTTGGCTCTGCCTACCTTTTAATCTCTTATCCCCTCAATAGTATTGGAATGTTTGAGTTCTTGAAACTCATCAAGCTCACTCTCCTCTCCAGACTTTTGTAATTTAGTTCTTTAATTTGGCTAACACTTACTCATTCCTTCTCAAGTATGTGGGGCCAGCATTATTACTTGTATGTGTAAGTAGTGAGTTTCCCAGAAAATGGCACATTGAAATGCCATTATCAGTTAATTTATACCAAATCAACTAGACTTTTTCTTTGTTTTTGTTTTCTAGATTGAAGTTGCTTAGAATTTTGACTCTCTCCTAGTAACTCTCTCAAAATGTCAAGAGTCTTGAAATAAAGTCAACAAGAGTGGACTAATAAAGAAAAAGGCTTTATTTGCTGCTAGCAGAAGGATCAGTCTGAAAGTGAGACTACTCTGTCTTCTGTGAGTTAGCAGAGTTTTACAGGTTATAGGCATTTAGATTGGTCACAAGAAAAGGAACAAGGAAGTGAAAATATGATGTGTGGAACAATGCAACTGCTTCATTATTAGTTTAAAAAAATTTTTTTAATGTTTATTTACCTTTGAGAGAGAGAGAGAGAGTGCGAGCACAAGCAGGTGAGAGGGAGAGAGACTGGGAGACACAGAATCCGTAGCAGGCTCCAGGCTCTGACCTGTCAGCACAGAGCCTGACACAGGGCTTGAACCCATGAACCATGAGATCATGACCTGAGCCAAAGTCGGACGCTCAACCAACTGAGCCACCCAGGTGCCCCCATTATTGGTTTTTAGAAGTAGCTATCCTCATGCAGAAAAGTACATTCTGCAATTTGGAATTAGAAAACAAAACAATTTAAACAATTCTAGATTACATTCACAATTTTGAGTTTCTCAAGAGAATTTACAAGGAGGGGCTTGTAGTTCTTGGTGTAAGGATTGTGAAAAAGACCTTCGCAATTTACAGAACCATAATGTTGAGCACCAAGATGCATTATCTAGGCCACAGCATGTGTTTTCAGCATGTGTACATGGCAAAATGTGAATTAATAAGAGTTCTCCCCCAGAACTTTCTCAGGAGCTCTCAGGAATGGAGGCCTGTCTTTTTACTGGGATCAGTTTGCTGTGAGTTTCTGTAATTTTTGGAAGCTCAGTCAAGCAAGATAATTTATTCAGTTCATTATGATTTCTTTTAGTAGATAACCAAATAAACCAAATTCGAAAGTTCATAGACACACTGCTCTCAATGAAAACCATTGATAGAAAGCAAGACAAATTTTGTCAAAAATGACATTACAGAATAATTAAGAATTTACCTACAAATTGAGACCTCTGGCATTAATGAATCAGAAGTGAGATATCTTTTAAAATGGTAAAGAGGGGTGCCTGGGTGGTTTAGTTGGTTAAGTGCTGGACTTCAGCTCAGGTCATGATTTCATGGTTCGTGGGTTCAAGCCTTGCAATGGGCTCTGCGCTGACAGAACAGGGCCTGCCTGGGATTCTCTCTCTCTCTCTCTCTGCCCCTCCCCCCCTCTCTCTCTCTCAAAATAAATAACTTTAAAAAATGATAAAGAATAGTGCTCAAGAAAGTTTATTTTTCCCATAAAACAATTTTTTAAACATTTTTATTGGTATATAATGGACATGAAATCATATAACCTGGGTCATCTGGGTGGGTCAGTCTATCAAGCATCTGACTTTGGCTCCGGTCATGATCTTGCAGTTTGTAGGTTCAAGCCCTGCGTTGGGCTCTGTGCTGACAGCTCAGAGCCTGGAGCCTGCTTCAGATTCTGTGTCTCCCTCTCTCTCTGCCTCTCCCCTGCTCATGCTCTCTCATTTTCTCAAAAATAAACGAACCAGAAAAAAGGTATACAGTGAGTTGATTAGATATGTTTATAGATTGCAATTATGATTACCATCTTAGCTGACTCCTCTATCATGTCTCATAATTATTTGCTTTTTGTGGTGAGAATAATTAAGATCTAGTCTCTTAGCAACTTTGATGTGTATAATACGGTGTTATAAAAGAAACTATTTTATACTTTCATGGCATGTTTAAGAAGCTGACTATATTTGGTTTTAGAAGAGAAAATCTAGAAAATGGCAGACATGAATTATACATCAAATATGATTTACTTATATACTGAAATAGATACATGAGTTCACATGGCGTGACATTTGTAAGGATTCCTATGCTTCTGATGGTGACCAGTTCAACAAAGAGTGGAATAGATTCCTCAGAAGCAGAGGCCTGTTTTGTGGGAAAGGAAACTTGTAAATATGGCAGAATTTGAGTTACTGAAAATAAAGTGGTTTAGATGTCTCACAATCTAAAGGTGAAGGCAGATATAGGTGAGATAGCCTGGTACATAAACCACTTCAATCAGGTTGGCAGTCTACTCCTGAGTCACCCCCCACTCCCTATTAAAGCCATTTGGCATATGCCATTAATGTAACATTGTGTTCCCAAGTAACAAGGTATGGTGATGTGGACAATGGCCTCACCCATCAATACATCTGGTTGTGGTTTTTATTTTTATTTTTTTTTTTTAATTTTTTTTTCAACGTTTTTTATTTATTTTTGGGACAGAGAGAGACAGAGCATGAACGGGGGAGGGGCAGAGAGAGAGGGAGACACAGAATCGGAAACAGGCTCCAGGCTCCGAGCCATCAGCCCAGAGCCTGACGCGGGGCTCGAACTCACGGACCGCGAGATCGTGACCTGGCTGAAGTCGGACGCTTAACCGACTGCGCCACCCAGGCGCCCCTGGTTGTGGTTTTTAAACCACAGACTCTTTCCAGAGGAAACTGACAAGTAGCTCAATAAAGTTTTATGGAAAATGTATTGTCAGAAAATCAGTCTTGACACCAGGCTTTACAAACTTAGAGCACATTTGGTTTTATTAAGTTCCAAAAAAGCAGGTCGGGGAGAACCCACGTGTGATCATGTCTTCAGATTCTCAAAAGCATGAGCATCGATTTTACCCAACCTCCTAGTTCTGAAAATAAAATCAGCACAGTTTAGTGTGTTCAAAAGGATTGTGGGAACCACGAATCCTACTGATAGAAACCTAGGCTCTAGCTTTAGAGGCTTCGAAGAGCCACAGTTTTGCCTGAACACCCGCCATGACTAAATCTGGTGGAACGTTCTACAATTTCTAGTCGGCTCTTGCGCGCCCGCACACAAGAAAGAAACTGTGCAAAGACAAGATGAAGCCCTGGATTTTTTGGAAGCGCTGGAGTGCAGTGTGGGGTAAGGAAAGAGAAGGGTCAACTGCCTTCCGGTTTTTTTTTTTTTTTTTCTTTACATTGCCCCATATCGAAGATTAAAGGTATTTGAAGGTCGCAGAGAGCAGTTCCCACAACCCACCGAGGGTTCGGCGGCGACGCATTACCAAGACAAACTACCACCGCTGGGGGCGTGAGTGGCTTTATTCCAAGAGACCTCCCCGGGAAGGGCCAGAAGCTGCCGCCTGGGGGCGCCGCCCCTTCCCGGCGAGGCGCCCACCCGCGGTGCGTGCACGCGAGGCCTCCCACCGCGCCTGCGCTGAGGGTGAACACTGCCTTGCTTTTCCCCGACGCCCAGCGGTCCCGGCCGGGGTAAAAAACTGCGTGACACGCAGCGAGCGTGGCGGCCATCTTCCTCTTCTGGGCACGTCAGCTGAGCCTGTTACGGCTGAAGAGGAGCGTTGCGCAAGCGCGCCTCAGACGGTCACAGGTAACTCCCATCTGACGGGCGAGGCGTCGCCGTCGTCGCCGGAAGTTTGGCGTATCTGCGCCGCGGGAGAGGCGGCGGTCGCGGCAGAAGCGGCTGTCTCCTGATACCCGGATGTGAGGCGATTCGCTGGCTGGTATTGGACCCTCGGCCAGGAGTGAGGAAGGTACGCTAGCTTTCCGACTGTCCCCGCCGCCTACTGTCGTGCCGCCCGCGTCCTCACGTCCCTTTTGCCAGCCTACCCGGAGAGGCTGGACGATTCCCCCCCCCCCCCCCCGCCTCCCCCCCCTTGTCCCACATTCTGTGTCGTTTTGCATCGTACGCTTCTTGCTACTTCTCTGTTCCGGGCTCCTGGAGCCACTGGGAGGGAGTGGGCGGCTCAGAGTCACTGTCGCCTGAGGTAGGCAATCAACCTGCGCGTCTCGGCTGCCCAGTCAACTCATCACCTGCTGCTGCTTGGTAGGCGGCCAGAGGTAATAAGGGGCCATGACCAAGGACCGAGTCAGGTCAGGGATCCCAAGGCGGCCGCGAGGGCTTCCGGAGCCCCGAGGGCTTCCATTAAGACTACTGGGGCGGTGTCGCCGCTGGCCGGCAGGTAGCCCCCGGCCTCATCCCCGCCCCTGGCGTCTTTCCTTCCCGGCGTTTTTCCCGAGCCAGCCTCACCAGCCATCGCGGATTTGCGGTTCCTGCAGCTTGCTCCCCTGCCTTCGCCACTGCCCGCTGACCCGACCTGAACCTTAAGGCCTCTGCAGGCTGTGATGTGGGGATCTTGGAGGGGAGCAGTGGCCTGGGTCCAAGGTCACAGAGTAATTTGGGTTGGACATGAGGGTCTGGACACAGGTAGGGCTGCTCTGGAGCAGAAATGGGTGCGTTGAGGGCCATAGTGAAGTTTGTAGGGATAGATGCGAGCAGAAAGGAATTGGGTCCTCTATTTTTGTCACTGTTCATAAGATTATTTACAACGGGGGTTTGTTTTACTCAGGCAGAGTAGAATAGCAACGCCAAAAATGAGAGAACTCTCCCACTCCTACACTCCCAACCTCTTCCCATCCCCCACCTCTAAATGTTGAGTTCTGAAAACCCTGCTGCAGGTACTGTATTTTCCGGGAGAGGAGGGCACAGTGGGGGGAGAGGAAGGAATTAAATCGTTGTGATTTGAGAGGTACTGTGGACCTTGTTCTTTGTAGCCTTTAGAATTGAAATGGTATTCTTACAGCAGGAAGTAATTGCAGCACCCAGTATTTAAATAGTATTATCACATGATATTTTAATAAATAGCCTTTGCAAAAACCAATAAAAGGGTACTACTTGGTGGAATAGTAAGATGTGGGTGGGTTTTGTTTTTTCCCCTTTAATTTTTAAAAAGCTGATAAAACACGGATTTCAATTTAAAACCTTCTTGTTGCAGTGGACTGTACTATATTCAACCTTTGTATTAGGTCCTTAGTTTCTGCGTTACATAGGGCATCTACCACAATGGAACTGTTTTTAATTTGAAAAACTTAAAAATTCTTACTATGGAATTAGATATTAGAGTAGGATGAAAAGTGCTTGAAAACGGTTAATTTGGAAGCTGCACATTCAGGCCTAGAAACGAGAAAACTCTAACAGACACTTCTCCCTTTCAGGCAGAATGAAGTGTATGCCCCCTTAGGTTAGATGTGTGACTTCAGAAGTACCCTTCTTAGGACGAAGCTTCTGCCCACCTTACTCATTCCTGGCCAAGGAAAATTTTGCTGTCATTTCTCATTGAACAGTGTGAAAATTCTGTAGTGAACAATAATTTTTTTAACATCAGCCTCATACAAGGTTTTGTACTAGGCATTTAAATTGATAAATTATGCTTCCAGAAGAAAGGGAAAAGAGCCCTAATTAATGAATGCCTTCCCCCCCCCCCCCCCCCCCCATTGCTGGATAGAGTTTTTTAGCTTGGTATTTATATTATAGAACAAATTGATTGTATTTTTTAAAAATATTTTTTAAACTATTCATTTTTCCAACGTTTATTTTTTTTATTTTTTTTTATTTTTGGGACAGAGAGAGACAGAGCATGAACGGGGGAGGGGCAGAGAGAGAGAGGGAGACACAGAATCGGAAACAGGCTCCAGGCTCCGAGCCATCAGCCCAGAGCCTGACGCGGGGCTCGAACTCACGGACCGCGAGATCGTGACCTGGCTGAAGTCGGACGCTTAACCGACTGCGCCACCCAGGCGCCCCTAAACTATTCATTTTGAGAGAGGGGTGGGGGAGTGGGCAGAGAGAGGTAGAGTGAGAGAATCTAAAGCAGGCGCAGAGCCCCATGCTGGGCTCAAACACGGAACCATGAGATCACCAAACCAAGATGTACCGAAACCGAGTCCAACTGAGCCACCCAGTCACCCCACAAGTTGATTGTATTTATTGTAATAATGAAGGTAGCTAGCATTGCACAATTCAAAAGAATGGACTTTTAAATAAGTAAATACGTTTTCATGACTTCTTTTGGCAAATTTATGTTACATACAGAGTTCTTATTGAAGGTGATCAGAATTCAGATGGTAGTGTGAAATCAACTCCAGTAAAATTGTTATTATAAGTAATTGACTTAAGAACTATATTACCCCTTCTGCAGCCCCAATTTTTCTGTGCATCCTTTTCTCGGCACAGTTGAAGTTCTTTGGCTCTATTTCTGTGTAAGTTGTGTATTACAACTGTATTATACTACTTTAGTTACTTTTGGCAAACGGATCATTCAGTTAACTTGGCCATCCTTTCTTTTTTTGAGGGGGCTGTATCTTATGCTTAATTGTGTTACAGTACATCTGAAGAAAGCAAGATTTATGTCCTCTGTTCTCTTCAGCTTACTTTAAACATTTATGGCTGCATATGGGGGATTCATAGAGATGAAGACTCAATATAAATAAAAGTGGGATATTAAGTATTACTTTAATGAAGTGGTTTTCAGAGTTTTTGGTTAGGATCCCTTTACACTCTTAAAAATTATGTAGGATTTCAAATAGCTTTTGTTTATATTGGTAATTATTGTATTTTAAGTTAATATATTCATTAAAATAACTGATAAATTACAGGCTAATATAAATAACATTTTTTAATTTTGAAAAACAACCATTTTCCAAAACAATTAATTTTTTTCAACTTAAATTTTAGTTATAAAGCAAAAAACATTAGTGAAAATGACAACTCTTTTACATTTTTGTAAATCTCCTCAATGTTTGGCCTAATAGAAGACAGCTAGATTCTCCTATCAGCTTTGCATTCAGTTATATGTTGTTCTGGTTGAAGTATATGAAGAAAATTCAGTTTCACATCAATATGTTGGGAGGAGTGCTTTAGTAATCTTTTCAGATAATTGTGATACTCTTTGATTCTATAACAAAACTCAACAAATAGTAATATATTTTTTTAAACAAGTGGTAATTTCTTAAAGGTTAGCTGCAACGTAGAATCTGAAACCATTTCTATATATTTTTTGTACAACGTTGTGTTAAAATTCATTGGTCTGTTTTGCACTTTGAGTTGATCTTTTACTCAAGAATGATTTGGAGCTAACGAATCTCCTGAAAGGATCCCTGGAATCCCCATGGTCCTACCTTGAGAACTGTTTTAGTGTAAATAATTGAATAGTTTAGAATTAACGTAGTTGTTAAAGTTGAAAGGGATAATGATAATATGGAAATGAAATTGTCCAGCAGTTAAGTGAAACCAGGAGTAACTAAGGTAAATGTTTTCTTTTTTATAGGAAATATTATTGTATCAGTAATATTCTTATAGTTATTATAGCTGATATTTAACAAGTGCTTATGATGTGCCAATTATTCTAAGGACTTTATATTAGGAAATGTTGCTTTTGTATCATCTTTATTGATGGTTAAGAGAAAGGCAAATATAATTAACTTTTTTTTTCCTATAGATAGTATAGCTTTTCTGATAAATGTTATTCTTTATAATGCAGATATAATTCCATTTTATTTTATGTTTTTTTGTAAGCTCTAGGTCCCAATTTGGGGCTTGAACTAATGACCTAGAGATCAAGAATCACATGCTTTACCAACTTAGCCAAGTGCTATCTATTTTATTTTTTTAATCTTTTATTATTGATTGATTGATTGATTGATTGAAGTAAGCTTTAGGTCCCAATGTGGGACTTGTACTCACGACCCAGTGGCTTAATCATTAAGCATCTGACTTCGGTTCAGGTCATGATCTCATAGTGTGTGAGCTTGAGCCCCGCTTCGGATGAAAAAAAAACAAACCACAAACCAAACCACAAACAAAGAAACAAGCCCTGCTTCTCTCCTTCTCCCCTCCCCACCCCCCGCCCTTGTGGGATTCGCTCTCACTCTCTGCCCCTGGCTCACTTGTGCTCTCTCTTCCCCCCCAAAAGAGTCACATATATAGTTCCAGATATGTACTGCTTAAATAATTTTCCTCCAAGGTATTTGAGGTTAGGGAATATGCCTAGCTCCAGCATCTGTCACTGTACATATTTAAAATATAAAGTTTTAGGGGCGCCTGGGTGGCTCAGTCGGTTAGGCGTCCAACTTTGGCTGGGGTCATGATCTTGTGGTTGGTAAGTTTGAACCCCACTTGGGGCTCTGTGCTGACAGCTCAGAGCCTGGAGCCTGTTTTGGATTCTGTGTCTCCCTTTCCCTGCCCCTCTCCCACTTGCACTCTGTCACTTAAAAATAAATAAACATCAAAAAAAAATTTTTTTAAATGTATAAAGTTTTAGAATATTTTCACTCAGAAAATTCAGTTATTGAATAAAACAAATATTAGGAACTTTTAAGAAGATAATTTTGTTAATGTGAAAGTTTGAAGTTTATTTTGTTAAATCAGTTCAATTAATATTTGACAGTTTGTTGTCACTAAGTGAAGTCACTAAGTGAGGCTTTTTTCAAAAACAAAAATAGATAATTTTCAAGACATTTAGGCTTACTTTAAATATTTGATGCATATTAAAATCCATATAATTTCATATTCACTTTTTGGTACAGCTTTATGGAGATGGTATATTAACAGAGTTGTACAATCATTGCCACTGTCTAATTTTACAATATTTTTATCATCCCCCCAAAATGCCTGTACTAGTATGTCACTCATTTCCCTCCTAGCCCCTTACTACCACCAGTGTATCTGTTTTTATAGATTTGTCTGTTTTGGACGTTTCATATAAATTGAATCATATAAACTACCTTCTTTTACTTAGCATAATGTTTTTAAGGTTAATCCATGTAGCTTGTATCAGTACTTTATTTTTATTTATTTTATTTAATTTTAAAAAAAATTTTTTTTTAAACGTTTTTTATTTATATTTGGGACAGAGAGAGACAGAGCATGAACGGGGGAGGGGCAGAGAGAGAGGGAGACACAGAATTGGAAACAGGCTCCAGGCTCCGAGCCATCAGCCCAGAGCCTGACGCGGGGCTCGAACTCACGGAGCGCGAGATCGTGACCTGGCTGAAGTCAGACGCTTAACCGACTGCGCCACCCAGGCGCCCCTGTATCAGTACTTTATAGCTAAATACAGTCTATTACATGTTATCAGTACTTTATAACTAAATACCGTCTATTACATGTGTATACCACATTTTGTTTATCCATTCGTCAGTTGATGAACATTTAGATTGTGTCCATTTTTTGACTATTAAGAAAAATACTAAGAATGTTTGTGTACAAGTTATTGCATAGGTGTATTCAGATTCACTTTTGAGCTTTCCCAGTATATTTTACATCAATATAAACAGTATATAGTTTTTTACTTCACAGCTAATAAAGTGTGTTCATTTCTGATACGAAAGATTCAAAGATTGCATAAATATATAAGTAAAATGTGAAAGTATTCATTCTTTGTGTACCCTTTCATCTCCCAACTTTTACTGCTGTTGATGTTTTAATGTGTATTGTGTTTTGTCTGTTAGTACAGTGGTACCTGACATTTATCTCTTTCTTAGAAAATTATATGTAGCTATGTGGCTTTTATACCTTTTTTTTTTTTTTTTTTTTTATGTTTATTTACCTTTGAGAGAGAGTGAGAGAGAGTGTGCATATAGCAGAAAGACAGAGAGGGAGAGGATCCCAAGCAGGCTCTGCACCAGGCTCAACCCCACAAACTGTGAGATCATGACCTGAGCTGAAATCAAAAGTTGGATGTTTAACTGACTGAGTCACCCAGGTGCACTCCCCCACCCCTCCTTTTTTTAAAGTAAGTTCTATGTCCAGTGTGGGGCTTGAACTCACAACTCCAAGATCAAGAGTCACATGCTGTACTGTGCCCCACCCCCAACTTTTTAAAAAGTAAACTCTGTCCCCAACATAGAGCTCAAACTTAAGATCCTGAGATCAAAAGTCCCATGCTCTTCTGACTGAGGTAGCCAGGCACCCCCATATCTAACTTTTTTAGAAGTTTAATTAATGTTGAGTTTTACTGAATCACTATTACCAGTCTATTGAGAAAGTTACAGGAATTTTGCAATTTGTTTTTCTATCAAGATGACTAATTCTGAGAACAGTTTTTACAGTGGTATTTCTGCTTTTCTTCTTAAGATAGAGCTTACTTGATGATAGTGGGTCTCTTGTTGCTAAAATATTATTTATTGGGGAGTACTTCCTAATTAAAAAAAATTTTTTTTAAGTTTTATTTATTTTTGAGAGGGTGCAAGAGAGAGAGAGAGAGAGAGAGAGAGAGAGAGACAGACAGACAGACAGACAGAGGATCCAAAGCAGGCTCTGTGCTGACAGCAGAAAGCCTGATCTGGGGCTTGAACTGATGAACTGTGAGATCATGACCTGAGCTGAAGTCCAACGCTTAACTTAACCCACTGAGCCACCTGGGTGCCCTTGTTCTTCCTAAATTTTTGATTCCCAACCATATATGCCACTTAAAATGAGTTGATGAACATGTTTCCCACATATTTTGGAGCCATTTTTGTAATAGATTTAGGCTTTCAATGTTTGGAAAAATTTATTAGGGACAATATCTTGTGTTATTGTGTGTGTTTTCTGTTGCATTCTCTGTTAATGGTCTTTTGTGGCTTCAGTTATGACACGTTATGTGTTTCTGGTTAACAGTAATTGGCTTAAACTTTGTTATTTAATTTTTTTTAATGTTTATTTTTGAGAAAGAGAGACAGACAGAGCTTGAGCAGTGGAGGGGCAGAGAAAGAGGAAGACACACAATCTGAAGCAGGCTCCAGGCCTGGAGCTGTCAGCAGTGAGCACAGAACCCGACGTGGGGCTCGAAACCCACAAACTGCAAGATCATGACCTGAGCTGAAGTCGGACGCTTAACCGACTTGAGCCACCCAGGGGCCCTTAAACTTTGTTACTTAAAATGTTTTTTTCATCTCTATTTTTGGGGTGTGTTTAGAATGTAAGAAATACTTGGATTACCTTAAATAGTGGGTGAGTGAATTGACACACACAGAAATAAGAAAGAGAAGACTCCATTTATAGAGCTGGATTTTGTGGAAGAAAATAGGGATCACCAAACACTAGGCCTCGAATATAGTGCAGGACTCAAAGTTGCTGAGAATAGTGTAGCTCCAGCATTTGGCTTACCCAGCAGATACTGCTACTAGAGGAATTAAAATAAGGTAAGCCAGGGCCTTCTGGGTAGCTCATTTGAGCTTAAATCATTTGAGCGTCTGATTCTTGATTTCAGCTCAGGTCGATCTCATGGTCGTGGGATTGAGTCCTGCATTGGGCTCTGTGCTGAGCATGGAGCCCAATTCTCTCTCTCTCCTCCACTGCCTCTCCCTGGCTTGTGCGGGCGTGCGTGCACATGCTCTCTCTCTCTCTCTCTCAAATAAATAAGCATTAAAATAAAGCCAGATGCTCAAACGGGTGATTTTGTCTCCCAGAGGACCTTTGTGATTGTCTGAAGAATATTTGATTTTCAGAACTGAGAGTGGAATTGAGAGGTGTACTGAGTTGGATTTTACAGTAATCTTTTGATGGAGTTAACTGCACTTCGACCTGGCTGGAAGTTTCCAGTGATGTTTGAAATACTAAGAGCAGATTAGGTAAAATAGTCCTAAGGCTGTGTAGAACAAAGCTGTTTTCATCTTATAAAGTGTTTTTTTTTTTTTTTTTTTTTTTCCCGGTGAAGGAGTTACATTGATGTGATAATTATTTTATTTGGCTGGTTGACGCCCTATAATAGAATTCTTAAAATTCAGTCATCTCTGTATCCTTCAATCAGTTTTACTTGGTACTAATAGACTGTGGCTATGCTCATGCTCTGTTAAAAATGCTAATTTGTTTTAATTTAGGCTTGTTACGGGGCTCCTGGGTGGCTCAGTGGTTAAGCATCCGGCTTTGGCTCAGGTCATGATCTCACGGTTTGTGAGTTCGAGCCCCATGTCGGGCTCTGTGCTGACCGCTCAGAGCCTGGACCCTGCTTTGGATTCTGTGTCTCCCTCTCTATTTGCCCCTCCCCTGCTCATGCTCTGTCTCAAAAATAAATAAAACATTAAAAAATAATTTAGGCTTGTTACATCTTTTTTTGTGTATGAATTGTGTGTGTGTGGTGCATGTGCATGTGTGTGTATACTACTTTTGGTAGCAAAACAAATTTTTGTATTATTTTGGGTAACTTGTCTTTTGCTGCATTCTGGAACAAAAAATATATATATTAATTCTTTGAAAGCAGAGCTGTTTCCTTTGCCTGGAACACTTTTTAGCCTCAGGTGGGAATATGCTTAATGCATTTAAGAAATAATAGCAAGGGAGCCAACCTAACGGGAGCAGAGTGAGTAGGGACAAAACCAGGAAGTAGTTAATAGTTAACATCAGCCTTTGCTTTTACTCTGATTGAGATGAGAAGTCACTGAGGAGTTTTGAGCAGAGAAATAGCCACACTTGAGTTTTAAAAGGATCATGTGGCTGTTCTGTGGAGAAGCTGAAGTGGGGAGGGAGGAGCAAAACTGAAGGCAGAGTTAGGAATTAGGAAGTTGTTGGTAAAAATCCAGGTGACAGATAAATGATGACCTGGACCTGGGTGGAAGTGGTAGAGATTTTAAGTGGTCACGTTATGGGTGTGTTTTGAAGGTAGACAGGATTTGTTAATGACAAATTGCATAACCTTAAGAAAAGAATTGGGAATGACTGCACAAAGTTTTATGTTGGAGACTTAAGGATGAACCTGCCATTTACTGAGATGAGAGTCCTTTGAAAACTTTAGGTTTAGGAGGCAAGATTAGGAGTTCAGGTGTTAAAGTTTCAGATGTTTAGTAGCCAATAAAAATCTCTCTGTGGGTAGTATTCCTATTTTAATTTTTTTGTACTTGAATTGTATTACATTCTCTTGCATTTCTAGACTTGAAAAAAATCTTCTCATTTTCTTTGACTTGTTGAGTCAGTTGGGGTAAATAATTTTCAGGATTTCCATTTTGGTGAGATTTTAAAATAGATTGTGCACTCTAAATTTAAAAAATGGCTAAAACCTTTATACGTCAATAGAGGAGACCTGTTGGATGCCAGAATACACTGACAGAAATGAAATAAGAGTGGAGAACTTTTTCAGAACTTTAAAAGTGAATCTTGTGTATTTTTAAGGTCAAATAGCACTAACAGCCTTATAGTGACAAATCTCATTCCATTCCTAACCTTTCCCTATCCCCTAATACCTTTCTCCAGAAGCTACCACTTTTATTCTTCTAGCTGTTACTCTTAGTATCTAACTCCATATTTTTGGTGGTATGCAATAACTGCTGTATTTTGATTTATCAATTTCAGGTGTTACTTACTTTCTGCCTTCTTAGTTAAAAATTTAGCTCTCGGGGCGCCTGGGTGGCTCAGTCGGTTAAGCGGCCGACTTCGGCTCAGGTCATGATCTCGCGGTCCGTGAGTTCGAGGCCCGCGTCGGGCTCTGTGCTGACAGCTCAGACCTGGAGCCTGTTTCAGATTCTGTGTCTCCCTCTATCTGACCCTCCCCCGTTCATGCTTTGTCTCTGTCTCAAAAATAAATAAACGTTAAAAAAAAAAAAATTAAAAAATTTAGCTCTCCTGCTTCCTTCCCCATATCCCCTTAAAAGAGTTCTATTTCAGTTGCTGGTTAAGCCAGTAGTGAGTGTTGTTATAACTATGTAAATGTTTTACTGCTGAGCTGAGTATTCTGAAACTGTCTCTCTCTCTCCCCCCCACCCCACCCTTTTACCCCTTGGAGTTAATAATTGCCTTGCTTTTCTTTTGCCTAATATTTTAATGTGGTAGGGCAGGAGCGCCAGGGTGGCTCAGTCGTTTGAGTGTCTGACTTCAGCTCAGGTCATGATTTCATGGTTTGTGAGTTCAAGCCCCATCTTGGGCTTTGCGCTGACAACTTGGAGCCTGCTTCGGATTCTGTCTCCCTCTCTCTGCCCCTTCCCCACTTGCTTGCTCTCTCTCAAAAACAAATAAACGTTAAAAAAAAAAAAAAAAGGTGCTTGCACAGTTTCCCCCCCAAATGTCACATGCCTGACAGATTTTTCATACTCAAAATCCACTCCCTTTCCTGTGTGCACTCCCACTAGCCTCAAGGTTCCTTTTGGGATTCTTCAGCCATCTGTTTCATTATAGACTGGTTGCTCTTTTGACCTATTCTCTAAGGTGTTTGTATAATAGATACTGCTACCAGCAATATTTTACCTCACATTCTTTTTTTTTTATTTTTATTTTTTAAGTTTATTTATTTTGAGAGCATGCACACATGTGAATGGGGAAGGGGTGGAGAGAGAGATAATGAATGAATGAATCCCAAACAGGCTCCATGCTGTCCGAGCAGAGCCAGATGCTGGGCTTGATCCCACAAACCAGGAGATCATGATCTGAGCTGAAATCAAGAGACAGTCGCTTAACTGATTGAGCTACCCAGGTGCCCTTTTACCTCACATTCTTACCAATACTTTGTCTTCTTAAACTTTAAAATTTTAGCCATTGTGGTGTTTGTTCATTGCCCTATTGGGTTTCTCTCCTCTTCTCCCCCCTTCCTTCCTCCTCCTCCTTTTTGTGATGAACTTGTTTAAATTTCTTGTCCTTTTTTCCTTCAGTTGGCCATTTAATTGATTTGTAGGATTTTTATTTTAAATTTTTTTTTTTTCAACGTTTTTTATTTATTTTTGGGACAGAGAGAGACAGAGCATGAACGGGGGAGGGGCAGAGAGAGAGGGAGACACAGAATCGGAAACAGGCTCCAGGCTCCGAGCCATCAGCCCAGAGCCCGACGCGGGGCTCGAACTCACAGACCGCGAGATCGTGACCTGGCTGAAGTCGGACGCTTAACCGACTGCGCCACCCAGGCGCCCCTTGATTTGTAGGATTTTAGAAAATATCATCTTTGTGTACTAATACTTTGTAAGTTTCACCTTTCACATTTTGTGTCTGTATTCAATTTGGCATTGACTTTAGTATATGGTACAAAGTAGGAAACCAGTTTTCCTCCCCACCCCCCCACCCCCTGCCCACTGTCTCAGCACTGTTTCTTTAAAAAATCTATTTTCCCAGCTGTAGTACTATTTGTCTTAAAGCAGTTGACCGGGGCTCCAGGGTGGCTCAGTCAGTGGAGTGTCTGACTTCAACTCAGGTCATGATCTCATGGTTCGTGGGTTCGAGCCCCATGTCGGGCTCTATGCTGACAGCTCAGAGCCTGGAGCCTGCTTCGGATTCTGTGTCTCCCTCTTTCTCTGTCTCTCTGTCTCTCTCTCAAAAATTAAAAAAAAAAAAAAAAAAAAAGAAAAACATTAAAAAAAAAAAAAAAAGCCGTTGACCATACATTCATGAGTCTGATTGTGGGCACTCTGCTTTGTGTCATTAGTCTGTTCCATTGTTCTATTTGTCTTTCAGTATAACACATTACTATGGCTTTATTAATTTTTAATGTTTATTCCTTTTTTGAGAGAGATGGAGAGTGTGAGTGGGGGAGGGGCAGAGAGAGAGAGACACACACACACACACACACACACACACACACACACAGAATCCAAAGCAGGCTCCAGACTCTGAGCCATCAGCACAGAGCCTGACGCGGGGCTCGAACCCATAAACTATGAGATCATAACCTGAGCCAAAGTTGGACGTCCAACCTACTGAGCCACCGAGGCACCCTGATTTTATTAATTGTTGATGTCTGGTAGGGTAAGTTCACGTATCTTGTGGTTTTTTAAAAGTATGTTTTCTTATGCTTTATGTAGAATAGATTTTCTTTCTTTTTTTTTTTGTGATGTTTTTATTTTGAGAGAGAGAGAAAACGGAGGCAGGGCAGAGAGAGAGAGAGAGGGACAGAGGATCTGAAACAGGCTTGGCGCTGGCAGCAGGGAACCTGACATGGGGCTCGAACTCATGAACCATGAGATCACGACCTGAGCAGAAGTTGGACACTCAACCGACTGAGCCATCCAGGTGCCTCATTTCTTTTTCTTTTCTTTTTTTTTTTTTTTTAAAGTTTATTTTTCAGAAAGAACGAGAGAGAGAGAGCGCGCATGTGCACATGGGGGAGGAGTATAGAGAGGGAGAGAGAGAATCCCAAGCAGGCTTTTAAATATTTATTTATTTTGAGAGAGGGATAGAACGAGTAGAATAGGGGAGAGAGGAAGAGAGAGAATCCCAAGCAGGCTCCATGTTGTCAGAGTGGAGCTCCACACAGGGCTCAATCTCACAAACTGTAAGATCATCGTCTGAGCCAAAATCAAGAGTTGATCGCTTAACGGACTGAGTCACCCAGGCACCCCTTGAGGCAACTATTCTTGAGGCATTTTGCAGTTTTCAAGATTCTAATGCCAGTAGATAACAGGCTCTTCAGCTCTAAGATACCATTTTTTTTGTGGTCAAATCCATCATCTGTAGGTTGACAAATAATTACTGTTTGATAACTGGGGTGCAGAAATGATTTGGAGCGTTTATTATAGTGCAGGACATACATTATATAAGCATACTTCCTATATAACTGATAAATCCTGTATTAGAGGTATAATAAATATTTGTGCATTGAGTAAAGTGCTTGTTGGGAACATAAAAAAGAAGGCACTGTTCCTCCCTGGAGGAACTGACTTTTGTTCTTGAGTACATGATATTTACATATCTGGTGTGAGTTTTGTTTGTTTTAAATTATTTTTTTATGGGGGTGCCTGGCTGGCTTAGTTGGTTGAGCATGCAACTCCTGATCTTAGGGTTGTAAGTTCAGACCCCATGTTGGGCATAGAACTTACTTAAAAAAAAGTAAGTTATTTTTTATGTACTGTATTTAATATGAAAATGCTTCCACTTGTTAGGTATTGATTTTGCTATTTTGTGAAGAGAAAAGCTTGTTATTTATCAGTAAGTTATATTTAAAAGCCAATATCAGATTTAATTGTAACTTTCAAAAGAACTTTTTTTAAAAGTTTTTTTAATGTTTTTTTATTTATGAGAGAGAGAGAACACGAGCAGGGGAGGGGCAGAGAGAGGGAGACAAAGAATCTGAAGCAGTCTCCAGGCTCTGAGGTGTCCGCACAGAGCCCGACGTGGGGCTTGAACCCACCAGCCGTGAGATCATGACCTGAGCTGAAGTCGGATGCTTAACCGACTGAGCTACCCAGGCGCCCCAATATTTGTAGCTTCTTAAAAAGATCTCCAACCCTGAAAGCCTCATAAATTTTTTTTTTTTTTTTTTTTTTTGCCAAATGGGTTTTTAAATGTGCATTTAGTATAACGCACAGTTTAAGATAATAAAGTTTGATAAGTTTGGGCATATGAACACTGTGGAGCTAACACTCCAAGATAAAGGACATTTCCATCACCCCCAAAAGGTCTCTTGGAATGTATTCAGGTATGTTCCTGACTCCCGGTAATCACTGTTGTGTTTTCTGTTATTATAGATGAGTTTTGCCTCTTCTAGAACCGCATATAAGTGGGATTATGCAGTGTTTGACTTCCTTCCCTTAACATAATGATTTTTAAAAATTTCGTTCATGTTGCATAAACAACATGCTTATGTTTGTTTTTTTCTCCTAAGTATCCCATTGCATGAAAATACCACAGTTTATTTTTATATACTAGTAATCGATGCAGGGAGTTGCAGCCACATTTTGGCTATTATGTGTAAAACTAATAGAAACATTTTTATATAGGTCTTTTTGTGGTCATATGCTTTTATTGTTTTTTCATATGTTTTTATTTTGGGTGGTAAATATTTTAGGACTGGAATTTGTACATGAAATTTAACTTTATAAGAAAGTACCAAATTTCCTAAGTGTTTATTTTATTTCATCCCAGCAGCATGTTCTTAGAGTTCATATATTCCACAACCTCACAAATACTGGATTTTGTCAGTCTTTTAAATTTTAGCCATTTTAATGTGTTTGTGGTGGTGTCTCATTGTGTTTTTAATTTGCATTTTCCTGATGACTGATGTAAAATACTTTGTGAGATCCTTATTGGCCATTTGTAAATTATCTTTGTGAGGTATATATTCAATTCTTTTGCACATTTTAAAATTTGGTGGTTTGTCTAAATGTGTCTATTTCTAGACTTTTTGTTCCATTGATTTGCCTTTTTTCACATTTTACACTCTTTATTATAGCTTTCATCTCTGTCATTTTCTCCCCCCTCCCCCTTTTTAAATTTAAATTTTAGTTAACATACAGTGCAGTATTGGTTTCAGGAGTAGAACTCAGTGATTCATTACTTACATACAACACCCAGTGCTCATCACAACAAGTGCCCTTCTTAGTACCCATCACCCATCTCACCCCTCTCCCATCAACCTATAGTTTTTTCTCTATCATTAGGAGTCTCTTGTGGTTTGTTTCCCTCTCTTCTCTCCGCACCTTCCCACATGTTCATCTGTTTTGTTTCTTAAATTCCACGTAAGAGTGAAATCATTGGGTATTTGTCTTTCTCTGATTGACTATGTTCTAGCTCCATCCACGTTGTTGCAAATGGCAGGGTTTCTTTTTGACGGCTGAGTAATATTCTGTTGTATATATACACCACATCTATCAATTTATCAGTCAGTGGACATTTGGGCTCTCTCCACAGTTTGGCTATTGTTGATAATGCTGCTATAAACACTGGGGTGCATGTACCCCTTCAAATCTGTATTTTTAAATCTTTTGGGGAAATACCTAACAGTGCAGTTGTTGGATCACAGGATAGTTCTTTTTAGTTTCTTTTTTTTCTTTTTAATTTTTTTAAAAGTTTGTTTATTCATTTTGAGAGAGACAGAGAGCAAGCGGGGGTGGGGGGCAGAAAGAGAGAGGGAGAGAGAGAGAATCTGAAGCAGGCTCCCAGCCATCAGCACAGAGCCCAACTCAGGGCTTGAAACCATGAAATGTGAGGTCATGACCTGAGCCGAAACCAAGAGTCAGTCGCTCAACCGACTGAGCCACCCAGGCACCGCTATTTTTGGTTTCTTGAAGAACCTCCATAGTGTTCTCCAGAGTGGCTGTACCAGTTTGTATTCCCAGCAGTGCAAGAGGGTTTCCCTTTGCATCCTGTCAACACCTGTTGTTTGTTGTGTTGTTAATTTTAGCAATTGTGACAGGTATCAGGTGGTATCTCATTGTGGTTTTGGTTTGTATTTACTTAGTGATGATTGATGTTGAGTATCTTTTCCTATGTCTGTTAGCCATCTGGATGTCTTCTTTGGAAAAGTGTGTGTTCATGTCTTCTGCCCATTTCTTAACTGGGTTATTTGCTTTTTGGGTATTGAGTGTGATTATATTATAGTAAATTTTATTATATAAGATGTAGGTTTTTTTGTTAGAAACTTTTTACAAGATTGAAGAATTTTATTGTTGGGGTCAAGATAAATCAAGTTCTAGCTTTTTTTGATTTTATTCTAGAACCCTTAAATTTGTTAGTATTTCTGTTTGTCTTTAACCTTTTGATGATTTAGGGAAAATTTTGATCTATTCATGAATGGATGGATGCTATTGCCCCTATTTATTTAACCTTCTGTTTTTTATGACTATAGTCATAGAAATGATCATGACTTCTTCAATACTAGGCACAAATCCAAGATGGTGACTGTAAGTCAAGGACAATCAGATTTTTTTTTTTTTCCTCCTGTGAAAATTCCACTTCTTCCAAGTGCATCTTACACTTTGTGTTACATAGGTATATAATGCCTGCTCTGTGTTCTGCCAGTTCTAAAGGATATAGAAATTGTAATTGGATGGTTTGTTAATAACAAGCATGAACTTCTCAAGATAGAAACACAGGTCTCTGTGATTAGCAAAGCCCCCTTTGCCCCTTTTAGTGTTCATGGAGAAACCCAGGAAAAATGAAAAACTGGAAGCCTTGGATTGATATTTAATTCCTTCCTTTAGAAGCTACTCCACAGGGAGCAGCTAGTTTACAGAGACTTTGCTACTGAAGAATGAGAGACATGGTAGTAGAAGGATGTAAATAGCTACTTCTTAAAGTTAGTGTTGTTCTCTCTATGGATTTTGGACCACTATACAGGCTTGAGAAGTTTGGGCGAAATGGACAAATTCCTAGAAAGAAACTGAGTCAAGAATATAACTCCGATACAAAAACTAGACAAGGACATCACAAGTAAAAGAAGCTACAGATCAATATTTCTTATTACACAGAAAATCCTCAACTACATACATACATACTGAATCAAAGAGCGTATAAAAAGAATTATGCACCATGATGAAGTGGGATTTATTCCAGCAGTGCAAAGTTGGCTCAGCATATGACAAAGTAATACACTAGGTTAAAAGAATAAAGGGGGAAAAACTCACATGATCACCTTAGCAGATGTAGAGAAAGCATTTAACAAAATCCAACACCCTTCATGATTAAAACACTCAACAAATGAAGACTAGAAAAGCATCTGTGAAAAGCCTGTCTCTGACATTATACTTGATGGTGAAAGACTGAGGGTTTTACTCTTAAGTTCAGAAATAAGACAAGAATGTTTGCTTTTGCCACCTTTACTCAACATTGTGCCGGAGGTTCTAGCCAGGGCAGTTAGGCAAGAAAAAGAAATAAAGACATCCAGATTGGAAAGGAATAAAATAATTTTTGTTTGCAGATGACATGACCTTAGATATAGAAAATTCTAAGGAATCCACAAAAAAAGCCCAAAGCTTGTTAGTACTAATATATGAATTCAACAAGGTTATATGTTACAAGATCATTGTACAAAAATCAGTTGTATTTAATTCTAGACATGAACCATCTAAAAAGGAAATTAAGAAAAAAATTCCTTTTATAATATAATCAAAAGGAGTAAAGTACTTAGGAATAGATTTAACAAAAGTATAAGACTTGTGCACTGAAAATTCTAAAACATATTTTGAAAAATTAAGGATGACTTAAATAAGTGAAAAACTATCTGTGTTCAAGAATTAGAAGACTTCATATTAAGATGATAGTATTCCTCAAAATGATCTACAGATTCAGTGCAATCCCTGTCAAAATCCTAGCGACATTTTTGCAGAAATTGCTAAAATTAGTATCGTATAGCCAAAACAATCTTGAAAAAGAAAAAACAAAGCTGAGAGACTCACACTTCCTCATTTAAAAACTTAACTACAAAAGGACCCAAGAGTATACGATGAGGGAAATGACAATCTCCAATAAATGCTGATGGGAAAACTGGATAGCCACATACAAAAGAATGAAACTGGACCTCTATCTTAAATTATACACAAAAATTAACTCAAAATGGATTAAGAACTTGAGTGTAAGACCTGAAACCATGAAACTCCTGAACATAGGTGGTGAGCTTTTTGACATAAGTCTTGGTGATGATGTTGTTAATCTACACTGATAGCAAAAGCAACAAAAGCAAAAATAAACAAGTGGGACTACATCATACTAAGAACAGCTTCTGCATTGGCAAAAGAAACCATGAGCAAAATGAAAAGGCAGCCTACTGAATGGAAGAAAATATTGGCAAATTATGTGTCTGATAAGTGTTTAATATCCAAAATATATAAACAATCCAATTAAAAATGGGCAGAAGTTCTGAATAGACATTTTTTCAGAGAAGACATGGCCAATAGGTACATGGGAAGATACTCAACATTGCTAATCCCCAGGAAAGTGCAAATCAAAACCACAGTGAAATATCACCTTACACCTGTTAGAATGATTATTATCAAAAAGACAAGAAATAACAAATGTTGACAAGGATGTGGAGAAAAGGAAACCCTTGTTCAGTGAGGATGGGTACAGCCAGCATTGAAAACAGTGTGAAGGTTCTTTAAAAAATAAAAAATAGAACCCAGCAATACTTTGGGTATTTATCTGGAGAAAACAAAAACAAAATTTCAAAAAGATATATGCACCCATGTTCATTGTGGCATTACTTACAATAGCCAAGGTAAGGAAACAATATGTCCATCGATAAATGAATGGATGAAGAAAATGTATATATACAATATCCTGTATACACAACGTATATACAGTGGTTTTTACTCAGCCATAAAAAAATGAAATCTTAACCATTTGTGACAACATGGATGGACCTTGAGGGCATTATGCTAAGTGAAATAAGTTAGAGGAAGGCAAATACTACATAATCTGACTGAAATGCGGAATCTACAAACAAAAATAAAAAACTAAGCTCATAGATACAGAATGGATTGGTGGTTGCCAGAGGTGGGGGAGTGGGTGAAATGGGTAAAGGGGAAGAGGATTAAAAAGTACAAACTTCCGGTTATAAAATAAGTAAGTCATGGCCATGTAATATACAGCATGGTGACTATAGCTGATAATGTACATTTGGAAATTGCTAAGAGAGTAGATCTTAAAAATCTTCATAAGAAAAAAAGATTTTAGTAACTATGGTGACACATTAACTAGGCTTATTGTGGTGATCATGTAGTAATGTATACAAATAATGCATTGTTTTGTTATATACCTGAAACTAACACAATAGGTCGGTTATATCTCAACTGGAAAAAATTTACTTCAGAGCTACAGTAACTAAGACTTTGTGGTACTGACATAACCTCATATAGATCAGTGAACAGAATAGAGAGTCCAGAATTAAACCCATATGATTATGGGCAATTGATTTTTGATAGGATTACCAAGACAATTCAGTAGGTAAAGAATGGTCTTTAACAAATGGTGCTGTGACAGTTGGATATTCACCTGCAAAGAATGAAGGTTTTACTCCTACTTTGTACCATATATAAAGTTAACTCAAGATGGAATGGAGATGTAAATGTAAGGTAAAACTGTAAAACTCATAGAAGAAAACAGATCTAAATCTTATGGTTTTGGATTAGGTAGTGGTTTCTTAGATATGACACATAATCACAAACAACCAAAGAAAAATAGATTCGTTGGACATAATCTTAAAGACTTGTGCATCAAAGGACTCTATCAAGAAAATGAAAAGATAAATGACAGAATTGGAGAAAATATCTGTAAGCCATGCATCTGCTAAGTCTCATATCCAGATAAAGAACTGTTACAACTCAATAATAAAAAGAAAAATGACCTAATTTAAAAAATGAGGAGGGGTGCCTGGGTGGCTCAGTTGGTTAAGTGTCCATCTTCGGCTCAGGTCATGTTCTCTGGGTCGTGGGTTTGAGCCCCATGTTGGCTTCAGTGCTGACAGCTTAGAGCCTAGAGCCTGCTTCAGACTCCGTGTCTTCTTCTCTCTCTGCCCTTCCCCAACTTGCGCTCCATCTCTGTCTCTCAAAAATAAATAAAAACGTTAAAAAAATAAAAATTAAAAAAAAATAAAAAATGAGGAAAGGATTTGAATATACATTTCTCCAGAAAAGAAATACAAATGGCCAATAAAACTCATAGGTCATGAAGAGACCTATGAGGTCATGAAGAGATTCTCACCTGATTAGTCATTAGGAAGATGCAAATCAAAAGTACAATGAGATCACCACTTCACACCTAAAAGGATGACTAAAGTTAAAAAAGATGGTAATAGGGGCGCCTGGGTGGCGCAGTCGGTTAAGCGTCCGACTTCAGCCAGGTCATGATCTCGCGGTCGGTGAGTTCAAGCCCCGCGTCAGGCTCTGGGCTGATGGCTCGGAGCCTGGAGCCTGTTTCCGATTCTGTGTCTCCCTCTCTCTCTGCCCCTCACCCATTCATGCTCTGTCTCTCTCTGTCCCAAAAAATAAATTAAAAACGTTGAAAAAAAATTAAAAAAAAAAAAAAGATGGTAATAAATGCTGACAAGGATGTGGAGAAATTTGAACCCTCATTCTTGGCTGCTGGAGATGTAAAATGATACAGCTGATTGGGACAACAATCTCTAAAGTTAAATACAAAGTTACCATATGGTCCATAAGTCCTACTTCTTGGTATATAACCAAGAAACCTATGTTCACACAAAATCTCATTAGAATTGTTCATAGCATTATTCATGATAGCCAAAAAGTAGGAACAGTCTGTCAAACATTCATCAACTGATACTAAACAAAATGGTATATTCGTGCTACAGAATAGTATTCAGCCATAAAAAAACAAACCAGGCATTACTGATACATGCTATAATGTTATTTGAACTTTGAAAACATGTTAAGTGAAAGAAGCCAGTCACAAGATGCCACATGTTTTGTGATTCCATTTATATGAAACATTTAGAATAGTTAGATCCAGAGACACAGTAGATTTGTAGTTGCCAGGGGCTGGAAGAAGAGGAGAATGGTGAATGACTTTTAATGAGCCATGATTTTTTTGAAGTCATGAATATATTCTGGAATTCGATACTGGCAATTCTTACACATTCTGAATATACTAAAACCTACAGGGGCGCCTGGGTGGGTCACTTGGATGAGCATCTGACCCTTGATTTTGGCTCAGGTCATAATCCCTGGGTTGTGGGATTGAGCCCTGTGTATTGGGCTCTGCGCTGAATGTGGAGCTTGCTTAAGATTTTCTCTCTCTTTCTCTTTCTGCAACTGTCCCCTGCTTGTACTCAACGTGCTTTCTTTAACAAACCAACACAACTCCTCCCCCCCCGCCCCCACTAAATTGTACACTATAAAGAGGTGAATTTTATGGAAAGGAATTCTATCTCAATTCTGAAAAGTTTAAAAAAAAATGATTTTAGAGTTAAAATATATTGGATGATATACAATCCAAATATTTTTTCTTCTCCTTTAAAAATTAAATTTTTTTATTAGAATGCACACATGCTCACACATGGGAGCTGGGTAGGGGCAGAGAGAGAGGAAGAGAAAGAATCTTAAGCAGTCTCCATTCCCAACATGGAGCCTGACATGGGGCTTGATCTCTTAACCCTGAGGCCATGATCTGAGCCGAAATCAAAGATGCTTAACCAACTGAGCTGTCCAGGCGCCCCTTACACATTTTAATATAATCAAATGTCTTATTTTACTTACTTATTTCAAGTTTATGTATTTATTTTGAGAGAGAGTGCACACAGCAGAGAGGGGCAGAGAGGAGAGACAGAATCCCAAGCAGGCTCTCCCCATCTGCACAGAGCCCAGTGTGGGGCTTGAACTCCCATTCTGCAAGATCATGATCTGAGTTGAGATCAAGAGTTGGATGCTTAACCAGCTGAGCCACCAGGCACCCTCATAATCAAATATTAATGATTAAAACTTGAGTACATTTTATTATAAAGTACTTGTGGGAAATCAGATGTACTCTTAAAATTCTCAGTTACTTTGTATCATGTCTTGTAAAATTGCTGTAGTAAAATATAAATGTTATTTTCGGTTTTTTGAAGTGGTCATTTTATATAAAGTTTAATTATTTTTGTTTTACTTTGATATTGGTTTCATTAGGATTATATTAATAAGTTAGCTCTGCGTTGCAGAAGTAGTATTATCAATTTGTTAACAGATGAGAGGGTACATTTCAGTTCTTGATGCAAGATTTTATTTAGGGGTTAAAAAGAAAGGGGGATTTATTAAGTTGTATGATGCTAGATTAGTGATGATTTAGCACGAAAGGGAAACTAAAATTGAAGTGGTCCTTAGAACACTAAATGAGTGATTGACAGTTACTGTAGAGTTGTAGATCAGTTTATCCCTTTTCTAAGGCAGGTCCCAACTGTCAAATGTATTAAGGTATTTAGAATTTGGGAGGAAGAGATGTTAAAGGAGATAATTCATCATTTTAAAAATTATAATTCTTAGTGCTAAAATAATGAATATGAGCTTTATTATTTTTTTGTTATTATTATACTTCTGGGGTTTAATCTTTGGTAAGTTTGGAGCTTCTCAGAAAATAAAAATTAACTACGATATGTGTTAGCTATTCCTGTATAAGAAATTGTTCTAGGAAACCAATTTGATGATAAATTATATTTTAAAAAAAAGGATAAGAGAAAGAAACTGCTCTAGAACTCAATGGCTTAATTATTCTTGAGTTAATTCTTGTTAATATTTAGTTAATTAATAATTATTCTTGATCACATATCTGTAGAGCAGCTATGGGTTAGGTGACTTAGGTTAGGCTTGCCTGGGCAGCTTTGGGTGTGGGTGGTCTTTATATCTCACTGTGGGTTGGGCTTAGCACCTCATGTGGAGTTAGGCTCACTTCTCCTCTTTGTGTTTATTCTGGGGTCTAGGCTGAAGGGTTGCCTTCATCTACCCGGTGAAACTCTTCTCATGGTGATGGCAGAGGTGCAAGAGGGCAAGCCCTGCTGCACAAAGAAATTTCAAACCACTGTTTGCATCAATTCTGCTAATGTTTCATCAGTCAAAGCAAGTTAGATGGCTAAGGCTATGGGTGCAGGGAAGTATACTCTGCTCACCATGAGGCCAAAGGAAGGCATGTGGCCAGGCTCACCATCAGTTGGGAAGGAAAATATTCTCCTTCTATGGAGCGAAGGTTTGGAGACAGTGATTATATTTGAAGATAAACCTAATCTCTTATATCTAATCTATTAAAAATGAGATATGTGATGCTTTGCATTGTCATTAGGCAGTTGTTTTATCTAGCTTAGTCTTAAGTTGTTTTAACAGATCAGTTAGTAGACAATAGTATTTTTTTTATTCTCATGTGTTTTAATAGATTGTTTTATTTTAGTTATAGGATTTTTTTAAGATTAATTCCCAAACACAAGAAGTTATCAGAAGCATCATTCATTGGAAATATCATCATTCAATTTAAAGAAACAGTGATATGTGATTTCTGTCTCAATAAGGTAAGTGGCTTATACTTTCATAAATTAGTGCCTTCCAATATGAATTAGTGTGCCAAATATACTTTCTATTTTCAAAGAAATATAACTTATATTTTAATTTTTTGACTAGGTTATACGTCTACATAGAAAACATTTGAGTAGGTGTATAGTGAAAAGTAAGCTTTTTTACACTTCTGACACTTGGTTTTGTAGTTTTCTTTCCCAGAAAGCTTTACTATTATATTTATTATTATACAACATTATTAATATTAATAATTATTAATAATATATAATAATTAATAATATATAATATTATTTCCATACCTATTATATACATAAATAAGCATATATTTCTATACATTTCCTTTCTCCTACTCTTCTAAAAAGCAGCTATTTTTACCCTGTTCAACATCTTGCTTTTTTTGGTTTAACGGTGTTTTTTGATTGTAGGTGTAGATCCATATCAGTTACTTACAGCACTGTTTTTTGGACAACTTTATTATAGTTTATATACAGTAAATTTCACTCTCAACCTGTACAATTTGGTGGATTTTGACAGATGTACACACTGTTAGAACCACCATTACAGTCAAGACACAGAAGATTTCTGTCACTTCCAAAAGTCTGTTTCTCCCTCTATCCCTGATCCTTGGCAGTGACTCATTTACATTCTATTACTGTAGATTACAGTTGACCCTTGAACAACATGACTGGTTCCACTTGTATGCGGATTTTTTTCAGTAAATACATTGAAAAATTTTTTTGAGATTTGTGGCACTTCAAAAAAACCCAGATGAACTATGTAGCCTAGAAATATTGAAAACATTAACAAAAAGGAGTCTCGTGAATGCATAAAATATATGTAAGTTATTTTATTATTTACTATCATAAAATATTGATATGTTATAAAAAGTTAAAATTTATTAAAACGTGCACGCACACAGACATACATTGTTACATTGTATCATTTGCTGTCAAAAGAAATGTAAACAGATGCAGTATTAAATCATAACTGCATAAATACTGTATTACTGTAATAATTTCGTAGGCACCTCATGTTCCTGTTGTGGTGAGCTCAAGTGTTTGAGTCTGCTTTAAACATCGTGTGATGCTAATCATCTCTGTGTGATTAGTCTCTCCAATAAGTTACATATTACAGTAAAAAATGATCTCGATGGTTCTTGCATATTTTTCATCGTGTTTAGTGCAATACTGTAAACTTTGAATAACACCATGGGACCCATACAGAGTGCTAGTAGTGATGCTGGAAGTGCTCCCAAGATGCAAGGAGAAGTCATGACATTATAAGAAAAATTTGAATTGTTTGATGAGTACCATTGATTTGAGGCCTGCAGCTACAGTTGCCCTCCAGTTCAAGATAAATGAATTTAGTGTAAGGACCATTGTAGGAAAAGAAAAGGAAATTCGTGAAGCTGTTGCTGTAGTTATGCCAGAAGGCATAAAACCTTGTACTTTTTGAAATAACCTTTTTATCTTGTATTGAAAATGCAGCTTTTATGTGGGTGCAGGATTGCTATAAGAAAGGCATACCTATAGACTCTATCTAATATGATCTGAGAAAACGCAAAGTCATTATATGACAACTTAAAGCAAAAGGAAGGTGAAGATTCTAAAGCTGGAGAATTTAATGCCAGCAAAGGATGGCTTAATAATTTTTGAAAGAGGTTTGATTTTTAAAATGTCAAGACAATGGGAGAAGCTGCTTCTGCCAACCAGGAGGCAGCAGATAAGTTATCAGATGCCATTAAGAAAATCACAGAGGAGAAAGGGTATCTGCCTGAACAGGTTTTTTAATGCAGACAAAAATGTCTTATTCTGGAAAAGAAAAATACCAACAAAGGACATTTATTACTAAGGAAGAGAAATGAGCTTCAGGATTTAAGGCAGGAAGGGATAGGCTAACTCGTTTGTTTTGTGCAAATGCAATTTGGTTTATGATCAGGGCTATCCTTACCTATAAAGCTGTTAATCTCCAAATCTTGAAGGGAAAAGAGAAACACTAGCTGCTGGACTTTTTTTTTTTTTTTTTTAAGTGATCTCTACATCCAACATGAGGTTCAAACTCACAGCCCAAGATCAAGAGTCTCGTGCTCTACTGACTGAGCCAGCTAGGTGCCCCAGACTTTTGGTTTACAACAAAAAGGTCTGCCTGGATAATGAGAACCCTTTTTCTGGTTTGGTTCCATCAATACTTTGTCCCTTAAGTCAGGAAGTACCTTGATAGTAAGATACTGCTCTTTAAAGTTCTTTTGATCTTAGACAGTGTGCCTGGACACCCAGAACCTCCTGAGTTCAACACCAGAGGCATCAAAGTGGTCTGCTTGTCCCTAAACACAACATCTCTGATTCAGCCTCTAGATCAGCCTCTAGGACCTTTAAGGCTCATCACACATGATACTGTATATAGAGAATATTTAAAATCTTTTTTTTTTTTTTTTCAACATTTTTTTAAATTTATTTTTGGGACAGAGAGAGACAGAGCATGAACGGGGGAGGGGCAGAGAGAGAGGGAGACACAGAATCGGAAACAGGCTCCAGGCTCCGAGCCATCGGCCCAGAGCCCGACGCGGGGCTCGAACTCACGGACCGCGAGATCGTGACCTGGCTGAAGTCGGACGCTTAACCGACTGCGCCACCCAGGCGCCCCGAGAATATTTAATGCTGTGGAAAAGAACCCTAATAGAACATCATGAAAGTCTGGAAGGATCACATCATTGAAGATGCCATTGTTGTTTATAGAAAAAGCCATGAAAATTATCAAGCCTAAAACAGTAAATTCCTGTGGGAAAAAAATGTGTCCAGAAGTTGCACATGACTTCATAGAATTTACAACAAAGCCAATCAAGGAAATCATGAAAGACATTGTGGATATGGCAAAAAATGGTGGGGAGTGTGAAGGGTTTTAAGATACGGATCTTGGAGAAATTGAAGAGCTAATAGATGCTACACAAGAGGAGTTAACAGATGACTTGTTAACAGAAGATAAACACATCTGAACCAATGCCAGAAAATGAAGATGTGGGAACAGTGCTGGAAAACAGATTGACATTAGACAGTTTGGTAGAAGCATTCCAGTTATTCAAGACTGCTTTTGACTTCTTATAGGATGTGGACCTTTCTATGATACAGGTACTGAAACTAAAGCAAATGGTAGAAGAAGGATTGGTATTGTATAGAAACATTTTTAAAGAGATGAGAAAACAAAAATGTCAGGCGGAAATTAGTGTATTGCTGTAAAGTTACACCAAGTGTGCATGCCTTTACTGCCTTCCCTTTCACCTTCACCTCTTCTGCTGTCCTTGAGACACCAAGACCAACCCCTCCTCTTCCTCCTCCTCAGCCTACTCATTGTGAAGAGTGAAAACAAGGATGAAGACATTTATGATGACCCACTTCCATTTAATCAATAGTAAATAATCATCATGGCATACAGTTAATAAACTTATCTGTTGTATGTTTGTCTTCCTGTGAAAATCTAATAACTTGTGGCAAGAACTGTATGAGACATTTTTCTTTCATCATCATCATTGCTTAAGTATTCATCGTATAGAAAATCATGTACAAGACTTGTATGGAAGTGGATAGCTTATCCTTACATAGGCATAAGGTGAGTGATATTTAATATGAAATTAATAATATGTTAGTTTTCTTACTGTTTTATAACTTTGCTTTCAAAGAATTACGTTATGTACTATATGCTTCTCTTATAATTGGAGAAACTGTATATTAGCCTATCATCACAAGTAAGTGATTTTTTAAAAAAATGTGTTTGCAGTGTTATGATATGATTGTAATACTGTATGACATAAAAATTATATAATGATTCATTAGTGTATATGCTAGGCCAGCATGAAGCAGCTGATCAGTTATACTAGGCTACTGTAAAGCAATTATATTGCTGCCTCATTAGTACACGAATTGTTATACCTATAAATAAGTAGGAATTTCTTTTTCACATTATCTTTTCATTTTTGATGTCTAGTGTTAGTGATAGCACATAACATTTACAGTGTTTTGTATCATTTAGGACAATATTGATGTAGGTTCTGACAGATGATTCATCTTGTAAAAGGATGTAAACTTATATCAATAAATGCAGTACTGTAAATTTATTTTAACATTTTATTTTCTCTAGTTTTATTGTAAGAGTACGGTATATAATACATACATATAACACAAAATATGTGTTAATTAACTATTATTGGTAAGGCTTTTCATCAACAGTAGGCTATATTAGTAGTTAAGTTTTGGGGTAGTCAGAAGTTATATGCAGATTCTTGACTGCACTAGGATTTGGCACTCCAACCCCTGTGGTGTTCAAGGGTCAACTATGGTCTACTTTTTCTAGAATTTCAAGTGGAATCCAACATAATGTACTCTCTGGGTCAAGCTTTTTTCACTCACCATAATGGTTGTGAGGTTCGTCATGTTGTTCCAGAAGTTTGTTCTTTCTGTTGTAGAGTAATTTTCTATTATATATTGATATATCAATCCATTCACGTGACCTTTGGTGGTTTTTTTTTTTTTCCCCTTCAGATTTTGGTTATTGTGCATAAAGCTGCTTTGAAGATTTTAGACCATGGGTTTTTACATGGTCATATGTAGAATGAATGGGATTCTTGCCTAGAAACCATCTTTGTCTACCTCAAAGATTTTGCCTTTGTTTTCTTCTTGAACTTTATAGTTTTGTACTCATTCCTGTGATCAATCTCAAATTATTTTTGTGGGTTGTGTGACGTAAGGGTTGATTTTTTTTTTTTTCCTTCTTTTCTATTTAGATATCCGGTAGTTCCAGCATCATTTTTTCAGCATTTGTTTCCCCATGGATTTGTGTTGGCACTTTTGCCAAAATCAATTGATCATAAATGTATGGGTCTATTTTTGGATTCTCTATTCTATTGATCTCTGCTTCCTTTATCAGTATTACAGTGCCTTGATTACTGTAGATTTGTAAGTCTTGAAATTGTATAGTTATCAGTATTCAAGAAAATCTTTCTTAAAAAAGGCTTTGATCATAGTATATAGTTTCTACATTTCCATGTAAGGTTTAAAATCAGGTTGCCAATTTCTTTATAAAAAGACTGGGAATTTTGCTTGGACTTCAGTTGACGTGATTGCATGGTGTTCTGTTGGGTGTATATAATTGCATCAATTATGTAAGTAGCTTATACTGATGCCTGTTTGTTGGAGTGTTCAGTCTATTGATACAGTGTTGACAATTAATTTTATATTTATTTGTGTCTTTGAGCACTGGTGCATGTGTATCTGTTCTATAAAGTGCTGGAAATGGAATTGTTTGAAATTTAACATTTATAATTTTGATAGATACTGCTTGATTGTCTTGCATAGACATTGAATTATATGCAATAATGTGAGACTACCTGTCACAAACCTTTGCCAGGACTATGTTGTTAAACTTCCTGATCTTTGGCCTGATAGTTGAAAATTGGTATTTTGTCTTGGTTCTAGCTTACATTGTTATGTTACTATCATACCAACCATGTGTGGTTTCTTTCCTGTGAATACATTATAGTGATTACTGTTTCTTTTTCTTGCCGGAGTATTTCCCCAATTTCGTCTCTCAAACCTGTCTTCTGAATTTTGTGACAGGGTTTGAAAGTCTTTCCCACTGTGAAAATAAATATTATAATTTCCTACATTTAATCTGTTTATGTTTTAATTCTTAATTAATTTTTAATGGTTAAATGTTTTCTGGAAAATACCTCACTCTTAACCATAATTGCCCAGATGGTTTCCTAATTGTCTTGACACCAACCGTGTTATTTATTTATTTATTTATTTATTAACTAAAAAAAAATTTTTTTAATGTTCATTTAGTTTTGAGAGAGACAGAGACAAAAAAAGACAAGAGTGTGAACAGGGAAGGGACAGAGAGATAGGGAAACACAGAATCTGAAGCAGACTCTGGGCTCTGAGCTGTCAGCACAGAACCTGACATGGGACTCAAACCCATGGACTGAGAGATGGTGACCTGAACTGAAGTCAGGCGTTTAACTGACTGAGCCACCCAGGAGCTTCTGTCTGTCTGTCTGTCTGTCTGTCTATCTGTCTATCATCTAAATTTTAGTTAGTTAAATACAGTGCAATATTGGTTTCAGGAGTAGAACTCAGTGACTCATCACTTATATACAACACGCAGGGCTCATCGTAACAAGTGCCCTTCTTAGTACCCATCACCTATCTACCCCTCTCCCACCCACCTCCCTCCATCAACCTATAGTTCTCTATCATTAGGAGTCTCTTGTGATTTGTTTCCCTCTCTTCTCTCCCCGCTCCCCTTCCCATGTGTTCATCTGTTTTGTTCATTTTTTTTTAATGTTTGTTTATTTTTTGAGAAAGAGACAGAGCGTGAGTGGGGGAGGAGCAGAGAGAGGGGGAGACAGAATCCAAAGCACACTTTAGGCTCTGAGCTGTCAGCACAGAGCCCAACACAGGGCTCGAACTCACTAACCCCAAGATCATGACCTGAGCTGAAGTTGGATGCTTAACCAACTGAGCCACCCAGGCATCCCTCATCTGTTTTGTTTCTTAAATTCCATGTATGAGTGAAATCATATGGTATTTATCTTTCTTTGATGGACTTACTTTATTTAACATACTATGTTCTAGCTCCATCCACGTCATTGCAAATAGCAAGGTTTCGTCTTTTTTTTTTTTAATTTTTTTTTTTCAACGTTTTTAATTTATTTTTGGGACAGAGAGAGACAGAGCATGAACGGGGAGGGGCAGAGAGAGAGGGAGACACAGAATCAGAAACAGGCTCCAGGCTCCGAGCCATCAGCCCAGAGCCTGACGCGGGGCTCGAACTCACAGACCGCGAGATCGTGACCTGGCTGAAGTCGGACGCTTAACCGACTGCGCCACCCAGGCGCCCCAGCAAGGTTTCTTCTTTTTGATGGCTGAGTAATATTCCATTATATGTATACACCACATCTTCTTCTTTTTTTTCCCCACCTTCATTTTTTTTATTCTGGGCATGTGCTTTGCTGTATCTGGACTTCTGGCATTGCAAGCAGTACTCAGTGCTCAGTACTCAGTTATGTGACGATTGGAGCTGTTTCCTCTGGGATAATGGATTGTTTCTTAGCATTGAATAATTGGAAGGAAGTATAAGGTCATGGAATTCTAAACCATCCCATTCCTATCCCTCCAATCTGACGCTAGATGATGGTTTCAGCACCTTGAACTTTCCCCCTCACTGAATTATATACATAATCCAACTCCTCACATGTTGTGGAGTTTTTAGGATTGCCAGGTGAAATGTATGACTTTTATCTTCTTCTTTTCTTTTGGTAATGCTGAGACCATGGGAAGAACATTTAAAATCCATGTTCATTTTATGTAGAAGTTCAAGAAGTTCACATTTAATATACATTTTCTTTGCACAGTCTTTATATGCAGAGCTGATTCCTAGTACTTTCAGGCCTCATACCATCTATTTTTATAACATCTGTACCTGGGTAGGAAACAGCTTAGCACTGGTATGTTACTGTAAATCAATAGGGGAAGTGGAGGTTGTTGTGAGATAGGATTCAAACTGAGTAGGTACTTGGAACATTAAAGTTCAGAATACTCAGTTTGGGGGGGAAGACCATAGGTGCGTAATAAATTATGTACAGTCCATCTCTATTTTTCTGCTTTACATCCAATTACCAGTGATATTTTCCTCCCTTACATGCATTTACTTTAATAACTACCCTAATGTGTTTGTGCCTGTCCTTGAAAATATATTTACCCTTGTAAAATATGTAGCAAACTGAAACATAGAAATACAAAGAGATATACAACATAGTACACAAAGTATTACTGAACAACTCAATGAATTAAAAAAAAATCCAAAAAACTTAGTAACTACTGTCCAGACCAAGATAGAGAATATTAACACCACAGAAATCTGTACTGTGCTCCATCTCAATTTTTACCTCCTACAGAGATAATTACTATATGACTTCTATTAACATTGATTGGTCTGTCTTTCTTTCTTTTTTTTTTTAAATTTAAACAAGTTGGATCTTCCTGTGTTTAATTTTTCTTATCTGGTTTCCTCATTCAACATTGTAGTTATGAGGTTCACCTTTTGTTATATACAACAGCATTTTGTTCTTTATTCATTTCTGAATAGTATTCTAGCATATAAATTTATTTATTGAATCTAGTTTCAATTTTTGGCTATTGCGAATAATGCTGCTAGGAACATTCTTGTACTTGGATATAGTCATTTCAGTTTAAAAGTTAGCAATGATTGGAATTGCAGGGCCATAGCTTAGGTCTACGTTCTGCTTTAAAAATTTTTTTTTTTTTACAGAGAGAGACAGAGCATGAGCAGGGGAGGGGCAGAGAGAGACAGGGAGACACAGAATCCGAACCAGGCTCCAGGCTCTGAGCTGTCAGCACAGAGCCCAACACGGAGCTCGAACTCACAGACCATGAGATCATGACCTGAGCTGAAGTCGGACGCTCAGCTGACTGAGCCACCCAGGCGCCCCCTATGTTCTGCTTTAGTAGATACTGTCAAACAGTTTTTCAAAATGTTTGTACCAATATAAAGACCAAAAGCAGTGCTTAAGACTTTTTGTTGCCCCAACATCTTCTTTAAAAAAAAAAAAAAATTTAATGTTTATTTATTTTCGAGAGAGACAGAGACAGAATGTGAGTGGGTTAGGTGCAGAGAGAGAGGGAGACACAGAATCCGAGCAGGCTCCAGGCTCTGAGCTGTCAGCACAGAGCCCGACACGGGGCTTGAACTCACGAGCTGACTGAGCCACCCAGATGCCCCAGCACCACATCTTTATCCATTCATCAGTCGTCAGTGGAGATTTGGGCTCTCTCCTCAGTTTGGCTATTGTTGATAATGCCGCCCTAAACCTTGGGTTGCATATACCCCTTCAAATCTGTATTTTTGTATCCTTTGGATAAATACCTAACAATGCAGGTGTTGGATCGTAGGGTAGTTCTATTTTTAGTTTCTTGAGGAACCTCAGTGCTGTTCTACAGAGTGACTGCACCAGTTTTCATTCCCCCCGGCAGCCCAAGAGGTTTCCCCTTTCTCTGCATTCTTGTTAACACCTGTTTTTTCTTGTGTGGTTAATTTTAGCCATTGTGACAGGTATCAGGTGGTATCTCATTGTGGTTTTGATTGGTATTTACCTAGTGATGAGTGATGATGAGCATCTCTTACTGTGTCTGTTAGCTGTCTGGATGTCTTCTCTGGAAACGAGTCTATCCATATCTTCTGCCCATTTTTTAACTGGATTATTTGTTTTGTGGGTGTTGAGTTTTGGTAAGTTCTTTATAGATTTTACATACTAACCCTTCATCACATATATCAATTTGCAAATATCTTCTTCCATTCTTTAGGCTGCCTTTTAGTTTTATTGATTGTTTCCTTTGCTGTACAGAAGCCTGTTATCTTGATGAAGCTCCAGTAGTTCATGTTAGCTCTTGTTTCCCTTGCCTTTGGTGACACACCAAATGTTGAATAATCTTATCTTCATTAATTTGGAAGTAATTAGATTCATACTACCTTTGTATGTAATAACTTGCTTCATGCACTTGAGCCTATTTTTGGCGCAAATCTTGCATTACTCTCCTGTTTATCGATGTGTGGGAACTAAATTGTTTTTCTTTTTTAAAAACTTTTTTTTTTAAATGTTTATTCATTTTTTGAGAGACAGAGCATGTATGGGGGAGGAACAGAGAGAGAGGGAGACACAGAATCTGAAGCAGGCTCCAGGCTCTGAACTGACAGCACAGAGCCCGATGTGGGGCTCGAACTCACAAACCATGAGATCATGACCTGAGCCGAAGTCGGATGCTCAACGGACTGAGCCACCCAGGTGTCCCGGAACTAAATTGTTAATTATTACAACTAAGTGACACAAATCTACACCCATTACTTTTTTTTTTTTTTTAAGTGTTTGGAATTCTTTTTTTTTTTTTTTTTTTAAGTTAATTTTTTGAGAGATAGAGCACAAGTGGGGCAAGGGCAGAGAGAAGGAGAGACTGAATCCAAAGCAGGCTCCATGCCATCATCGCAGAGCTGGATGCAGGGCTCAATCTCACAAACTGTGATTTCATGACCTGAGCCGAGATCAAGAGTTGGCTGCCCAACTGGGTCACCCAGGCGCCCCATACACCGCATTACTTTCATTTTTTTTTTTAATGTTTATTTTTTGAGAGAGAGACAGAGAGAGAGAGGGACAGAGTGTGAGTGGGGGAGGGGCAGACAGAGAGAGGGAGACAGAGAATCCAAAGCAGTCTCCAGGCTCCGAGCTGTCAGAACAGAGCCCTATGTGGGGCTCAGACTCACAAGCTGTGAGATCATGGCTAGAAGCGCAACTGACTGAGCCACCCAGGCACCCCATACCCCATTACTTTCTAAGTTGATTTGTGTATGTGTGTTGTTATAAACTGGTATGTGATATTTTCTTCTAATAGGTATTTCAGCTAATTGTTATTTAAAACTTTATTTAAAATTTTTTTATTCACCTTAATGAATTGACATACTAATAATTTTTTTCTTTTCTTTTTTTTTTTTTTTAACGCTTATTTATTTTTGAGACAGAGAGAGACAGAGCATGAACGGGGGAGGGGCAGAGAGAGAGGGAGACAGAATCGGAAGCAGGCTCCAGGCTCTGAGCCATCAGTGCAGAGCCCGATGCGGCGCTCGAACTCACGGACTGCGAGATCGTGACCCGGGCTGAAGTCGGACGCTTAACCGACTGAGCCACCCAGGCGCCCCAATTTTTTTCTTTTTTTGCCCTGCAAGTAATAATTTGCACGTATAATATATATGTGGTCAAGATTTTTTCCCAGTCCCTAGAAGCTTGAGGGACATCTTTTTCTCCTCATGATATACTTTATAACATTCTTTTTAAATCCATTGTGCTAGGTGTTCTGGGCCCTTTTAATCTGGCAACTCATTTCTTTCTCTTTTTTTAATTATTAAGAAAAATTTTTTTAATGTTTATTTTTGAGAGACAGCAAGTGCAAGTGGGGGAGGGGCAGAGAGCGTGGGAGACACTGAATCTGAAGCAGGCTCCAGGCTCTTAAGCTGTCAGCACAGAGCCCAACACAGGGCTTGAGCCCACGAACTGTGAGATCATGACCTGAGCTGAAGTCGGACGCTTAACTAAACCATCCAGGTGCCCCTGTTTTTCTCTTTTCTTTTCTTTTTTTTGGGGGGGGGATGGAGGGATGAGGAGATTATCCTGGTTTTTCCAGGTGGCCCAAGGGTTTTTTTTTATTATTATTTTTTAAATTTATATCCAAGTTAGCATAATATAGTGCAACAGTGATTTCAGTAGATTCCTTAATGCACCTTACCCATTTAGCCCATCCCCCCTCCCACAACCCCTCCAGTAACCCTTTGTTCTCCATGTTTAAGAATCTCATGTTTTGTCCCCCTCCCTGTTTTTATATTTTTGTTTCGCTTCCCTTGTGTTCGTCTGTTCTGTGTCTTAAAGTCCTCATACGAGTGAAGTCATATGATATTTGTCTTTCTCTGACTAATTTCACTTAGCATAATACCCTCTAGTTCCATCCACGTAGTTGCAAATGGCAAAGATTTCATTCTTTTTGGTTGCTGAGTAATATATACATATATTCATGCTTCTGCATGTCGCTGTCCAGTTTTCCCAACACCATTTGCTGAAGAGACTTTTTTCCATTGGATATTCTTTCCTGCTTTGTCAAAGATCAGTTGGTCATACTTTTGTGGGTCCAATTCTGGATCCTCTATTCTATTCCATTGGTCTATGTGTCTGTTTTGTGCCAATACCATACTGTCTTGATGATTACAGCTTTGTAATACATCTTGAAGTCTGGGATTGTGATGCCTCCAGCTTTGGTTTTCTTTTTCAAGTTTGCTTTGGCTATTCAGGCTCTTTTTTAGTTTCATACAAATTTTAGGGTGGTTTGTTTTAGCTCTGTGAAGAATGCTGGTGTTATTTTGATACAGATTGCCTTTTAATTTTCTTCTTATATTTTGTCTCCTATTTGCCATATCTGTCTTTTTTGTTTGACTTTATATGAGATCTTCTTACCGTCATCTTCTAATGCTTTTATTGACTTTTTAAATTCTTTGGTAGTTTTAATTTTCATGTGTTCTTTTTTTTTTTTTTTTTTTACTGTGAATGTTCTTGTATATTTGTTTCATGGATGGATTGGCTTATTTTTAGTTTTTGGCTCTGCATAGTTTGTTTTTGCCAAGCTATTTATTTCATGTTTTTTCATTTTAAGGTTTTTCTTATGTATATGGTTATTCTTGTTTATTTGCTCAGGGTTACAAGTGAGACACTAAAAACTGATTTGAAAGTTTTGTGTGTTTGGATGGTAGACGGGCTGGTAGTTTCTTGACTGTAGGGTGTGAGAGACAGAGAGAGGGTGCTTGTGCTTATGGACTATGGACTACTACAGACTACAGGTCCTATCAGTATTTTTTTGGATCTTTTATCTCTAGGCCTGTCAAATTCATTAGAAAACCATCTTCCCAGAAGGTACAGTCTTGGCTGCCTCCTCTAGGAGTCTCTTGAGTAGGCAAAAGAGAAGTTTAGGTGTAGGGAGTGGGTTTCAGCAATCACTGTGTGTACTCCTACTTATTCCTTCTATTGTCAGTATGATACTTCTTCCCTCAGCTGTCCTGAGTCCCCAGACCAAAGAAAGACTAGCACCTTTCTGGGTGCTAGTAATTGGAATGGCAGTCTTGGAATCTTTCTGTGTTTTTGAGTTCTTTTTTCATCCTCATCTCTGGCGGAGCCTGATACTTCCAATTACTGAGTTTTTGGGGATTCTGTGGTTTTAAGTAGAGCTACTTCTCAGTTTCCCCATTTCTAGCTTAGGATTCAAGTTTTCTTGAGTCTGGAGGTTATTATTTATCATTCTTTGCAGCTTACATATTTTTATTTTCACCATTTGCTCTTTTATTCTTTGGATTTCTGGTTTTGTCTTGTTTTAATCTATTGCTTTTTTAAAGTAGGTTTTACATGAGAGTAGAGGTAAATGTGTGTTTAAATCTGCCTTTTCAATTGTATATCAGTGTTTTTCTGTGTACAAGTAGTTATTTATGTGCACTCTTTTTCTTCAAAATAGGATTTTACTTTACCACTTTAACCTGTTACATGTACATATTATGAATTGCATTTTTATTTTTTAAACTTTTTTTCTACAGCATAAAATGGGTAGTTTACCTCAGGTTAGAAATACTAAAGTTATTGGTATGTATAAAGTGAATTCTGAAGACTAATGGTAAGACAGGGTAAAATTGTGGAGTGTTGTATATAATGAGTGGTGAATGAATAATTTGCATATTTCCTTTGCACCTTTTAAACATTTTAAAATACACTTTCTTTTCCCCCCTCCTTAGGTGCTGTGTAATGTGTTAAGAGGATATTTTAAGGAATGATTTTGTCAAATTTTCATGAGTTATGGTGGCTGAAAGATCAGTTCTATCTTGTGGGAAAAGAATTGTAAGTAATATCAAGGAATAAACTGATTTTCGACTATTGTGTATTTATATAAGACAAGTCATTGATTACTTATAAGAATGTAGTTGGGATACTTTTTTCTATTAACTTTAAATTTATAGATTAATTAAAAAAGAAGTTAGATTTTACATAAATCAGATTATTTCTGTATAGTATTAGCATTGCCATATTTCTTGGATTGTACAAAATTTAATTTTAATTTTTTTTAATTTTTCAGAAATGGCAGCACAAAAGGAAATCTATATTAATAGAGTATTTTATTAAACTAAAAAGGTTAGATAAGAACTTTAAACTAACAGTCTCAGCAAACAAGGAGAGAAACCTACTAGCTGTAAGACATGTTTCAAATGAATCGAAGTCCAGTAACTGTAGACTTCAGAAGAAAAAAGTTTTCAAAATCTTTGTCAAAACAGGTCAGTGATAAATAACTCCTCCAGTAATAGGGCTAGGCCTGAAAACCATAATTAATTGAAAAATTAACAAAACAGTTTGAACCTGAATTAAGTTTTTTTCATAAAAAATTATAAAAATATCAAATTAGAATTAAATTTTCCTCAGATTTCTATTGCCTTGCCCAAAAGTAAAGCAAATATCTTTTAGCCTTCATACCAGCTTTTCTCATGTCCTAGGGATGACTGAAACCTTATTTGAAGCAAACTAGTATTTTTGTTGAAAATGTACATCAGCCTCAAAGTTGATTTTTAAGACCTTCTCAGAATAATACTAGACATTCAGCATTCACACCTACCAGGACACAAACATCCTCTCAAATACTACTGAGAAAAGGAGGACCTTACTCAGGAATGATGTCCATTCAGGAGAAATCAAAAGAAAATTCCTCCAGTGTTATTAAAAAAAGTGAAGATAAGAATTTAGAAACACAAATTCAAGGTTCTCAAACGAATCTGGCAAAAAAATTAGGCCCCAAGGAAACTATCAAATCACTGGTTAAATCTTCTAGTGAGAGTAAAATAAATCAATCTGAATTAGGAACATGCATGAGTACAAGGTCAGCAAAAGCGGCATCCAATGATAAAAAAGCTAGCAAGTCCATTAATAAAAATATGGTGACTGTGAAGGGACATTCACAACAAGAATCTACAAAAAAGAAAAAATTACCTCAGAAAAAGTCAGTGCATGGAACTCCTAAATCAAATGAACAGTTTAACCGGAGGTCACAGAGACTTCAACAGTTAACAGAAGTTTCAACAAGGTCTCTGCGTAATAGAGAAATTCAGGGTCAAGTTCAAGCAGCTAAACAGAGTTTGCCACCAAGAAAAGAGCACTGTAACAATACTCAAAGTAAATCTAATAAAGTTAAAACAAGTCAAAAACATGTGAAAAGAAAAGTACCGGAAATAAAGTCTGACACTAAAGAGGATGAAAATCTAGTAATTAATGAAGTAATAAATTCCCCCAAAGGAAAAAAACGCAAAGTAGAGCATCAGACAGCTTATACTTGTAATTCTCAGTGCATAAAAGGATCTGAAAAGTGTCTTCAGAAGAATACTAGAAAAGAGGAAACAAAATCTGTGCCTGTAACTTCTGAGATAAAAAGATCAAAAATGGTTACTTCAGCAGTCTCTAAAAAGAATGAGATGAAGAAGTCAGTTCATACGCAAGTGAATACTAGTGCAAAATCCCAAAAAAGTCCACAGCCATCAGTGCCTGAACAAAGTGTAGACAATGAGCTGGAGCAAGCGGGAAAGAGCAAACGGGGTAGTATTCTCCAGCTCTGTGAAGAAATTGCTGGTGAAATTGAGTCAGATACTGTAGAGGTGAAAAAGGAATCTTCACAAATGGAAAGTGTAAAGGAGGAGAAGCCTACAGAAATAAACTTGGAAGAGACTAATAATGAAAGACAAATACTTCATCAGAAGGAAACAAATCAGGATGTTCAATGCAATCGTTTCTTTCCCAGTAGAAAAACAAAGCCTGTGAAATGTATATTAAATGGAATAAACAGCTCAACTAAAAAGAACTCCAACTGGACTAAAATTAAACTCTCAAAATTTAACTCTGTGCAGCAAAATAAGTTGGACTCTCAAGTTTCCCCTAAATTGGGCTTAATACGAACCAGTTTTTCACTACCAGCCTTAGAAATGCATCATCCGGCAACTCCAAGTACAGTTTTAGGGACAAAACCACCTGATGACAAAAATATAGGTTGCCAGCAGGAAGAAACTAAAGAAATTAATTCTGAAGAAGTTAAAGTTAATGATGTTACAGTTGAAATTAATAAAACTTCAAAAAGGGCTTCTGAAAATTGTCATTTGGATAATCAGATAAAACCACCTCCTGACCCACCGTTGGATAACCAGATGAAAGTTTCTTTTGAATCAACACCAGATAAGGTAATTTATTTTTATTATGCACAGTAGAGTTGCAGGAGTACCTTCTTATTAAATAAGTTTTACAATGTATTTTAGCTTAAGAATCTAGTTGTAAAAGACAGGAATCATTTGTTAAGGTAGCCTATTCAATTTTAACTCAGTCTTGTAGTGAGACGACTAACTTGACTCCTTTAGAGGTCTCACATTCATGTAAATGCTTCTCATTGCTTTCTTATTTTCACTTTTCATTTTTATTTTATGTGAAGCATAAACCTGTTGAATTCTGGCTTTTTTTTTTTTTGTATTTTTTTGAGTATAATTGACACACCATGTTATATTAGTTTCTGGTGTACAACATAGTGATTCAGTATCTCTTTATGTTCTGCTTTGCTCACCACAAGTTTAGTTATCACCTGTTACCATGCAATGCTATTATAATATTGTTGATTATATTCCCTATGCTCTACTTTTTATTCCCATAACTTCTTCATTCCATAATTGGAAACCTGTATCTCCCACTGCCCTTTACTCATTTTGCCCTTTCCCATACCCCCTAGCTTTTCTTTCTCATTTAACACACCGATTTGCTTTTTCTATTAATTGCAACTACAGAAACTATGTTTCATAGTGACTAAAATATAGAAATTAAAGTTGGGCCTTATTCTGACCAAATTGTTAAAATTAATTTCAGCTGGCACAAATCAGCCCCTTTTTTTCCACCTGATAAAATTTAAAAATTAAACGTTTATTTCTGGTAGTAGGGAGCCTTTCAGTTTGACTTGTGTGACCATTTTGAACAGTTGGGCAAATAAAATGTCTGAAAGATGTAAATAATTCAGTCTTCATTTTTAGAGTAAGATTGTAGTGGTGAAGAATTTTAAAAATGGTAAGTTGAAAAACAATCTTGAAAAAAAGGAAAAACAATCTAATAGCTAGAAGAAACTTTAATGATTATCTGAGGTAGTTTGAAACTATAAAAGCAGCTGAGCTGATTTTTCCCGCCAAATTAAATCATAGGTAAAATACCAATATATAAACCTATAAGAAATTTTTTATGTATAAAAAATGGAGCTCTATGATACATACGTGAAAAACTTCACTAATTTGTTTCAATTGTTTTGTGATGAGAAAACTTAGAGCAGTGGAGGAATGTAATTTAGGTCACATGTTTGGGGACACAAATAGGATTCAATTTTTAGGTGTTCTGCTTCTCAGCCCAGCATTTTTTCTACAATTGCATACTTTGAACATTAGAGCACTTGAGAAAAAAGTCATCATGAGTAGAGGGAAAAGTCAAGTCATCCTAAGTTTTAGGAATGATTTAAAGTTCCTTTTGGAGGCATTTTGTTGTAGGAACAAAGTTGAATGAATGAGGAATCTGGGCTTCTTGCCAGAAGCCATGAAAATAGATCATTGTCTATTCTCATGGACTACAAATCAAATTAAAAAGGGAACAGATACCATATGGTACTCTTAGATTTTATTTTCTGAACAAATGGGAATGAAAGCATCAATTAGAAGATAATTATTCAAATAGTGACAGTAATTAGAAGTAAGTAGTGACTGGTAGTGTAACAAGGGTGGTTTACATCAGAGATGGAGTGGCTTTCTTTTCAGGGTATGTTTTGTCAGCAAATTGATAGCTATAGTCCAGGTGTATCTTCTCCTGGAGTATATATCTTCAGGAGTTTATCTTCTAACTCCTTGCTGCATAAATGCCTGTCAAAACTCAGTTTGTGGGATAAGTCATGAGAATAAAAGGTACAATATAGGGAATATATAGTTACTAGTATTGTAATAGTGTTGTATGATGATAGATGGTAGTTACACTTATGGTGAGCATAGCATAATGTATAGAGAGGTGTTGAATCACTATGTGTATACCTGACATTAATGTTAACATTGTGTGTCAATTAAAATAAAATTAAAAAGAAACCCTCAGTTTGTGGACAGTTATATCGAAGAATAAGAAATGTAATCCTTTGGAGTACTAGAATAGAGATGCTTACTTGGACCACATTATTTTGACCTGTAATACTGTTTTTATTGGAATGTGCTTTGGATTTATACAGTTTCTCTCAAGGTGCATTATGAGAAACTGTCCTATGAAACTTGTGTTAAAAATTTTATTTACATTTATAAATTCTTGACTATTTTAAACATTCAGAATACTATAGAAACTTAACATACTCTTGTTTACCACCCAAATTTGGGAAAAAAAAAAAAACCAACATTTTATTGAATTCAGGTCTTTTAAAATAAGAGAAGTATGTTACAGATACAGGAAAAGACCTTATGTCCCTCTTCTTTCCATTCACCTCTCTTCCCAGAGTTAAAATGAGTTTGTGAAGTTGGTGTGGATCTTTCCTTTTTTGTTTTTGATTTCACTATTTATGTATATCCATAAAGAATACTTAGCACTGTTTGTGTTTTAAATGTTTACATAAATGCTAGCATAGTTTGTGTATATATGTGTGTGGTTTTTGTTTTTGTTTTGTTTTGTTTTTTTGCTAACTTGGTTTTGTGCAAGTTGAAAGCACTTTTAGGTTGTTTCTCTTCTTTTCACCAATACCACTGATGCAATCACTTTCACAGAGTGATCAGGAATGTGGTAATCATGTTAGTTCATGACATAGTTGAGTGCCTGCTATGTCCAAGATTTTTTGCTAGGCTCCAGAAGACAAATGTGTTCTGCCTTTAAAGAATTTACATTGTAGCAGTCACTTAAGAGATTTCTCTTTATTCATAAGCACTAAGAATTGTGGCAGCTTTGTTCAACCATCACAGCAGCTTTTGGTTAATGACATAATAGCCTTTGGTTAACACTGCCTCTTTGTTAGTCAGAGGAGAGCTTCATAAAATTATCACTATAGTCTACGCTATGGTTTCTATTATTATCTACATATTACAGGTGAGGGGAATGAGACTTAGGAATTTAAGTAACTTTTACCTGAGTGACATTTAAGTGGTAGAGCTAGGATTTAAACTGAGATTGTCTGGTTTCAGAATCTAGCCATTTTATACTTGGGGAGGAAGGAGAATATAAAAACAAACCCTGTATCATATGAAATCTTTTTCTATGGCTGCTTGTAATTTTGATGTCAGTTTCAGCAGTACTGAGAAATGATGATGTTTGATAGGGCTTCTCTGAATTCTTTGGGCTGAATTTAAATTATTTGAACTTTATGAATTTTAAAGCCCAATTATTTTGTGATTCTTTTTTTAAGCCAGTAACTTCCTAAATTCCTTCCTATTTAATGGAGATTAATTAGTCATTGCTCTTGTTTTTAATTTTTCTGCTTTGTCAGTGATAAAACTTGTTCACTTTTTCAAAAATATTCAAAATAATGTTACACAGTTGAGTGTAATAATCACAATACAGATACAGCCAATGTTGATAGAGCTTGGAATATTATTTTCTTTTGGTAGTTATTATCACCTTTGATAGTGTTCTGATTTAGGGGATTTTGGGAATACAAAAATGAATAGAATATCTTTGCTCTTAAGAGTTATAGAAGCTTGGGGTGCCTGGGTGGCTCAGTCGGTTAAGCGTCCGACTTCGGCTCAGGTCGTGATCTCGCAGTCCATGAGTTCGAGCCCCGTGTCGGGCTCTGTGCTGACAGCTCAGAGCCTGGAGCCTGTTTCAGATTCTGTGTCTCCCTCTGTCTCTGACCCTCCCCTGTTCATGCTCTGTCTCTCTGTCTCAAAAATAAATAAACGTTAAAAAAAAAGTTATAGAAGATGAATCAAAAACAACCAATTGAAAATAGTAATAAGGACATGAAAGAGGTAGAGGTGAAGAAGATGGAAAATTATTCCAAACTTGGGAAAAGGGCATAGAGAAACTTGGCAAAGCTTCATAGAAGAGGTTAATATTTAAGTAATGGGTTGAATTTATACAGGGGGAGAGGTTCTAGATTAGCATTATCCAGTAGAAGTGTAATGTGAACCACATGATTTAAAATTTTCTGGTAGCCACGTTAAAAAAGAATGATAAACTGGTAAGATTAAAGTATTTTATTTAACCTGTCATATAGAAATACTTTCATTTCAGCATATAATTTTATAAGTAGACCTATTTTACTTTTTTGTAATAAGTCTTAAAAATCTGTGCTTTATATTGACAGTATAATCTCAAATCAGTCATACTAACTACATTTTAAGTGCTCAATAGTCAGGTGAGGTAGTGGCTACTCTATTGGACAGTGCAGGTTTAGATGGATGAAACAGAAAAAGTATAGAACCAAAATATATCTGTGGGATTTGCAAGTTCTTCAGTGTAGCATGAAGGGGAATAATGGGAGCTGATGCGGAGAGGGTAGTTGTGGGAGAGATCATGAAGAGACTCTTAAAGCGTATCAGTGTGAATTACCCCAACTATGAAGTATTATCTTAAATTTTCTTAGTATGCATTCACTGAAAGTGTCTTGGGATGAGTTCCAAAGATTGATATGAAAGCAGATAGTAACAATTTGAATGTTGTATGTTCAGAATTTCAGTCTGTGTTTGGAATCCAAGCTTCAAAACAATCCCGTGGGAAATACCTCTACTGTTTCAGCTTCACTCAATCAAGCAAAAGTTGATACAGGAGAGAATAAATTTCCAGGTAAAACTTTGAAACTATCATTTGGTTTTCTCAGTGTTCAGAGATATTTTTGTCAGTATGATAGGAAACAATATTGACTACCAAATAGGCCAGTTAAATCCTTCTGAACCATATTGCATATGTTTTTCAAATGTGTAATTATCACCATTCTTTTTTTGTTTTTTAAAAATCTTTATCACCATTCTTTGGGGCAGAATTGCTTCTCTTTCTTACCTTGTTTAAAGTACTTAAGGGGCGCCTGGGTGGCGCAGTCGGTTAAGTGTCCGACTTCAGCCAGGTCACGATCTCGCGGTCCGTGAGTTCGAGCCCCGCGTCAGGCTCTGGGCTGATGGCTCGGAGCCTGGAGCCTGTTTCCGATTCTGTGTCTCCCTCTCTCTCTGCCCCTCCCCCGTTCATGCTCTGTCTCTCTCTGTCCCAAAAATAAATTAAAAAAAAAAAAATAAAATAAATAAAGTACTTAAGTATGGGGGCACCTGGGTGGCTCAGTCAGTTGAGTGTCCAACTCTTGGTTTTCGCTTAAGTCATGATCTTAGGGTCATGGGATTGAACTCTGCATTGGGCTCTGCGCTGAGTGTGAAGCCTGCTTGAGATTCTCTCTCTCCCTGCTGTATCTGCCCCTCTTCCTTGCTCATGCTCTCTCTCTAAAATAAAGAAAAAACAAAGTACTTAAATATGACTCTTTGACTTGCTACCAGAAGGTCTTTATCTTAAATCTTTTATTTTGTTTATAACTTACTTTCTGGAGAAGTATGTCTTAATGAATTGCCTAAGTTAGTGGTAGAAGCTTATTTCTCAAATACAGCTGATTATTTGTGCTTTTCCACTTTAGATTCTTATCTTCAATCCTGAGTTACTCAATTTTCCATCTTAGTGATTTTGTTTTTGAAAGGATTTAACAAATGCTGCAGGGGCGCCTGACTGGCTCAGTTGGTAGAGCTTACTTAAAAAATAAAAATTAAATAGATTCTGCAATTTGTGCAGTTATACCATACAAAGATTTTTTTCGTAACCTTGAAAACATCCTTGACAGTACATTATTTGAGCTGTTGGGTGAAGATTTGCTCACCATTATCAGATGAAGCACAAGGGCATATGGAAAGAAATTCCAAATTCCTCCTTCTTGTTTCTCTCTGCTAAAGGAAATACTTAGAGTGGTATACTGAAGTCAGATAATTTCTTCTATTACGTATTATTTAAACTTTTCGTGGAGGAAGGGAAAGCACAATATAAATATGAGAAATGCAGTTATTTTTTAGAAAATAAAATGAATTATTGTGTTATTTATTAATATTAAAACTTCAGAAACTATAATTTTAAAAATTACAGTATAATATACAGTTTTATATTAGTTTCAGGTGTATAATACAATGATTCAGCAATTCTGTACATTACTCAGTGCTCATGATAAGTATACTCTTAATCTCCTTCACCTATTTCATCCATCCCTCACTCATCTCCTTTCTGGTAACCACCAGTTCTCTATATTTAAGAGTATTTGTTTCTTTTTTCCTTTGTTTTGTTTCTTAAATTCTTTCGTATGAGTGAGATCATATAGTACTCTATTTGTCTTTCTCTGACTGACTTATTTCACTTAGCATTGTACGCTCTAGCTCCATCCATGTTGCAAATGACAAGATTTCATTCTTTTTGATGGCTAATATTCCATTGCATATATGCCACATTTTTAATCCGTTCATCCATCAATGGACACTTGAGTTGCTTCCATAATTAGGCTATTATAGATAATTCTGCAATAAACATCTTTTTAAATTAGCATTTTGTATTCTTTGGTAAATACCTAGTAGTGGAATGACTGGATCATATGGTAATTCTATTTTTTATTTTTTGAGGAACCTCCATACTGTTTTTTACGGTAGCTACACCAATTTGTATTCCCACCTGTCATGCGCGAGGGTTTCTTTTTCTCCACATTCTTTTTTTTTTTTTTTTAATTTTTTTTTAATGTTTATTTATTTTTGAGACAGAGACAGAGTATGACTGGGGGAGGGGCAGAGAGAGAGGGAGACGCAGAATCGGAAGCAGGCTCCAGGCTCTGAGCCATCAGCCCAGAGCCTGACACGGGGCTTGAACTCACGAACCGTGAGATCGTGACCTGAGCTGAAGTTGGACGCTCAACTGACTGAGCCACCCAGGTGCCCCTTTTTCTCCACATTCTTGCCAACACTTACTGTTTCTTGTGAGACTTCAGGGTTTTTTTAAACGAAGAGGTGTTCCCATTTATTTCCATGTAGAGATTATATAATTATACGGGCATTTATACAATTTCCTATGTTGTTCAGTGCTAGTAATTGGTGAAACTAGAGGCAAACTGTTAATCTACCATTGGATTTCTTTGTGACTCTGTAGAACTTTTATACTTCTGAAGAGTAATTTCTAGGAAGGGGGCCTAATTTTATCAAATGGTTTCATTAAAAAGAAAACATTTAGAGTTGCCTGGGTGGCTCAGCTGGTTAAATGTACGACTCTTGATTTCTGCTCAGGTAATGATCTCACGGTGTGTGAGATTGATCCCCAACATGGGCTGACAGCATGGAGCCTGCTTGGGATTCTCTCTCTCCCTTTCTCACTCTTTGCCTATCCCCTTTCACATGCTCTCTCTCTCTCTCTCTCTCAAAATAAGTAAATAAACTTAAAAAAATAAAACATTTAGCGTATTCTTTTTTCTTCGTAATGATTTGCAACTATTAGATGGAGAGCTAGTACAAAGCTTAAGGTTTAACTCATCTTCTTGATTAAATTACAGGTTCAACTCCCAAACAACACACTATACTCAGTAACCAAACATCTAAGACCAGTGATAACAGGTAAGACATTAGTTTAATACAAGAGTAAATATAGGAACAATTGAAAGATAAACTGAGGCTTTTACAGTTTTTGTTTATTTGAAAATCAATTCAAATTGGGCAGCATTCAGTGTGGCAGATAGAAAGGAGCTGCAAGGAGCTGTAACATGAAAGACTTATAGGCAGAAAGGAGTGGGATTAAGGAAAGTTATAACTGGTGGAAAAAATGGGTTGATTATTGCAAAGTTACTTTCCTTTAGGGGGAATGGCAGATTATCATTAGGGCAAATTATCTAACTAGTGCTGATTAAATGATTCCTGATTGACTGGTTAAAGATTCCATTTCTAGAAGAGCCAAAACTAAGTCTTGATTTGGTAATGTGGGGCTTAGCATAAGCAACTACATTTTGGACCTGTTGCCTTGTTTAACAGAACTTTAGGATTTTATACTTCCAACTTTTGAGTTTGGGATGTTTTTCCTTAAAAAGTTGTGCTAATAATCTGGTTTTTCACGTAGAAAGAAAATTATTTTCATAAGTTTTCATTTCATTTTACTTTTTCTGTGCCTATACATATGTTTTATAGCTTTTTTTCCCCCCTTAGGTTAATATGGGCATCTTTTCTACCTTAATTACCTCATTCTTTTAAATCTGCATTAAATTTCATTGTGTGAATATTCCATTGTTTATTTAACAATTCTCTACTTCATAGACATTTTGGTTGTTTCTTATTTCTGTCCAAAAAAGTTCTTTAATAAACATATGCATCTTTGCCTGTTTGTATTACTATATCTAGGATAAATTAATAGCTATGGGAATTATCCTGCATTGCCATATTTTTGTCCGATGTGTGTCTTTTTATATTTTCAGCAACAGTATTTTGAGAATTCACTTTTCTGCAAACCCTTGAAGTACTGGTATTAACATGTAAAAGTGTTTTAAGTGTTTTAGAAGCACTTGGTTCTGTCTTTAATGTCAAAATTAAATTAAATCTGACTTACTTTGCTTTACAGATTACTAAAAAACAGTATTTAGGACAAATTGTATTGACTCAGATGGCTAAAACTATGAAAAACTTGAAACTTACTTAAACTATAGTACAGCAGTTTTTTGTTTATTTGTTGAAAATCAGTAATTTTCTTGGGTGTTCTCCCCTTGATTTTTAAAATGTTATTTATACCCCCCTTGGAATTGAGATTTGTGAGTGTTGTATAGAGAAAGTTTTTTTTTTTATTTTTAGTGCTTTGAAGTGATAATAGCTCTATAACATTTAATAGTGTGATTTTTTTTTTTTTTTTTTTTTTTTAAAGGGAGACACCACCAAATCATTCTTGGCCTAAGTGTAATTCCCATTTGGAGATAACAATTCCAAAGGACTTGAAACTAAAAGAAGCAGAGAAAGTTGATGAAAAACAGTTGATCATAGTAAGTATCCAACTTGACCTTTTTGGTGAAGTGTTGTTATAATGACCTTTCTTATGCACATTGTTAAAGAATAAATTCATTGCTTTTTTTTCAAAGAGGCTTGTCACCATAAATCGTCATTATGGAAATATTCCTGGTATCATTAGAAATCTCCCATCTTGAACCCCAGTAGTGAGTTCCTCCTATAACAAATAAAAACTCAAATATCCATACTCTTAGTTTTATTTACAACAGATTGATACTTTATATTTGTTACTTTTTTAAAAAAATTTTTATTTATTTTTGAGAGAGAGAGAGAGGGGGGGAGGCACAGAATCTGAAGCAGGCTCCAGGTTCTAAGCTGTCAGCACAGAGCCTGATGTAGGACTCAAACCCACAAACCGTGAGATCATGACCTAAGCCAAAGTCAGGTGTTTAATGGGCTGAGCCACTCAGGAGCCCCAGATCTGTTACTTTCTTTAATATGTCGTTTGATGTACTTTGCTTTAGTAGTTGGTTTAAATATTAAAATAACATGGAGCTTAATACATAAAATGATTTTAAATATCTGTATTTTAGTGTATATTATAATTTTTAAACTGTGTTTTACAAGAAGATAAACCAGTAGTTAATTTGAAGTAGAACTTAAATACAGTTTGGTGACAAGTTGAAAAAGAGATATTTTGATTGATGAAAAAACCTAATTTGAGTAAGCGAGCACACTATAAAAAAAAATGAAGGAACCCAAAATAATAGGAAAATTTAATGTACTTCCAGTCAACATTATCAGTAGGATTTGGTGGAGTAGACTATTGATTCTAACTTTAATATAGGAGAATAACTTTGTAAGAATTGTCTGCAAATTTTTGGGAAAGGTTAATCGGGAAAGTTTCATTAGAGTTAATAATGTTTCTGTTGTTAAATCAGTATGGTAGTGAAACAAGATTAGACTAGTAGAATATAGAGCAGCACTGTCCAATATGGTGGCCACATGTAGCTGTTGAGTATTTGAAATGTGGCTCATTAGAATTGAGATATGTTGTAAGTGTAAACATAGTTACTGCATTTTAAAGACTAGTATAAAAAAGGGAATGTAAAGTATTACACTGATAAGTTTTTTTTTTCTATTTAGTACATGTTGAAGTTAAAGTATTTGGGATATGTTTTGTTGAATAAAATACTAAAATTAATTTCACCTGTTTTTGCATTCTTTAACATGGCTACTGGAAAATTTAAAATTTGTGGATTGCATTTCTATTCAGTTCTGGTCTAGAGTTGATGAGGATGATGATGTTAATGGTCAGGATAGCAGCTAAATCATTGTTCCATGTACTCCACTCATACTAACTTAGGCCTCAGTTTTTAAAGTATGAGGTAGGTACTACTATTATCTCCCATTTACCAATTAGGAAACCAAGGAAGAAAAGTTTGCTCAATACTATGAAAACTGCTTGGTTGCAGAGATATTTGTACACTGGTATACATCATTCATCATAGCCAAAGGGTGAAAGCAACCTAAGTGTCCATCAAGGATGAATGGATGAACAAAATGTGTATACGTACAATGGAATATGATTCAGCCTTAAAAAAAGAAATTCTGACATGCTACAACATGGTTGAACCTTGAGGACATTAAGCTAAGTGAAATAAGTTAGCCACAGAAAGACAAATACTGTAAGATTTCACTGCTGTGAGTGTCTAGAGTACTTACAGAGACAGTAGAATGGTGGTTTCTAGGAGCTGGGAAGGAAGGTAGATTGGGGACCAATTGTTTAATTGGTTTAGAGTTTCAGTTTTGCAAGATGAAAAGACTTTTGAAGATTGGTTACAGAACAATGTGAATATAATAAAACTACTGAGCCGTACACTTAAAAGTCATTAAGATAGTAGGGATGCCTGGGTGGCTCAGCTGGTTGAGTGTCTGACCCTTGATTTCAGGTGGGACAACATGGGATTGAGCCCCGCATTGGGCTCTGTGCTGAGCGTGGAGCCTGCTTGAGATTCTCTCTGTCCCTCTCTGCTCCTGTCCCCCATTTGTGTATTCCCCTCTCTCTCAGATTAAAAAAATAAATTAAGATGGCAAATATTGTTATATATATATTTTTTGACACAGTTATAAAAAAATTTTTTTTAAAGATTTATTTACTTATTTTTGTAGAGAGAGAGTGAGCAGGAGAGAGGGGCAGAGGCAGAAGAGAGAGAATCCTAAGCAGGCTCCACACTTACTACGGGGCCCCCACACAGGGCTTGATCCCATGACGCTGGGATCACAACCTGCGCTGAAATCGAGAGTCGTACAGTCATGCAACTGAGCCACCAAGATACCCCTACTTGATCCTAGTTCTAAGACACTAGAGATGCTGTTATCTTAGATCTTTTTTTTTTTTTTTTTTTTAGTAATTCAAATTGTACAGTTTTAGAATAGAAAGAGTAAACGGATTATTAGTTTATTATTCTTAAATTTAGATCATATTGCTGAAAATTTCTTGTTGAATAAGGACAAGAAAGAAAACATTTTGTAAACAGTTACGGTTCTATAGCACAAGTGAATTACTGGAGAATGGATGATTGTACTTGTACTTAGTTAATATGAAAAAAATTTATAAATTACTGTTAATAATTTTTAATAATTAACTGTTTTAATAGAAAAATTAATATTACCTTTTCTCATGAGTTTTTGGTAACATCAAAATATTTTTTTTAATATTTAAAAACTAGAATAAAACCATTAAAGAGAACATACTTTTAAGACATTAAAAAAGGAGTCTGTGAAACACAGACTAAGCTTTAACAGTGTAATTATTGCAGATATAAAAATACATCTTCATTCTCATTTATAGAGTATTTCCTGTTGAGGGCTTTAGGACTAAGATTGTAGTGTTAAAAGATATTTCTGAGTTCTTCTTAGTTGCTATTAAATGCTGTGGAGTGAGTGGTCAGATTACTAAAATTAAGGACTTAATAAAATTACACATTAGATTTCACAGTTTAACATCTTACTTGTTAATCAACACTGAACATTATTCATTGTAGATTAAATACTTCTCACTTGATGTTCCCGTTATAGCTTTAGAAGCTGAATTACTCCTTTGGGAGGGAAAAACCTTTTGTTTGTTTTTTATAAATAGGATGCAGGACAAAAAAGATTTGGAGCAGTTTCCTGTAATGTTTGTGGCATGCTCTACACAGCTTCAAATCCAGAAGATGAAACACAGCATCTGCTCTTCCACAACCAATTTATAAGTGCTGTAAAATATGTGGTAAGTGAAATTCATGAGTTCTAAAATGCAGATAATTAGGTCAGCATCTTAAAGACATGAATTGCCAAATTTAAGTCATTGACAAATTTTTTAGGAAATAATAATATATACAAAACCCTGGTAGTATGTATACTGGCTTATTTTAAAACAAAGCTGAACATAAAACCAGCTAACTTTATTCTGGCTGGCTTGTGTTGTGGGATTTTTTTTAATTTAAGGTACATATTTAAAGTAGTTATTATACCTCATCTCTTCTAACAAATAATGCTATTCAATTTGAGTATTTAAAAATTTTTCTTTAGTGATTATTATTAACTGTTGATAAGCCTTTTTAATATTCATAATAGCTTGGCACAAGTTTTTATTTGAGGACTGATAGTGATATATATTATACCAAATAGATGGTTTTGGAATTTTTATTTACCTTCTTTTTGCTATCATGAGAGTTTTTCTTTATAAAATTAAAAAAAAATTCTTAAAGGTTAAGATCTCAGAATTTGTTGTATACTTAAAAAAAAATCCCACAAAGCAAGTACATTTTAGTATATGTATTTTAGTGTATGTGTATTTGAGACACGATGGGTATTATTTAATAGTTTCTGGAAATTGCAAAGTTTTAATCATTTTGAACCATTTCAGATATCTTGTGAAATTAGTAATTTAATGTAATTGCCGTTTACCTATATCTGAAATGGAATCTATTTTTTTCCTATACATGTTACCTTCAGTACTGTACACTCACATTAATAAGACCTCCAGGATATCTGAACTGAGATCACCAATTCATTTCATATGGATTTTTACATAAGCAACAGATGTTGGATTTTTTAAAAGATCTTTATTGGCTTCAGTTAAATTCTTACCTTTATCTTTGGTTGAAGGGTTCATGTTGTTTCATTTATCCAATTAATTCTAGGCAAGATACGTAGAGTTTTCTTATCTTTTCTTTTTTTTTTCTTTTTGGGGTCTTTACTGTGGTGATTCTTTATATTCCTTATTTTATCTGCCATTGCCACACATACCCCCTTCTGTCACTTAACTAAATGCAGTATGAACTGTGTGGACGTGGAGTATCTATAGCTAGATACTGATTTATTGTTTGAAATTTGTACTTTCCAATTTTACTATATTAATGCTCTTACAACTTGAGAAAAATAATTCTATCAGATAGCTAAAGTATAGAATACTATGGGGCAAAAACATTTCATTTAATATACATAAGTCTCATAGAAGTTCTCATTTTACATCATCTGATTCTTGTAATCGCTTTTGTAAAATTGTAAGAAGATTAGGTTTAAAAGACTTAATTCCTCATCTTAAGGGAACTTCTTAATTTCTGAGAGAAAAAGTAGTTAATCAGGAAATACGCACTCTGCTCTTGCACAGTACTGAGGGAAGCTGGTTTATGGAACAAGGTGTAGTCATTACCTTCTAAACAAATTCTGGCTCTTGAAAAGCTATCAAGCCATGTAGCAACTTAGGGAAGATTGATTCGTACCCCAGCCCTACCCCTCCTCCCACCCCACCACTTTGATGGGACAGAGCTATGGGTTATTTTATTATTTTTGAAATAAGCTCAAGAGAAGGAATTGAGTTTAGCAGTTGGCCAACCTTTGCTAACATCAAGATCAATATTTTTCTTTTGCTGTTTTCAAATGCAGGTTATACATAATCTAAGACTATAGAAACTCCTCCAAAACATTGTAGCATTCTTATGTAGTGTATGGCGAGAGGATAAAAACATACATGTTATGTTGAAGATGTTCTGCTGTGATCACAGCTCTCGATTTTGGATTGGGACATTAAACATTTATTGGACACCTAGTATGGTGCTTTGCATTATTGTACACTTACAGGGCAGCTAGTGTTGGCTAGTGTTGTGTTTTTGCATCAAGCACTTTTTTTTCCTTTTTAAAAATTGAGTTATAATTGAAGTTTAATCACTTTTTAAGTGTTTGAGAAAACATCTGTTTTTTTTTAAATACTGATTTTATCTGTTTATGTTTCCTGGAGAGAAGCACATAGAAAGAAGTCATTTGGTGTTCTGGCTTTAATTAACTTTAAATGACAATATTTGGGGACTGGAAATAAAGTTTTGTTCTACTTAAGACCATTTGAAAATAGAATAAGTTAGACCCAATGAGAGTTTTACTTTTTAAATTTTAATCAAATGTTTTTAAGGAAATAAATAGCTTTTCCTTTGGATAAAAATTTTCTCTTAGATATGGTAATAATCTGTGACAGTTAAGAATGGCTAAAGACCTTTACAAAAGATCAAAATGATATTTAAATTATTTAGTTATCATAGAAATTGATGCCCACAGAGCCTTTTTTTTTTTTTTTTTTTTTTTTGGTTGGCAAAAATATTTTCTTTATCCTTTTTGGTTTGGGGGTAGGGGAAAGAATGATGATGCTCTCTATTCCGTACCCCATCTGCCTCATGGATACCATGTGAGGAAATTCTTTTTATCTAACTTATTATAAGCTGTTTAGGAAGGAACTTGTTAATGCTTCAGGGGGAGCCTGGACTCTGGTTTACACTTAGAAACACTTCAATTTCCCTTGTTGAACTGAGGTACTCTTTACTAAAGGTGTGAAAAGAAAGCAGGAAAAATTCTTCCCAGAGCAGTGAGCAATGTTGCCAGGCCTGGAGCCTATCCAAAACTCAGTTATATTTTGAACTTTAAGTAATGTATTTGGGTTCTTTGCAGAGAAATTTCTAACTTAATCCTTTTGTCCTCTATCCTTCCTTATCTCCTTTGAATTAATTAACACCTGACTGAATAAATGCTCTGTGGAGGGTTCTACTCTCGGAGGTATATGATATGCCCTTGCCTTCAAGGTTAGGAGCAAAACCTGAAAGAAATGAAAAGTTAGCAAGAGATTTATGTAACTACTAAAGCAGTAAGTCAATACTAATTATTTAAATTCAGTTATAAATTAGCTTTGCAGTTCGGAAGTGATAATTTGGTAAAGCAGTGATCAGAAGAGGGGTTTGTTTTCATCGGTGAGGAAAAATTAAGACTTGAAATTTTTTTTTAAATGGACAAAAGGAGGTCATCTGTGATTGATGGCATAGTATAGCCAATGAGAAAGCTTAACATCTGTGTGGGGAATAATGAATAATTTTTGTTTGTTTTTACTGAATCAGATTTTTGTAGGTAGTAAGATTAGGAAAATGCATCAAATCAGATTGTGATACTTTGATTTTGATGCCCTTTGGCCTTTTTTCTTTCTGTTCTTTCAGATGTTGAAGAATTTTGAGAATTGTGAATGATACAGTTAAGTTTAAATAATGATCAAATAATATTTTGATAGAGTGTAGGGAGAGAAATAATATTTTAGTGACATATAAGGAGAGAGTAGTATGTGTATGTGGTGTGTGTGGTGTTGGATTATTAGGGCATTCGTAGAAAAGGGGAAAATCGATGATCAGAACAACTGAAGGACGATTTGACAGATTTCTGATTGGCTACAGAGCCACACTCTCCAGCATTGTAATACTAAACCATCAAAGTAAAAATGTTCCTCTTCATGGGAGGGGATAAAAGGTACAGCAAAGGGAATAATAATGAATGGTATTGTAATAGTGTATGGTGACAGATAATAGCTACATTTGTGAAACTTGCATAATGTATAGAATGTATAGAATCGTTGCACCTGGGTGGCTCAGTCGCTTCATAAGGTAAGTCCTGTATCGGGCTCTGTGCTGACAGTTCGGAACCTGCTTGGGATGCTCTCTCTCCTTCTCTTTCTGCCTCTCCCCTGCTCACGTGCACTCTTTCTCAAATAAATAAACTTAAAAAAATATTTTTAAAAACTACCCAGTAACTCTTGCTGAGTCTTTAATTTTTTTATGTGAAATTTGAATACATATTTATTTCTATATACTTTTTCTGTATTCCTTTTGAAGGTGATTAGGAAAGAGGACACTGGGTGTTAAAGAGAAGTAAATAGAGCAGGAATAGAGATTTTTAAATCTTGGGAATGGAAAAGGAATCTGAAGCAAAGTAACACTGGCCCTTAGAACTGTACTGTGGCATCACTGGAATAGGGAGCAGGTATATTTGTAGGAGGGACTAAGAGGTCAGAGAATGGTCTGAGTTTCGTTGAGTGTCTCTGCTTAAAGATAAGGCTATATATCAAGTTTGTTTCTCTCTTCTCTGATCCTGATTCTTAATTTTTCTACTTTGTTGCATCTTTTTAAAAAAACATTTTTTAAATGTTTATTTATTTTTGAGAGACAGAGAGAGAGAGACAGAGTGTGAGCAGGGGAGCGGCAGAGAGAGAGAGGGAGACACAGAATCGGAAACAGGCTCTAGGCTCTGAGCTGTCAGAACAGAGCCTGATGCAGGGCTCAAACTCACGAACCATGAGATCATGACCTGAGCCAAAGTTGGATGCTAAACTGACTGAGCCACCCAGGTGCCTCCTACTTTGTTGCATCTTAAATACTTAGAGTATTGTGGTATATAAATATAGGATGGGAGCGGGACTTCCAAATCTTAGAAAATAATTTTGCTTTGGAATGGAAGGCCACATAGTCCGATGTAGGACTTGATCCCACGACCCCGGGATCATGACCTGAGCCGAAATGAAGAGCCAGACGCTCAACTGAGCCACCCAGGCACCCCCAGTTTTTCAGTTTTTAAAAAGAACTTATAAATTCTCAGGAGGGAGAATTTATAATGTATCTAGTGGCAAACATTTCTTTAATCTGTTCTTCTCTACTTTTCCCTATTTCCGGAAGTGGTGCCACCCTGTAACTCATTTCCTTAAACTGAAAACTTCCGAATAATCCTTCAGTTTTCTTTTTGCACTTCTTATACTCAACCCATTAGTAAATTTCACCTTCAAAATAGATTCCAAATCCTCCCACTCTGTCATGTCCATTGCTTCCTCTCAAAACCAAGCTGTCATCATTTGACCACTTGTGTAATGCTTTCCTAACTGGTTTCCCAGCTTCCAGTTTTGTTTCCCTACAGTCTTTCTCTATGGTGCCTACAGCCATCTTTTAAAACTTAAATCTTCAACTGGGGACATGAAATATATTGTGTTATATTTGATACAAGTTAGGCAAAATAAAACTAGCAGTAATGTACCTCAAAATGTAAAAAGCAGTCCAAATTTGAATTCATTGTAGCAATTAAAGATTTGTTAACTAGGATTGCATATAGAATTATATACCTAATTAAATTTAGGTGCTAAAGTGGTTCATTCCTCATTTAGAAAAATAGTGAAAATAATTTAACTCTCTTTCTTACCATTTGTAAGACATTATTATGGATCATCATATACCAGTGAATTTTCTTCAGTTTGTATTTAAAATTCTCCATGAGATAAATTCTACTTTATGCATATGAAGATAATTCTAATCCTTCTCTCACAGGATATATGTACATCTTTGGGAGTTTCATTTTCTCTATTGAAATCTTTTTCACATAGTTTGTCCATCTTGTCCTTTAAAATCTTTAACATATTTATTACGGAAATTTTAAAGTTCTTCTATTTTTTAATTTTTCTTTTAGGTTTATTTATTTTTAGAGAGAGAGCACGAGCAGGGGAGGGAACGAGAAAAGGGGATGGAGAGAATCCCAAGCAGTGCAGAGCCCCACGCAGGGTCTAAATGCACAAACCGCTAGATCATGACCCAAGCTGAAACCAAGAGTTGGACGCTTAACTGACTGAACCACCCAGGTGTCCTAAAATTTTAAAGTTTTTCTAATTCACATATGTGGGTCATCACTGAACCTGTTTCTATTGACTTTTTTCTTCTTGATTTTGGAATATCATTTCCTAATTCTGTTTATGGTCTTTTTTTTTTTTTTTAATAGACTATTTTTTTTTTAAGCTCCATTTTAGGTTTATAGTGAAATTGAGCAGAAAGTACAGAGACTTCCCATATATTAACCCCTACCCCATGTGTTCAGTATCCTCACACCAGTATGTTTGTTAAAATTGATGAACCTACACTGACACAGCATTATTCATAGTCCATAGTTTTTATTAGAGTTCACTCTTGGTGGTGTACATTCCTTGAGTTCTGAAAAATGTCTAATGACCTGTATCTACCATTATAGTATCATAGAGAATATTTTCACTGCCCTGAAAATCCTCTGTTCTCTTCCTTTTTTATCCTTGCCTTCCTACTAACCCTTGGCAATTGCTGATCTTTTTTTACTGTCTTCATAGTTTTACCTTTTCCAGAATACTGTACAGTTGGAATCATACAGTATTTGTTTTTTTTCATACTGAGTTCTTTCACTTAGTAATGTGCGCTTAAAGTTACTCCATATCTTTTCATGGCTTGATATAACTCATTTCTTTTTAAAAAGTGCTGAATAGTATTCCATTGTCTGCATGTACCATAGTTAATTTATCCATTCATCTACTGAAGGATATCTTGATTGCTTCCAAGTTGTGGCAGTTATGAATAAAGTTGCTATAAACATCCATGTACAGGTGCAGGCTTTTGTGTGGAAGTAAGTTTTCAACTCCTTTTCATAAATACTGCGTGTGATTGCTCGATTGTATGGTAAGAGTAAGTTTAGTTTTGTGAGACTGCCAAACTGTTTTCCACATTGGCTCTACTATTCCCACCAGCAATGAATGAGATTCCTTATTGCTCCACGTCCTTGCCAGAGTGTGGTATTGTCATTTTTCTGGGTTTTGGCCATTCTAATAGGTGTGTAGTGGTATCTTGTTTTCATTTGCATTTCCTAAATGACTTATGATGTGGAGCATTTTTCATATGCTTATTTGCCATCTCTATATCTTCTTTGGTAAGGTGTTTGTTCAGGTCTTTGGCCCACTTTTAGTTGGGTGTTTTTTTTTCTTGTTGTTTTAAGAATTCTTTGTATCTTTTTGTTTTTTTTTTTTTAAAAAAATTTTTTTTTTCAACGTTTTTTATTTATTTTTGGGACAGAGAGAGACAGAGCATGAATGGGGGAGGGGCAGAGAGAGAGGGAGACACAGAATCGGAAACAGGCTCCAGGCTCCGAGCCATCAGCCCAGAGCCTGACGCGGGGCTCGAACTCACGGACCGCGAGATCGTGACCTGGCTGAAGCCGGACGTTTAACCGACTGCGCCACCCAGGCGCCCCAAGAATTCTTTGTATCTTTTTGGATAGCAGCCCTTATCAGCTACTCATTTATATTATTTTCTCCCAGTCAGTGGCTTGTCTTCTTATGCTCTTCATGGTGTCTTTTGCAGAGCAGAAGGTTTTAATTTTAATTTTAATCAAGTGCAGCTTATCAATTCTTTCTCCCATGGATTGTGCCTTTGATGTTGTATCTAAAAAGACATTGCCGTATGGAAGGTTATCTGGATTTCTTCTTTGTTATTTTCTAGGAGTTTTACAGTTTTGCTTTTTACATTTAGGTCTGTGATCCATTTTGAGTTAATTTTTGTGAAGGGTTTGAAGTATGGTATCTAGATCCTTTTTTTTTTTTGCATGTGGCTGTCCAATCATTCCAGCAACATTTGTTGAAAAGACTGTCTTGTCCCTGTTTTTGCTATTTTATCAAACATCAGTTGACTATATTTATGTAGGTTTATTTTAGGACTCTCTGTTCTGTTTCACTGATGTATTTGTTTCTTTTTTCACCAGTATCAGACTGTCTTGATTACTGTAGCTTTATAGTAAGTCTTCTTTTTTTTAATGTTTTTTTTATTTATTTATTTATTTATTTATTTATTTATTTATTTTTAATTTTTTTAACGTTTTATTTATTTTTGAGACAGAGAGAGACAGAGCATGAACGGGGGAGGGGCAGAGAGAGAGGGAGACACAGAATCTGAACCAGGCTCCAGGCTCCGAGCCATCAGCCCAGAGCCCGACGCGGGGCTTGAACCCACGGACCGCGAGATCGTGACCTGAGCCGAAGTCGGACGCTTAACCGACTGAGCCACCCAGGCGCCCCTAATGTTTTATTTTTGAGAGAGAAGGAGAGAGTGTGAATAGGGGAGGGGCAGAGAGAGAGGGAGATACAGAATCCAAAGCAGGCTCCATGCTCTGAGCTGACAGCGCAGAGCCCAGTGTGGGGCTTGAACCTGCGAACTGTGAGATCATGACCCAAGCTGAAGTCGGACGCTTAACCGACTGAGCCACCCAGGCGCCCCTGTAGTAAGTCTTCTTTTTAATGATTGATTTTTTTTTTTTCGAAAGTTTATTTTCAAATGTACAATAGAATCTAAGAAACATTTCATTCTAACTGTAGATAGCAACAGCTGGTATGAAAAGGAATCCAGATGTTTAAACAGGGATAGAAATAAGTATCACCATTGCCACAGACACAAGGTACAGCTTACTTTTTGCCAGATTTCTTAATTCCACCTGTGGCCAGGAGACCCCTCCCCACGGCCTTTGCTTTAGCTCCTTGAGTTTCTTCTACTCCTCTTTCTGTTTGAATGCCTTATCTCATCCATCTCCTTGACCTGCTTCAGGGACTGACTTCATGCCACCTTCATGGCTGGACATGGTGCCTGCCGCTCCTTTCCCAGACTGCCACTGGAAGGGGTCTGGATGTCAGGTAGCATCAGTCTTCTGACTATTCCTCTCCTTCAGTATCGTGTTGGCTGTTCTACCCTTTTTGCTTTTTCATATAAATTTTATTTTATTTTATTTTATTTTTTTTTCATTTTTTTTTTTCATATAAATTTTAGAATCATTTTGTCAGTATCCATAAAATAACTTGATGAGGTTTTTGATTGAGATTACATTGAATATGTAGATCAAATCAGGAAGAACTGACCTCTTGACGGTATTTAGCTTTCCTGTCTGATCTCAGAATTTTTTTATACACTGCATTGGAATTTCTGCAGTTTTCCAGCATTTTTTTTTTTTTATACTTTATGCCTTGGGTAACTATCAAATGTAACTGAATTTTGACAGAGCTAATTTTAATTTTAATTTACTTTCATTTCTGAAGACTTATGATTTTGAAAAGAGATGGGTTTAAAAATTAATTATTTCAATACATAATAATTCTTAAACTTGGCTGTTGAAATGTTTTTTCAAATTGCTTTTGTACTTATTTTTAAAATTTTTATTGAAACACATGTAATCGCTTCTCGGCCTGTTGGCTAAGATCAAGTGAAATACAACATGTAAAAAAAAGTACACAAATAATGAATACACAGCTTAATATGGTGTTTTGACAAAGTCAACACCCATATGACAAGAAACATTACTGGCATCTCAAGCCCCTTTGTGCCCCTGTTGCATTCACTCCTTTTCCTTACCTTAGGTCTAACTGATATGCTCACTAGATTTGTTTTGCATTATTTTTCACTTCTGTTTTTTTTTTTTAATGTTTATTTATTTTGAGAGAAAGCATATGCACATGTGAGCAGGGGAGGTACAGAGAGAGAATCCCAAGCAGGCTCTGCGCTGTCTGCACAGAGCCTGACAGAGCTTGATCCCATGAACCGTGAGATCATAACCTGAGCTGAAATCAGGAGTTGGATGTTTGAGTGAGCTACCCAGGCACCCCTATTTTTCACTTCTAAATAAATGATGCTTGAACAAGCCTTAGGCCATTGATAGTGTTTTGGCGATGGGCGGTTTGAATTTTCTAAAATAAAAAGTTTAATACAACACACTCATACACTAATGAATGCCCATGTACTTATCATCCAGTGTTAATAATTAACAATTCACAGACAGTCTTCTTTCATCCAGCCTTCTAAGTTATTTTGAAACGAACCCCAGGTGTCACATTATCATTTTGATAGATATTTTTAAATCTGTATTTCTGAAAGATGAAAAGATGACTGTTTTTACCATAAAAGTTCTTTTTTTTTTAAGTTTGTGTATCTTGAGAGAGAGAGCACACATGAATGGGAGAGGAGCAGAGAGAGAATCCCAAGCAGGCTCCGCACTACCAGCACAGGGCCCATCTCAGGGCTGGAACCCATGAACCGTGAGATCATGACCTGAGCTGAAGTCACGAGCTGGGTACTTAAACAACCAAGCTACCTAGGCACCTCACCATAGAAGTAATTTAAAGAATATACCTACACCTTTTTTTAATTAAAAAAATTTTTTAATGTTTTATTTATTTTTGAGAGAGAGATAGAGAGCGAGCAGGGGGAGGGGCAGAGAGAAAGGGAGACAGAGGATCTGAAGCAGGCTCTGTGCTGACAGCAGAGCCTGATGCAGGGCTTGAATCCATGAGCCGTGAAATCATGATCAGAATCAAAGTCGGATGCTTAATGGACTGAGCCACCCAGGCGCCCAAAGATAACTACACCTTTAAAGAAAAATCAGTTAATTCCTTACTATCAGAGATTCCCTTAGAGTTCAAAGCTCTCCAAATATAATTCTCTATACTGTTTATTTGTTTGAATTAAGATCCATATATTGGCATTCGTTGGCATGTCCCTTAAGTCTCCTTTAATCTGAAGGTTCTCCCTGTCTTTTTTTCTTGCAATATTGGTAATCTTTTCAAAAGCTGGTTGTTGTTTTTATTTCTCAAAGTATTTTTTTCATGGGTATTCTCCTTCAGCCTTTTTATGAATGTGATTAGTGTGAGGTTTAAAAATTGGGGTATAATTTACATACAGTTAAATGCACAGATCTTGGTGAATTTTGGTAATTGTATAGATCAGTGTTTCCACCACTTAATGTATATTGTTTTCAGTTAATACCCTTTTTAAATGGAAAGAGAGGAGAAATCCTTTTCATTCTTTAGATTCTAAAGTTTAGAGTAAGTACAGTGGCAAGGAACAAAAAATAATCATTGATTGCTATTAGGAATATAAAGCTTTTTGCTTTTCACAGCCAGATAGGTGAATTAAGAAAATTTGGGGTTTGGAAAATATTACTTGCTACCAGAGGGATATATGTAACATTTTAGAGCTAAAGGTGAGAAGTGTAAATGCACTGGGTTGGAATTTGCATCTTCCGTGGAAAGCTGTGGCTGTTTGGTTATTCCTGTAAATTGTATGCACCCTTCCCCCACAACCTTCACCTCTGCCTCAGTTTCAGGCAACAGACAATCTCCTCTAAACTTTTTAAAGTCAGGAGGATCATGTGGTTATTAACTCCAGGAAAGAGATAACTACAGTTGAGGCATATAAATGTCTTAAGTATGTTATTTGACAGACATTAGCCTACTTGGTTCTTTCATCTGTCTGTGGTTTGAATTTATTGTTTATTTAACTTTGGGGACTTTATTAATCAACTTGTGTTTTCTTAGAGTAGGGCACTGATCTTAGTTTGATATCATTATTAAGGTAGAATAGAAGTTACTGAGTGGCTACTCTGTGTGAGGAATTATCTTAAATACAACTCTCTTAATAAGCAACTAAGTGATGGAGGTGATGACAGCCATTTTGTACATAGCCTAGATCTGGAAACAGAGAATTTGTGATTTGTACAAGTTATATAGCTAGTAACTACTAAGAACAGGGCTTTAAACCCTGAACTTTTACTCCAAAACCTTTGAACAGTTTTCACTAAAATACACTGTCTTCATGAGTATTAGAAACCTAAGAAATAGTAACTCTGCCCTTTGCAAATGCTTGCTGCTTATATGTATGTGAAGAAACAGTCATATATAAAACAAAATTTTGTCAAATCCAATTGTGATAGAATTTCTGCATGAATGTGCAAGTCTCAAATTGTTTCAGGAGAAAGTTTTACACTAAACAGTCAGTAAAACAAAATAATTTGTCTAGTGTTTATGGTGCAATATAATGACATTAGACCGATATTTTTGTTTTAAAGGTAATAGGTAAATTGATCAGATTTTCTTTAGATAATTCAGCTCAGGATATGACTTTTTTAGAAGTGGGGGTTACTTAAATTTTCTAGTTCTTCATTGAATTTATAGTTTAACTTTTAAGATGAAAAGTCTGTTTTCATTTTATGGAAAGTGGATATATTTTAAAAATCTTTTCCTAACTTAACATAGTAATATAAATTTGTTTTAAAAGAGGTAATGTCTTTTATACTCCTTAAAAATTGTTTACCTAAATTCAGATTTAATTTCTATTTTGAAAAAAAAAATGACTTCTGTGTCTATTGTTTCTGCTCCTTTTCAAATCTTGAGAACCTTTTAACCAATCATAATTACAATCAACTGAATTTTACTTTATCTTTGGGTGCTCTGTTTTTTAAACAAATTCTCATTTTAAATACTTCAAATTATTACATTTACCAAGCTTATTACTAGACTTTTTGTCCCTAAGATCCTGCCCCTCTCCTAAAAAGCCATTCTAAATTTTTTAACAGAAAATCAGCTTCCTTTCAAACTTGCCATAGTATTAAAAAAAATGTAGTTGTCTTTTTCTTGGTTTTATTGAGCTTTCATAGTCTTAAAAGATTTCAGAAGATCATGGTTTTCTCTAATAGAAGTACATACTGCTTCTTGAAAGTTTTTTTTGTTTGTTTTTGTTTTTATTTTTGTTTTTTAAATGTAAAGTTGATTGGGTAAGGCAAATGGAACAACCAGTTAAGCTCATTCCTTCTGTACTTATTATTAACTTCAAAGCTCCTAGTTTTAACCTCTGGTTCAGTCCCATCTTACTAGATTTAAGTGGTTTTTGTTTTGTTTTTTTTTTCATGCAGGTTCTGCTCATTAATCACCACGAGTGTGGATCTGAAGAAGAGTTTATTACCTCTCTTTTTTTGAGTATGTTTAACTTCAGATACACACAACGTAGCTTCTCCTTCCCTATTAGATTCTTAGAAGGTAGTTATATTTTTATAGTCTCCTTCTTGTGACTTTGATAGTTGTGATCAATAAGAATAAAAACTATTCCTTACTACATACTGGGCTACTGCATGCAAATCAGTTCATTTAAAACCTCCTGGAGGTCTTTGGCATGCCAGACATAAAACCATGAGTGTTTGTTTGTGGAGGTAACCATGTTCCAAAGGAATTTAAGAGTTCTTTTATCAAGAAACTGGGAGAGTTATCTTTCAGGCTCTGGGAATCACTTATTTTAAGGGGCTTGCTTTTGGTGTGTGATTTTCAAAATTAATTTAAAATGGGAAATGGTAAATTAAAAATATTCTTGTGGTATTAGATTTTTGAGTGAGTAGTATAGAGAAGTTAGCTTGCATTTTACCTATTGTATGCTTAACAAAATAGATGATTGTATCATGTAAACATTAATGAGAATATTTTTCCATGTTTGCAACTTTTAGACACAGCAATATATTTTTCTTCTTGTACATGAATATGGTAAATGAAATATGGTAACAAAATTCATTCATGTTTTTTATATCTAGGGTTGGAAAAAAGAAAGAATTCTGGCTGAATATCCTGATGGCAGGATAATAATGGTTCTTCCTGAAGACCCAAAGTATGCTCTGAAAAAGGTAAATTTTCAGTGAAATTTCGTGTAGAATGGATAATGTAATTTTGTAGCCACTTTTAACAGGGTAATGCATTATTGGCATAGCATATTTAAACACCAATTCTGAAAACAAGCAATAAGCATTTAAAGAATAAAGAATACAACCCAACTGAAAAATTATGCTTTAAACTTGTAATGGGTTTGGGATATGTGAAATAAATTTTTAGTGAATTGATTACTGTCCCCTATTATCAGTAAATTGAGTGATGATATAATAGGCATGCTAGTTTATGATGCCACATAAGTGACTTCAAGAATCAGAATTATAATTAAAATGTGAATAACTTTGAAAATTAAAATGAACAATTTTAAAGTTTCATGTTGAGAGTAAGTTTTTATTTTTATTATTTTTATTTTTTGAAGTTTATTTATTTTGAGGGAGAGGGAGCGAGCAGGGGAGGGGCAGAGAGAGAGAAAGGGAGGGAGAGAATCCCAAGCAGGCTCTGTGCTGTCAGCGTGGAGCCCAATGTGGGTCTCGACCTCATGAACTGTGAGATCATGATATGAGCCAAAATCAAGAGTCAGATGCTTTACTGACCAAACCACCCAGGCACCCTGAGAGTAAATTTTTAAATAAAAGCTTATTGCAGAAGAGGATATAATAGTAGTAATTCTGAGATTAAGCATGAGGTAGTCATATAATGTTAAGAGAAAAAAGATATATTCTGATTTATAGTTATAATGTAGAAAACTTAAAAAGATCCTCTTATCTAGTGTGAACCAGGTTTTACTCCAACTTAGAGTTCCATACTTTGAAGGTTTGGAGAAATAAACCAGAGAGATAATGAAGTCTGGAATCATTCTATTACATCAAGTATCTTTTTTTTTTTTTTTTTTTTTTTTTTTCCAATTTCCACATGCGTTTTCAGAAGTACCTTGTAATGTACAGCAATGGGTCCAGTTGTCTATATGTAAATCTTAATTTCACTGAGCTATGTCCAGAATGTCTAGAAAATGCAAGAAAAATGATTTATTTATGCTTATTTTTAGATTAACAATTGGACCTCTTTAAATTTAGGATAACTTAACCAATAGCTCAGTTGGTTAAGCGTCTGACTTCGGCTCAGGTCATGGTCTCGCGGTTTGTGAGTTTGAACCCCACATCAGGCTCTTCGCTGACCACACAGAGCCTGGAGCCTGCTTTGGAGTCTCTGTCTCCCTCTCTCTGTCCCTGCCCTGCTCACACTCTGTCTCTCTCTCTCTCTCAAAAATAAATACCTATTAAAAACAATTTTTTTTTTTAATTTAGGATAACTTCACTTGAAAGGGAGGTTGAAAGAAACATTTTAACCCTATCATTTGAAAATATAGCTAACATTCTACTTTATCTTACTGTTTTTGACTTCAGATAACCCTGTATTATCTATGACAGGACAATCTCAGATAACCAAATAAGCCCCCATACTACACCACTGCCTAATAATATAGACAATAGCATTTAGAATGACACATAACTATGCCCCCTGTCTTATATTTGAAACATTGATCCTTGTCATAAAAACAAATATTTGTTAGTTAATATTGGATTAGTGATTGACTAAATGTAAATTATGTAGTTTTTGGAATTCCAGCCATTACCGTTTGGAAATGAACAGTTGCTACACCACCACATGTGGCATTTGGACTTTTCTTAACTAAGAATATTAAGTAAATATGAACATCCTCGTTTTAGTTTCTCAGGACAGAATCTTAGTAACAATGCAGTATGTTACTAGTTAATATCCCATAATGGGTTAAAAATGAAAATCTAAGGAATTGTGAGTCATTTGCCTTTAGGAACTGAAATATGAGTTGTATTATGGGCTCCTGTTCTAGGATTAAAAGGACTTGAGTTTTCATCCCTGAATAAAGGATTTATTACATGGTATTCTACATGTCAGAGGTATGAAGACTTAATGCTCTTAGGGGTTATTTTCATTTTAAACTTAGTAACACAAATGAGTATTTGTTGGACTGATTATTTGCATTTGCTGAGTGTTTATTTATTTTTGAGAGAGCCTGAGCAGGGAAAGGGCAGAGAGAGAGAATCCGAAGCAGGCTCCATGCTGTCAGTGCAGAGCCAACGTGGGGCTCAATCCCATAAACTGTGACATCATGATCTAAGAAATTAAGAGTCAGGTGCTTAACCAAATGAGCCACGCAGGTGCCTCTTGCATTTTTTTTTTTTTTTTAAACTGGGGAAAGAAGTAATGTTTGAGTACTTACAAAAACCTTTTAGTGCCTACAAGAGCTAGAGCTTGTATTTGACCTTGACCACAGTTCTAGGAGGTAAACTACAAGAAGCATGGTTTGATGTCATATTAGTATTTAAGGATTCAAATCTCTGCTCCTTGGTTTTCTAGATGTCCAGTATCTGACATGAGAAAGTTACCTTTGAATTTTCTTCCTTGCACATGTAAAGTGAGGAACCATAGACTTTGAAGAGATGTTGGATTTAAGTAAGATAATATCTGGCCAATGGTTGATAAGGAATAAACATGTGTTTCTTTCCTCTCACTTCCATTTTACTGATGAGAGTACTAATTAAGGCTTGGAAAGAAAAGTGGCTTGCCTGGCTAAGATTCCAGTGAAGCTCTCTCCAGTTCTCAAACCCGTGATGCTTCTAATGGGACGCTTTAATGTTCTTATTGTCCGTTGTAGAAACTCTCACTGTTTTTGTTCTTTAGACTGCTGGTCTTGGCATTACTGTCCATTTCTTACCACATTTTGCACATTGTTCCGCAGGCCTTGAAAAACAGGTCAGTAGGTCAGCATAATCATTCCAATTTTTTTAATTTAAAATTTTTTTTATTTTTAGAGAGAGTAGGAACTGAGAGAGAGAGAATATCTTAAGTAGGTTCTCTTGCTCAGTGCAGAGCCTAACATGGGGCTTGATCCCTAGAGCCAACTGAGCCACCCAGGTGCCCCCCAAAGAACTCTTTAAACAATGTCCTGCTTCGAATAATATACTCAACTTACTGAACTGTAATAGTATATTTTTACATCTATACATTGCTTTTTTTGTTACAAAAAATACTGTTCTTTATTTGGCAGGTTGACGAGATTAGAGAGATGGTTGATAATGATTTAGGTTTCCAACAGGCTCCACTAATGTGCTATTCCAGAACTAAAACACTTCTGTTTATCTCTAATGACAAAAAAGTAGTTGGTTGCCTAATTGCGGAACATATCCAGTGGGTGAGTGACTTTTAAAGAGTGTTCATATGTAGTTTGGTGGCTAAAGGGTTTACTGTGTAAACTTCAATAACATAATCCTGGTAAATTTATCAACATTTGATGTAAGGAAGCATGTGAATGTCAGATTTCCTGTAATTTTTTATTAAGTGGAATTGTATCTTGCGTGAGAATTAGTTTCTCAAGTTAGTATATAAAATAAAAATTTTATAAATGGAAAGCACTGTAAAATTTTCTGTAGGAAGTTTCCATGTTGGAGACTAATGTAATGTATGCCTCAGTCGCTTTAGTACTGGAATGAAGCAAAGGTTGGCAAACTGTTGCCTGAGGACAAAACCCAGCCTGTTTTTGTAAATAAAATCTTACTGTAAAATAGTGATATCCTTTTGCTTACATATTGTCTGTGGCTGGTTTTCCACTACAAAGACTGAGTTGAATAGTTGCAGCAGAAGTCAGGTGGGCTACAAAGCCTTTCTTTATAAAAAGTTGCCCATCCCCAGAATAGATCACCACTTCTTTGGTTGAGTGCTAGGTAAGAATTTGGTTTGTATTTAGGAGCCAAATTGTACAAAAACTAAATAAAAGAATCACAATAAAAGGTATATGCTCACATTGGGTAAGTTATGTACTAATAGACCAACTTAGGAGAACAGTAGATTCTGTTTATGCTCAAAGAAGGCATACCTTATTTAAATTGGCTTTTTTCAGCTGAGCTCTTGTTCATGAATTCAGTGCACATTGGATTTGACTTTTGTTCAGTTGGTATCTTTTAGTATATAAATAGTTGCCTGCAAATGTATATTTTATCATAAAGTTTTCTAACGAAACAAAGTCAAAACAAGTCTTCATGGACTAATTTCTCTATGTTAAAAAATTTCAGCCTTAAATTGTATAGCTTTATGAATCTTGTCTATTTTAACAAAATTGATTTAAATGAATAGCTGATAAGGTGATTTGGGGATATAAATTTGATATGAAATGGCTTGCAGAGTTTGCCATATTGAAATTGAGTTAATTTTACGTAGTGCAAACCCTTGTATTTGTTTCATTTCTGTTCTGCCTAGTTCCACAAATGATTTTTGCAGTGTTTAGAAGATAGTTATGTAATGGCTGTTTGTTGTTAATTCTTCACTGTATTGTCTGATTGTTTTAAGTTTTGTACCATGTCCCATCAGAAGGCTGGTTGTTGTCCAACTAGACTGGTAGAGGAGACATCATGCTTTTTAAATCACTTTGGTGGTTTTTTTTTAAAGTGACAGGAGTGTGGGGAAAGCAGCTTTTAAAACTCTTGATTCTTCTGCCATTCCTATTCCTAGTTCTTGCATAGCTGTGAACCCTAAAACTGTGGCAGCAATCACACAGACAGTTGTTATGACTGCTGAGTTCTTCACATGTGCTTTGCTGGTCCTTGGAATGTGGGTAATAGAGGAAAAAAATAACATTCAGTTGCCATTATGGGCCAGCCATGATGGCAAGGTATTTTGTATGTATTACCTTATTTAATTTCTCAACAGTTTTCTGAAAGAGGTGATAAATACCTCTAGTTTATAGATGAGGATCTCAAATCTTAATTAGTTACCTCTCTCATGGTGACATAACTAGTAAGTGAATTAGAATGGAATGGAGATTCAGGTCTATTTCCTGCTAAAGTGGGAGTGAAAATATACGTGACTCCCATAGTTTAAGAAGCCAGACACAAGTAGTGACCTCCTCACTAAGGTTAGTACTAGACAACTGATAATTTTCTTACTTTAAAATTTTTTCCTCTAATTTTGATATATTAGGGCTACAGAGTTATAGAAGAGAAACTTCCAGTTATCAGGTCAGAAGAAGAAAAAGTCAGATTTGAAAGGCAAAAAGCCTGGTGCTGCTCAACATTGCCAGAGCCTGCAATCTGTGGGATCAGTCGGATATGGGTATTCAGCATGATGCGTCGGAAGAAAATTGCCTCTCGCATGATTGAATGCCTAAGGTAACTTGAATGTAATTCTTCAAGTCATTTTCTGTTGTTCTAAGATTTCAGCAGATTTTTAGTATAAAGATTGGCATTTAATTAATCTTAAATGTATAATCTTTATCTTCTTAATTTAAAATTTGCGTAATATTGTCAGCATATTGGATCTGTGTTTTTTATGTGAAGTTAATCTGAGGGGGGAGAAAGCACTATCAGTTAAATACTGTTAAACCATTTTTGCTTACTTGTAACTATATTAGGGCAAAATAACCCACTTATTTCAAACTGTGTTCAATATCAGAGAATTTTAAAGAAAATCAGATCAGTGTGGGAAGTTTTTTGGGAATTTAGCTTTTAGGAAAATTTGTCTTAATTTAAGAATATTATTTGTAAATTATTTAAGTCTCTTATTAGTTTTTCTTTTTGCTTTTGTTGCTTGATTTTAAATTAAAGGTATAGAGGAAAAGACTCAGATAAATTGCATGTTTTTTTGTTGTTGTTCTTTTAAAGTACCTTTGCTAACAGATTAATGGAGGTTCAAATTAATCATGCAGATGAGGTTTTCATGTCAGTCTCTTGTTTTTGTTTATTCCTAAAATCCCTGTCTGCAATTACTGTAGGTATAGCTTTCAAAGTAATTCATCATTGTGAGGTCATAAGGCTCTAGAAATCTTAGAGCCTTAATGTGTTTCTGGTCTCTTCCCCCTTATTTTATTGTGAATAATGATCCAGGAGGGCTCAGGTCTACCCACACTTTTCATGATGAGTGCAGGCAGGTATATTTCTAGCTCTTTAAAAACTAAACCTGGAAAATGCAGCTGCTGAAATACTAGTCCTAAATATGAGGGCATTGCCCTTCCTTTGTTTTTTTAAATGAAAAGCAGTTTTATTTATCTTTAATTTTTTTTTAAGTTTATTCACTTAGAGCAAGAGCGAGCACAAGTGGGGGAGGGGCAGAGAGAGAGAGAGAGAGAGAGAGATAGAGAGAGAGAATCCCACGCAGGCTCTTCACCATCAGCGCAAAGCCGAAGTCAGATGCTTAACCAACTGAGCCACCCGGGCGCCCTGCCCCTCCTTTAAGATTACAGTGTGAAAATTCTAATAGTCTGTATCCTGGCTAATAAAAAAAATTTTTTTTTTGTTAAAAACAGCCGTATTGAGCTGGGATTACGTAGCATAAAATTCATCTATACAGTCAGTGGGTTTTAGTATATTCAGAAGGCTGTGCAGCCATCATCACTTTCCAATTCCAGAACATTTCCATCACTGTCCCCCCACAACCCACACCTGTTAGAAATCACTCCCCATTTCCCTCTCCCCCACCTTCTTACAATCACTAATGTACTTTTCTATCTGAATGAATTTGCCTATTCTGAACATTTCATATAAATGGATTCCTATAATATATGACCTTTTGTGACTGGTTTATTTTACTTAGCATGTTTTCAAGGTTCATCCATGTTGTAGCATGTATCTGTGTGCTTCATCCCTTTTTTTATTGCCAAATAATACCCCATTGTATGCATATACCACCACATTTCATTTATCCAGTTATCAGTTGATGGACATTGGGTTGGTTATACTTTCTGGCTGGTATGAATAATCTATGAACATTCATGTACAAATTTTTGTGTGTTTTTATTTCTTGGTAATTGGTTTGCACGTTTTTATTTCTCTTGGTATATATCTAGGAGTAGAATTGTTGGGCCATATGATAACTGTTTGTGTAACATTTTGAGGAGCTGCCAACCTGTTTATTTATCAAAGCAGCTACACTATTTTACAGTCCCTCCAGCCACATAACAGGCTCGATATCCTCACCCAACACCTGTCATAATTTTAGCTATCCTAATGAGTGTGGAATGGTATTTTGTTTTGGTTTTGATTTACATTTCCCTAATGACTAATGATGTTCACCATCTTTTCATGTGCTTATTGGCCATTTATATATATTTTTTAGAGAAATGCCTATTCAGATCCTGTGTCCATTGTTTTTCTTATTAAATTATAATAGTTCTTTATATATTCTGGAGACAAGTCCCTTATCAGATATATGATCTCCAAATTTTTTTTTTTCAAATTTTTATTTAAATTTTAGTTAGTTAACATATAGTGTAGTATTGGTTTCAGGAGCAGAATTCAGTGATTCATCATTTACATATAATATCCAGTGCTCATCATAACAAGTGCTCTTCTTAATACCCATCACCCACTAGCCCATCCCCCACCCTCCTCCCTCCATCAACCCTCAGTTTGTTCGCCATGTTTAAGAGTCTCTTATGGTTTGTTTTTCTTTCTCTCCCTCCTCCCATCCCCCCCCCATATTTTTCTGTTTTGTTTCTTAAATTCCACATGAGTGAAATCATACGGTATTTGTCTTTCTCTGACTGACTTATTTCATTCAGCACAGTACACTCTAGCTCCATCCACATTGTTGCAAATGGCAAGATTTCATTCATTTAATAGCTAAGTAATGTTCCATTGTGTATATATACCACATCTTCTTTATCTCTTCATCCCAGTTGATGGACATGCAGGTATTTTCCACCATTTCATAGCTGTCTTTTCATCTTTTTTATGTGCTTTGAAGCACAAAAGTCTTTAATTTTGAACTCCAAATTATATATCTTTTTCTATTGTCATTTGTGTTTTTGGTGTCCTAAGAAGCCATTTCCTAATGCAAGGCCACAAAGATCTATACCTATATTTTCTTCTAAGAGTTCATTAGTTTAGTTCTTACATTTAGGTCTTTGATTCATTTTAAGTTAATTTTTGTGTATGATGTGAGATGAGATCCAACCTCATTTTTTTTTTTTTAATTTTTTTTAACGTTTATTTTTGAGAGCATGAGCAGGGGAGAGGCACAGAAAGAGGGAGACATAGAATCTGGAGCAGGCCTCAGGTTCTGAGCTGTCTGCACAGAGCTCGACATGGGGCTCGATCTCATGGAACTGTGAGATCATGACCTGAGCTGAAGTTGGATGCTTACCTGAGGCACCCAGGAGCCCCCAAACTCATTTTTTTTTTTTTAATTTTTTTTTTCAACATTTTTTATTTTTATTTTTGGGACAGAGAGAGACAGAGCATGAACGGGGGAGGGGCAGAGAGAGAGGGAGACACAGAATCGGAAACAGGCTCCAGGCTCCGAGCCATCAGCCCAGAGCCTGACGCGGGGCTCGAACTCACGGACCGCAAGATCGTGACCTGGCTGAAGTCGGACGCTTAACCGACTGCGCCACCCAGGCGCCCCTCATTTTTTTTTTTTTATATATGGATATCCAGTTGTCCCAGCACCATTTGTTAAACAGATTGGTCTTTTCCATCAAATGGTCTCTGCACCCATGTCTGAAATCATTGATTGTCAGGGTTTTATATCTGGAGTCTTCAGTTCTATTCCATTGATCTGTTCTTATGCCAGTAGCACACTGTTTTCAATTCTGTAGCTTTGTAGTATGTTGCAAAATATGGAAGTGTGACTTCTTCAGTTTTGTTCTTTTTTAAGATTCTTTGACTATTCAATGACTTTTCCATTTCCATATGAGTTTTAGGACACCAGTTTGTTAATTTCTGCAAAAGCAGCCATAGATCTGATTCATAAACACGGGTTATCTTTCTCTTTATTTAAGTTTCCAGGTTTTACACTTCTTTTGTTAAACTTACTCCTGAGATAGTTAATTTCAGGTATATAGAAATCTAATTAATTAAAAATTTTTTTTTAATGTTTATTCATTTTTTGAGACAGAGCACAAGCAGGGGAGGGGCAGAGAGGGAGACATAGAATCTGAAGCAGGCTCCAGTCTCTGAGCAGTCAGCACAGAGCCCGAAGAGGGGCTCAAACTCAGAAACTACAAGATCATGACCTGAGCTGAGGTCAGATATTTAACGGACTGAGCCACCCAGGCGCCCCAATTAATTTTTTTTAATTTTATTAATGTTTACTTATTTTTGAGAGAGAGAGAGAGAGCGAGCAGGGGAGGGGCAGAGAGAGAGGGAAACACAGAATCAGAAGCAGGCTCCAGGCTCCGAGCTGTCAGCACAGAGCCTGATGTGGGGCTTGAACTCACGAGCCATGAGATCATGACCTGAGCCGAAGTCAGATGCTCAACTGACTGAGCCACCCAGGCGCACCCCCAATTAATTTTTTAATCTTGATCTTGTATCCTGCAACCTTGCAGAACTCCCTTTTTAATTAGATCTAATATTTTTTGTGTGTGAATTCCTTAGGATTTTTGTATATATAAGATCATCCAAAAGTGTCCAAAAAGAGAGTTTTTTACTTCTTCCTTCCTGATCTGCTTTTTAGTTTCTTTTCCTTGTCTACTTGCCCTGACTAGAGCCTGCAGTTAAGTACACTATTGAATGGAAGAGGTGCAAACACAGATAGCCTTAACTTGTTCCTGATCTCTGGGGGACACTTTCCAGTCTTCACATTAACTTTAATGTTCTCTGATTCTCTTTATCAGGTTGAGAAAGTTCCTTCTACTCTGATTTGTTGAGTGTTTTTATCATGAAAAGGTGTTGAGTAAATGTTTTAAAACCGTTGTTGCTTTCCTAAAAAAATTTTTTTTAATTTAATTTTAAAATTTACATCCAAATCAGTTAGCATATAGGGCAACAATGATTTCAGGAGTAGATTCCTTAGTGCCCCTTACCCATTTAGCCCATCCTCCCCCCCCCCCCACACCCCTTGCTGTAACCCTCTGTCAGTTCTCCATATTTATGAACCTCTTCTGTTTTGTCCCCCTCCCTGTTTTTATATTATTTTTGTTTCCCTTCCCTTATGTTCATCTGTTTTGTCTCTTAAAGTCCTCATATGAGTGAAGTCATGTGATTTTTGTCTTTCTCTAATTTCACTTAGCATAATACCCTCCAGTTCCATCCATGTAGTTGCAAATGACAAGATTTCATTCTTTTTGACTGCTGAGTAATACTCCATTGTATATAGATACCACCTCTTCTTTATCCATTCATCCATCGATGGACATTTGGGCTCTTTCCATACTTTGGCTATTGTTGATAGTGCTGCTGTATACATAGGGGTGCATGTGTCCCTTCAAAACAGCACACCTGTATCCCATAGATAAATGCCTAGTAGTGCAATTGCTGGGTCATGGGGTAGTTCTATTTTTAGAGGAACCTCCATACTGTTTTCCACAGTGGCTGCACTAGCTTGCATTCCCATCCTAAAAATTTTTTTACCTCACATTATTAATAATCTATGTGAACAGTTATTTTCAATGATTTTTAGAACATAAACATTACCTGAAAAGTCTTTCTGGTCAAATTGTATTTGACAGGTTTTTCCAATTTTAATGATAAAAATAGTAATTTTTTTTTTTACCCTTTCACACCCCCCCTTTTTTTTTTTAATAGGAGTAACTTTATATATGGCTCATATTTGAGTAAAGAAGAAATTGCTTTCTCAGATCCCACTCCTGATGGAAAACTCTTTGCAACACAGTACTGTGGCACTGGTCAGTTTCTGGTATATAATTTTATTAATGGACAAAATAACACTTAAAACAAATTCTTGCCTCTTGCTTGCAGTACTAGAAGACATCTACTGAAGAGAATGGATTGGTTGCTGACTTTAACCAGGAACTAGGGCCATTTTTATTACAATGAACTCAGGACTGGCAACAACCATAAGGTTGTTCCATTTTCATAAAATTGGAAACAATGCAGTAATAGCTTATTATTGTTTTGTTTTTTAAAGAAGATATTTTATTATCTTTTACAGAAATTTATGATTGATGTATTTTATCTATAGTTATTTAGACATGTTTACATGCAGCAGATAATTGTTCATAGTGGACTGAAAACTAATGCAAGGACTATGGTCTCAGTGATAAGTATATTTTGAAGTTCTTAATATGGAAATATACCAGTGTAGCTTGGTACTGTATTTTTTTATATTGATCTGCTGATACCAGTTATAGTTTTAAAGATTGTATTTTTACAGAGCGGAAAACAATGTTTTTGAGTTACTATTCAAGAGGGTGCAATATTGCCTATTTAGGAATTCAAAGCTAATTGTTAAAGGGTCTGAAATACATTTTGAAGGAACCCCTGCAAAAAAGCAAAGTTCCAAATAAGCAGGAATAATTTGGAATATTGAGCATTTTCTTCCATTTCTTTCTTTCCTATTCTTGATGCAGGAGGAGGTGGAAGGTGGTATAGAATAGAGGCTTTCCTTCTTGGAGAGCTTTATTGTAGTGACTAGAATTAGAAAATACCCTCTAAAGTTTATTATTCTTTCATTCTGGTTTTATTTCTTAAAATAAATGTTAATTGGGTACACTTAGGCTAGTAACAGATCCCAAAGAGGTTTTATAAAAACCTGTGGAATAGTTGTAAGCTAACTATGGATGACTTGGTATCTGCTTTGTTATTCCTCAGAAATACTACACTGAGTATATGCCTGCGTTACTGGACTTCATTTTGATACTTGTCTATCCTTCATAGTGCCCTCTACTTTAAAGGGTTTATATGTTGAAAAACTGCTGTGGCCTTTTATGACCTTGTATATAATGTAGAATAAAATAATAAAATACTTGATAGCTTTTTCTAAGTGATAAATGTGATGACAGTGTGTTGTCATTTGTGCTTTTTCAGGGAGTTAAATTTGATACCTTAAAATAGAATTAAAATAGTGGCTTCTTAAAAGTTTCACCATTATGGGGCGCCTGGGTGGCGCAGTCGGTTAAGCGTCCGACTTCAGCCAGGTCACGATCTCGCGGTCCGTGAGTTCGAGCCCCGCGTCAGGCTCTGGGCCGATGGCTCGGAGCCTGGAGCCTGTTTACGATTCTGTGTCTCCCTCTCTCTCTGCCCCTCCCCCGTTCATGCTCTGTCTCTCTCTGTCCCAAAAAAAATAAATAAAAAACGTTGAAAAAAAAAAAAATTAAAAAAAAAAAAAAAAGTTTCACCATTTTGCCAAAGGATCAGTATGTCAGTAACAATTCTGAACTTGGTCTTCAAAAAGCAAAATCCTAACATGGAAATATTCTGATCTTTTGAAGAAAGAGCCATAGCCCAAGAATGAAGCACCACTATGGTCTAACAGATTATTTTTATGAGCTGAAATGATAATCATATCTTCATTAAAAACCAGCTGAAATTTAGAGCTTTAAATTATCAGGTGTGTATTTTATCCCCCTATAGATGTATGCTTTTCACATTTATAGAGTGGTATAAGGCTCTGTACTCTTCTTTGTAGGGGTGTAAATATTTCCCTTTGACTCATCATAATGGTCTGACTTGACACTCCCTTGCCTTTGAACTTTAAACTCTTACAGTCACCCCTGGTGTCATCATTTGCCTGACAGGGACTGTAACTTTTTAAAAAGAGCATGCAATTTTCGTGTATAGTATAGATGCTCTATTAACTGTTAATCTCATAATACAGATCCAGTTTGCATAGAAACATGGTATGCTGCTTTGGGGAGCCAGAGTTGGTGTTTTCTAGGGGACTTGGAAGTAGAGAATATATATCTATTGGTTGGTTTAAATGTTACAATTACTAGGAAGACTGTTTTCATGTTTATATTGAAGAAACAGCCCCTCAAATAACTTTTACAATCTAGGTGTTTTTGTAAGAATAGCATTAGTAACATCTAACTTTTGAGTGTTTGCTATGTGTCACACCTTTAATATAGTGCTGCATTATTTTATTTAATTGTCATGACAACTCAAGTGAAGAATCTGGAATTTAGAGATTAAGAGACTGCTTTATAGGAGTCTGGGTGAAAAATGTTGAAACACTGAACTAAAGTTATGATGTGTTGATGAAGATGAGGAAACAGATAAACTTTGAGGAGACAAAATGGAAGAATCGAAAGAGTTGATAACTGGCCAGAGAAGGATCATGGCAAAGAATTTAGGGTAATTTGGAATTTTGAGTAACTGAATAGATGGATTGGGTCAGAAGGGAATACTGGAGAATTACTGGGAGAATTGGACTAGGAAGGATGAGCTCAATTTTGGTAAAGATTTTGACGTGGTTGCAGAATCCCCAAGGGGAGATACCTGTTTGGTATATAATTGGATATGTTGATCTAGAGTTTGAGAGAAGTCTGAACTAAGGAAATTTAATAATTATTCAGAGGTTTAGAGGAGATGTCCCCACCCTGAGGTTTGTAAAATGACATGGTAGGAGAGAGTTGTGAGGAATACCATCATTTAAGAGTCTTGAAGAAGAGTACCTGGGAAGAGGTCAGAGGATCAGAAGAGAGTGGTAGAAACCAAAGGAAGAGTTTCAAGAATCAGGAATGGTCAGCACTGTCATATCACAATTGAAGGCTAAAGAGTGACACTAGAAAAAGAAGAGTGGTCTTTTCAGAGTGGTGGAGGCAGTAATGGACACTGTGAGTATCCACTAATGGCCACAGTCAAACTTCAAAATAAGTTGATTCTGTAATTGTGATGATCTAAAGATGCCTATGAATTTTTCAGCTGCCCTTGAGTAGTTGTTGGTTCATTATAAAAATACCTGCTGTATAGATGTTCTAGAAACTACAAGTATAGACAGGAACCACAAGGTTTTATGGGTTATGCCCTTGTTTACAAGGACGTGCAGTGTTTTTATTTTACAAGAATTATTAAAAAATCAGTATTTTACCATTGGGTAAAGTATGACTATCTTAAGGACGGTAAGTATAATAGACATGCATTGATATTTTAATTGTTCTTGCTTACATTGCGTGGCTGGACTACTTACAGAACAAAGAAGTGGTCAGAAAACAACTTGCTTTTTTTCTTAGAACTTATTTCATCTTTTGTCATAGTCACTGAAGTAGATGCTTTCCTTAGCTCAGCACTTGAAAGTTAAGAGCAGAAGGAATTTGTGTGAATGAATGGCTTTAACCCTTGGCCTCAGAGGCCCTTACTGAAATATCTTTAGTGATGGTTTCTTTCAGTGAAACCAGGGTTTCAGTGCTAGGGCAGAATTCTCCTAGACCTGGAGAAAGCTTAAGGGCCAGTTTCCATGGCTAAAGAGAGGCCTGAGGGATATTTGTTCCCTGGAATAAACTGAAAGTTATTCCAGCTTTAGGTAGTTGAATCCAAAGAATAGCAATCAGATCCACAGCTTTAAGTCTTTCCAATGGAGCAGCTGCTTTGGAGTATATAGTGGATCTCTGGCCGTTTCTGCTTGCTCCCAAATCTGTCACCACACTCAAATGTTTATTATCGTCTCTCCTGAGGTAACAGCCAGGGGTCCTTGGCCTAGAAGAGTGTTTTTGTTTTGTTTTAAAGCTTGAGAGAGTGTGTGCAAGCAGGAGCAGGGGAGGGGGGGAGGGGAGAGAATCCCAAGCAGGCTCCACACTGTCAGTGCAGAGCCTGACCCAGGACTCGATCTTACGAACTGTGAGTTCATGAGCCAAAATCAAGAGTCGGCCACTTAACTGAGCCACCCAGACACCCCTAGAAGAGAGTTTTCATGGTTCTGTAGCAAAGTCTACTATGCTAGCACTCTTAATAGAACTGAAAGCCATTTTTCTGAAATAACAAAGTTATTCTTTAGGTAGTTTGGAAATGGAGATGAACACCTCATGTCATACTACACAGTTCTAGCAACCCAAAGTTCTGTTTCTAAGGACACCAAAATGAATACAGTTGCCATCTATAAAAGATTGGGGTTATACTATGAATATTTCTAATGCCTCTTTAATAGTCATCATTTGTAAGATCTGTCATCCATAATATGGAACTCTGCAAATGGGCATGATGTGTGTATACTTTATATGTGTGTACATCTTCTTTGTATAGGCTACAGCTTTTCCACTCAACAAGTATTTATTTAACACTTTCTTGAACTGTTAGGTGAGAATAGTTGAATCTTAGAGTCATCCAGCCTGTGATCTGTGGACTTCCAGTCTTTTTTGGACATACCAGAAAATCAGGGTAAAGAAAACACTTTTCCTGTTTAAGGGGATGGGAGAGAATTTTAATACATTCACCAAATTAAATGAAAAGACAACATACGGTAGACACAACTTAAAGACAATTTAGAATCATAAACAAAATGTGAGGTAGACCGACTAGTGTAATTCACCAAATTTTGGTTAAGAAAATTTTATAGTAATAAGGTAACACAGGTGCTTCCTTTTCTAAGAATCACAAAAAGCAGTTGCATAAATTACAGCCAAAATAATTGAATACAACAATTATTCTAATTTTAGTTTACATTCAGTATTAACCTGTGTGAACTGTCATACATGGCAAGGTTCAACAGGTCTATAGATCAATTATTATGCAGGCCTAGCAAACACATTCATACCACAATGTTTTAAAGGATGGCAAGGCTTGAAGCTGAACACACCAAGGTATGTATTAACAAATCATGGTGTCCTGTGCTTGTGCAATTTTATCCTTAAAGGAGAAGGACCTAACATTCTCTAAGGAATTATACTGGTAAGATGATTTTAAAAGATCCAAACCTTAGTAAGATAGGCATTGAGAAGAATAGGCAGGTCAGTTTGAGTTCTCCATCTTTGGGGTGATGGTCTTTGGCTTTGTTCTGGCATTTTTCTTCCACAGGGTTTAATAGTATTTAAGAGATCACAATCATTTGATTTTTCAGAGTACAGCCCTAATATGGAGTACCTGCATCTAAGGTTACTACTTTAAAAAAACACGCTTTATAAAGACTTTGAAGCCATAAAGCCAGAAGAAACCCTGAGAGGCCATCTGCCCCAGTTACAAGTGTTTTGGGATTATTTCAAGTATTTTATTTGCCCTATAAATATTGGAATATTGCACAGTGGGTTTCTTGATATCCTCTGCATTAGGCCCTTTCAACAAAACAGGAACAATTGAAATACATTCATATCTAAATCAACCTGCTTCAAAACGTACCTCTTTACCAAAAATTCTGTACTGAAATTATGAGTATTTTTAAAGTATACATAAGGCAGATCCTTGTTGAGGGAGAATTTAAAATGGGGTTTAAAGGAATTGTTCATTTCAAAATACATTTAAAGCATCGTAAGCTATATTAAAACCAAGAGATCTGCAAATCATTTTCAGATTAGTACATTCCATTTTTTCACTACTGTAAACTCCTTGTTATCACAAGCTAATAAAGCTGGTCAGTTAACGTTATTTGTTCTAAGTAAATGCAGGCTGAGTCAGCCACCTCTCAGTAGTTTCAGGCCATAAGTAAGACTTCAATTCAAGTAAAAATGGCCATTTTAAGTGGTATGTGTGGGCTCATGAGAAAAATGTCAAATTGTTGAATGATGAGAACTAGAGTAAGCACAAACTTCCGAAGGACCTCATTTGTTCTAGAACATTCTCTAAAAGTCTGGGTTTCATTAAAATACATGGTGAGAAACTTACACTGTTGGTACTGAAAAAACACCCCCTACCAATTTTAGTGAGTCAGAGACTTTTAATGGAATCTTTCTTACTCCTCACAAAAGAATCACTGATAAGATTAAAACAGTGGTCTTTCTATGGCTCTGTTTCCCATTTCAGCAGTTTTTGTGTTGTTGTCTATATAAGGTAGCTGATATTTATTCAGTGTATTTTTTATTAAAGGAAGCTTTGCTTGAGGCCATGAAAAGAAACTAGTTCCATTCCACACAGAACCAGAGCCTGACATTTAGCTTTGCTGGTGCCAACTGCTTAATCCCAACCAAACAGGGTGGGTATGGGGTGACTGCTGAAAGCTTCTTAATTGGCTCAACTACTGAATTAGGTTCTCCTTGTACAAGTTTAAACTCTGTTCCATATTCTCATAGACATAGTGTGCTTAGAGACTGGAAAGGTTTTTAAAGAATGAAAAAAACCAAAGGAATTTCAGCAAGGAGAAGCTGCATAAATGCATACAGTGCCTGCTCTGCATTTACTGATTTGTTTGTTCAGTTTAAATAGTAAACTTTTAACTCGTGTGGAAATTTTGCCAAAAGTTTCAATACATATAAGATTATAAATCTTAAACTAACACTGCACAGAGAAAGACAAAGCTACTTCTTTTTTTTTAAAATACAAATATCTTCTACATTCTATCATTTCAGACCCCTGAGTAGTACTGTACCAAAGTACAGATCTGAAGAGAAACTGAGGGTTCAGGCCTCAAACGTTAATCTTCATTTAATTCCACACCAGTGGTGTGAGTCTCATGTAACACATTCAGGCTAGCTAATGCTGAGAGTCCGTTTTCCCCCTAACACAGTATAGTAGAAAAAACAATGCAAACTCCACGTTATTTCTCCAAAGTACACCCTCCTCAGGCTCCCATGGCAGACCATGTCTTAAGTAATTGCATAACTGCCTAGGGTGGAGTTAACCTGAATGAAGGTCTCAAAAGTGGAACTGAAAGAGAGTGATACCCCAGAGACCTGCCTCAGATTGGGGTTGGAGGGGCGGATTTCTTTGGAGAACAAATATGTTGCACTTTGCTCCACAGTGATTGTACTTTAAAGGAAAAAAAAATCCCAAATAAATGTTTCTGCCCCACCCCACCTAGGCATCCCTTTGCTATTTTTGGTGTCTCGGAAAGGTCATACGTGGCGGCCAGTAAGAAAGTAGAGGGGCTTGTCATCACTGCTGTTAGCAGTTTGAAACTCGTCTCGGAGGCGGAACTGCCACTCATCCTCCAGCTCTAAGCGGACAATTGTTTGGCGTAAGGAGCTTCTGTCTTGGCAGATGACACACAGGGTAGCACCTTCAGAAAAAAAGGCAGAAGTGCATCTTAGGTTCAGGGATTGAAATTACGAAGAGCCTATCATCGTTTTCTGATTATGTCCTCTAAGCTGACCCATCTGAGAACCAACATATAGGTAAGTAACCTGTCACAACTGCTCATTATAATTTTCATCTTATTTGAGTTCAAAAATAAACTCAAGTTTTGAGTTATCAGATCCAAAAGTTAAGAGTGTAAAGTGAAAAATATCCCTTTCCCCTGTGGTAACCAATGGTAAAACCAACGTTCTATGTGTCTAGAGCAGGGGTTCTCCACCTCGGCACCACTGGATAATTCTGTTATGGGGGCTGTTCTGTTCTTATAGGATATTTTAGCAGCATCCTTGGCTTCTCTTTTACTCACTATATGCCAGCAGCACTTTCCAGTGTGACAGTCTGAAATGTCTCCAGATAATGCCAAATGTCCCCTGAGAGGCAACCTCCCTCCCTCACTGTTCCATATGTATTTTATGCATATTTAAATACACATGTTCATCTATTCTTAAATTCTACATGAGTGAAATCATACAGTATTTGTTTCTCTGACTTACTTCACTTAGCATCATATACCCAGGTCCATCCATGCTGTTGCAAAAGCAAGACCTCCTTTTTAATGGCTGAGTAATATGCCATTATATACAAATACATCTTCCTTACTGATTCATCTATGGAGGGACACTTGGGTAGCTTACATATTTTGGCTAATGTAAATAATGCTGCAGTAAACATAGGGTTGCATATATCTTTTCAAATTAGGGCTTTTATTTTCTTTAAATACCCAGTAGTGGAATACTGGATAATATGGTTTTTTTTTTTTTTAATGTTTATTTAATTTTGAGAGAGTGATTGACAGCATGTGAGCGGGGTAGAGGCAGAAAGAGGGAAGGAGAGACAGAATCCAAAGCAGGCTCCAGGCTCCGAGCTGTCAGCACAGAGCCCGACGCGGGGCTCAAACTCAAGAGCAGTGAGATCATGACCTGAGCGGAAGTCCAGTGCTGGGCCGACTGAGCCACCCAGGTGCCCCAATTCTATTTTAAATTTTTGAGGAACCTCTATACTGTTTTTCACAGTGGCCTGTGCACAGTATGGTGAATCATACTTTGTTCACTGACTTCAGAGGTCATCTTGTCAGGATTATTCATGATACATAATCTGCAGTTTGTCCTTGGGCAGATTTTTGTACAGTGCATACCTGTTGAAGCAACTTTAGCTTCTATACCAGAATCACATCTCATTAAGCTGAGTTTTATTACAATGAGATTATTTGAAAAGCATTATTTCTCTTCTTGCACTGCATCATTCTTTTCTAGAATGGTAAAAACATATTTAATGGTCACATTTCTGGCCATCTATCTGTATTTTGTCCTGGTATGATGGACTTGATTCCACCCACACCCCAGTTAAGAAAATCATGGCCCTCGTTTAAAATAAGCAGGGTATTCAGTTTACTGGCAAAAAAGATTATTAAAGTGCTTTTTGGCTCACTTCCCTATTTTGTTCAGCAGGAACAATGGCATTCACAAACAAAAGACACTAAATTTGGTATACCTTTTAGAAACTTAAATTTCTTCAGAAGATCAGCACCTACAAAAGAGTCACAGAGGTACAAGAGAAGTCCACTGAAAAACACCCCTTCACAGTTGACATTGCTGGAGTGGGGTCTGGAGCTGATGTAGCATATGGCCACCTGGAATCATCAAGCAGACAGCATGGGCATTTCAAAAAGCAGGCAGAACATCTGCACTTTAGCTGAATAAGTCAGTACCTATTTAGTTATTCCAGGGTAAGGTAAAGGACATACATTTTTTTAATTGAAACTTAAATAGGTTGGTTATTTAAATTCTGCACCTCTTTTATTTAGTGTGCCAAGTTTTAACCTATTTACATCTTGTTTCTCTTGATAAAGGACAGTTACGAGAGAATTAGTAGTAAGAAATGAAACAGGCCTCTCCACCTAAATGTCTTTGTAAAATGAAAAATGGTCTTCCACAAAAAGGCACACTTGGGATGAAATGTTTAATTTTTTTAAATTCTCATCGATAAGGTAATCAGCTTTTCATTTAAATACACTTAAATTTTCAGACAAGCTTCAAGCAGTGCATAATTTTAAGTATTTAGTTCTATATGGCTTTCATGTAAAGAAGACAGCTTTATAAAAATTACACGGAGGTAAGATAGTTGGGAGACCTTGAGAACAGGGGCATGGCTTAATGACTGCACCTGACCGCTTGGATCCAAGTACTGGTTCCTCTGCTTAGTAGCTGGGTAACACTGAGCAGCTTCCTTCATTTTGCCATACCTCAGTTTCTCTGTCTGGCGAAATAGTAGTAGTACCTGTTTCATAGGACTGTTTTATGAAATAAACACTGTAAACCACTTAGTAGGTATTCACTGTTAGCTGCTGTTAGTAGTAGTGTTGAGACTGTGTTGTCTAACATCTTGAACCCTGGACCCTGGGGTGGAGGAGTCTAGAGGCCTGGGTTAGACACATGACTTAGAGATACTAATGGTTTTTAAGGTACCTTCTACAACTCATAGTATAGATTACATTTTCATTCTTACGAAATTTCAGTAAAATTGATTTAAAAATCAGTTTCCATAATTGAATACATTTGGATTTCAGTCTGAAGATATTGTATATGTTAATACATACAAAGAAGAAAACCTAAGAGTTTTATACATACAGAGAAGAATGTATGTATGTTTTAATACATACAAAGAGGAAAACCTAAAATACGGTTTACCAAAATGTTACTGTTCCCATTACAAGTGATTCTTTTTCTTTATACCTTTTAAGTTATTTACAGAGGATATTATGTTAGTGAACAGTTAAATTTTTTTTTAAATTTTTTTTTTCAACGTTTTTAATTTATTTTTGGGACAGAGAGAGACAGAGCATGAACGGGGGAGGGGCAGAGAGAGAGGGAGACACAGAACCGGAAGCAGGCTCCAGGCTCCAAGCCATCAGCCCAGAGCCTGACGCGGGGCTCGAACTCACGGACCGCGAGATCGTGACCTGGCTGAAGTCGGACGCTTAACCGACTGCGCCACCCAGGCGCCCCAAATATTTTTAAAATATTACTAATAATTGTAGAGGAAAGCTTCGTGGCAGAAGCCCTTAAATAAAGTCCTGAAGGCCATCAGTGGTCAAAGGTGCAAGTGGCAAAAACTAACACTGATGGGGAATTTGAGACAAGAGAAAGAATGCAAAATAAGGAAACAATGGCAAAGAAAGAAATCCTAGAATGGGAAGTGGTGAAGTGGCAGCTACAAAGGTCTCCTGTGATACCCTAAATTGTCCAGCAGTCACTGAGCTGCTGTTTTGCCTAAAACAGTGGCTAAGACACTGTGTGCCTTTGAATTATTAATCACGTGATTATAATACGGTCTGATACGTTTTAGGACAGCAAGCAACTGCTTCTGTCCAGTCACTGAGGTAGGCTCAGTGGAACTGACCTCTGAGCTAAGCTTTGCATGTTCACTGGCTCACTGTGGACAGCAGGAGTAGGGATGGGGAGGGACAGTTGCCATCACATCTTGTGTGAGCCTTCTGCAATATGAGTATGTCAGAGGCTCCTTTTTTGTCTCCACTTAAGCTTTCAAATGGGAGCTAAAATGGGAAAGAAATTGATGGAAATGGGTAAAAGCACAATACCAGCCCTCTTCCCTTTACCTCTGGTCCAATGTTAAGGTAGCAGTCAATGGCCAACACAGGACTCTTGAAGTTATGGATGGCTTTGGGGAAGAGTTTGTAGGAAGCATGCTGAAGGAACTTCTCCAGGAGAAACTGTGCAGGGGCTGCCAGTAGTGTGTGTTCACTGTCGGGAGCACAGACATACTGAAGGGGCAAGATGGGTGCTAAGCTCTCTGACACCTGAAATCAGAGCCGAGATTATCATGGGAAATAGGTCTGTCACTGGATGAAACGGGCAAGGAAAAATGGCATTGCACGCTAACGGTCCCCAAATAGTAGTAGTAGCACAGTGACAGATGCTAGGCTCAGAGGTTAGTTTGTCCTTCTTGGGTTCTGGACTTTTTTCCCCCTTGGGAATAGGTTGGGTCTCACTTAACACACAGCCAGGGCAGGAGAAAATGGAAATGTAGGCTTCTTTGACAGTTACTGCATTTAGCAACATTGTGAGGACCAACAGGAAGCCTTTCACAGTGCTGCTGGACGTGGACACGTTAAGTCCCATCCCAGCACATCCAAAAAATAAAAGCGAAGAGGTTTCTAAGCTCCACTGGGGAGTTCACATGTTATAAATTAAATTATTAAGACAGTAAATGTCTTAAACAGAAAAGGGTAGGTCCATGGAATTCACCCTCAATAAGTGTTGATTGGTCTTACTTTCTTAGCAACAACAACAACAACAACAACAACAAAACTGGCAAAGAACCAGACAAGCATCTTAATTTACATTTCTCTTATGTATTAAAGAATGTAAAAATGTTACTTTTGCCAGTTTATAAAGATAGAATGTTAAGTTTGAAACAAGATTTGATGGAATTGTTAAGCCTTAAATCTAAAGAAATGTACATCTGTTGAATTTTCAAGTCTTTTGTTTTACTCTAGATGAATCCTCAGTAAGGAGACAGACTGCATATTTGGCATTAAGAACTGACTCCCTTGTGTTATCTCACTTTCCAGTCAAGTGGCAAGTACTTAATGCCAGTACCTAATAACAAAGAACAGTAGAATCAAGCTTGCAAACTTACCATAATCTTTGGTTTAATGATAAAGTCCCTTTGCCCTCCAACCTGAACATGTTTCTTCATGAGACTGAAGTTATTAAAGCGGCAGATGAGCAGGCCACTACTGTTTGTTCTCAGGTTAAAGTCAACATCTTCACAGAAATACCTAAATCATAATCACAATAATAGATCTCTGACTACCTGTCGCGTCCCAGCCATATTTGTGTTTTGTTTTGTTCTGAGACGGAGAGAGAGAACGAGAACATGGGAGTGAGCATCGAAGCAGGGCAGAGGGAGAGGGAATCTCAAGCAGGCTCCATGCTTAGTACAGAGCCTGATGCGGGGCTCGATCCCATGACCCTGGGATCATGACCTGAGCTGAAATCAAGAGTCAGACATTTAACCTACTGAGCCACCCAGGTACCCCTACATCCCAGCCATGTTAATTACATACATAAAGTCTGTTAGGAGACAGATTCAGAATCAACTTTGCCTTCTTGTGGAGCTGACCCTCTTAACTCTGCTCAATTCAGGGGGCTCACAGGCCAGAGTTAAAAGGAGGAGGAAGTGAGAGGACTTAGGCCCCAGACATTCCATGAGGCCTTGGGTATTCCCGAGCTGAAACAGGACTGACTGCACATTCTCTGTATTCTTGTGGGACAGAGATGCAGAGGTGCTCCCAGTTTAACAATCCTGGCTGCAAACAGGATGAAACATCATCTGCCATGAAATAGCTACAGAATATTCTAATAGCTACAGATTGGAGGTTGACGTTGGAGGACTTTATGGTTCCTGACATTCCTCACTTGGCCATCTTGGATTTTCCAGGATGTGGACATTATTTATTCAGGAGGCAAGACCAGGGCTAGTCTGCTTATTCCCACCTGTTGGCTTCTCCCTACAGGATCCAGATCTCTGGATCTTACTAACATTTAGGGGAAGGATTAACTTCTGATTTCTGAGGATGGAAGAGTTCACCTTCAATGGGTTAAGGACCCACCCACACTGATCTGTACTGATGTAATAGTTTTTGTCCCTCTTGTAGTTCTTGCTGAATACTGGGATGGCTAAAATACATTTTCTAAGCATTTCATGTTGTAATTATTATTATTTAAGGGTCCGGGTGAGGATGAAGGGGGGCTTTGGGGTTTGTGATCCCAGTTCTCCTTGTCCATAAAAAGAGATTCTCGGGTTTTCGAAGACAGAGGAACAAACATATTATAGGGGTCAGAGTTGGGCGGAAGCAAACATGCCTGGAATGCTTGCACCCAGGAGGCCCGACTTACCTGTTGAAGTCATACTGCACATTCTGAGTCAAGTCTATGTTAAGGAGAATGAAGTCATGCACATGGCACCTAGAGAATGGGGCTTTCAGGCTCTGAGAAGTCAGCTTGCTGCTCCATTTCTGTATGCCAAGGATTGCGTAGTGGATGATTTTTGGTGTTGCTTCAATATGCTGCAAGACGCTCTTCAAGGACACATTCTTACTGGAAACTCCTGCTTCCATGGGCTGGCTATGAAATGTCAAGTTAGTTTATATAATAGCAATAAATATTACTGGAGAGAGGATCATTTTTGAAGGGATAACACTACTATACACTATTAATATCCATAAAGATATAATTAGCTGGCTTACTTTATATTAGCCTGGAATGGAAAAGGACGTCAAGCCTAGTTTTCATGATGCCTGTCACTGCTAACTTAAGGAAATGGTCTTTTGGGGGTGGGGCTTACCACTTTTAAGACAGAGAAAAAAACAGCCCAATTCAAAATGACTAATGAACAAGAAGTTACCAAAGAAAGGGAGCCAGAGGTTAGAAGCACACAAGTATACTTCCCAGTGTTGTAATTCTGGTATAGTAAAGGAGTATTTGAGAATGTCACTGGCTTCATATTCACAGTGGAAACATAGTGTGTGAGCTGGAAGGAAGGGCCAAGAGGTCATCAGTGGGGGTGCTACTGGTATTTAGGGACCATTTACTGCATAGGACTTTTCCAGGTTTAACATTCCCTGGTCCTCGTGGAGCCCCTTCACCAGGAGAACCACTGATTTGGGCCCAGCCCTAATTTTACAGATGACGGAATTGAGACAAAGAGATGAAATAACTTTTCCTTTTCATCCAGGCAGGTTACCAAGCAGAGCTGAGATTAAAAACCAGGTGTGATTCAGAAGCTAGTGGACTTTCTAAATCATAGCGCCTTTCAACAGACTTTATAGCAAACCAAAGCCATGATGCAGAAATAGTCCAGAAATTTAACGGCACAGTGAATATCTAAAGAAAAGTGCTAGTGAGGGTTGTCTTCTGGATAATTGTTCTGTAAAGCTGTCCCTCTCTCATTTACTTCCATGCATAATAAGCCAAGGAAAGCATCTCCTTCATAGCATTAGGCCATACTCCCCTAGAACTGCTTGGCAAATACTACTACCTGGTCTGATCCTGAACACTATGAATGTTCCATAGAACACACGAGTCGTCCATCACAACGATAAAAGGCCAGACACACTGGCGTTTAACTCCCAGTTCTTCCAGGCGGTTCCTCTCCAGTTCCAGATTGTGGTAGGACAGCTCCTTAATGAGAAACCTGGCAGCACCTGGAAGGCAACATAGCCACAGCTGTACATCCTTCACCCACACCTGACCCAAACCCCACAGACAGCTCACATTCTCTCCACAGGCATGCCTATTCACATGGTGGCCATGTGGGATGGGAGGGTCAACCAATTGTTCAGAGCAGTGGTTGTCAAATGAGTAAAAGTAAGAATCACTGAAGGAGTCTCTTTAAAATGCCAATTTCCGGAGCCCATCACCAGAGATTCACTTTAGGTTTGATAAGGGCCCAGAAACCAGAGCTGTCTTTGATGATGCAGATGATTCATGAAGTACACTTTGAGGGGAAAAGAATCCAGTTTCCTTGATGGGACAGAGGATACCACATAGAGGAAACACTTATTACTGGTTCTATAAAGCCAAGATATGATGTGCTCTCAGTCTTGGAAGCAGCCACTCACATGTCCACTAGGGAGTAGCCAAGTTTGCAATAACCTACACTAAAGTATCCCCTGCTTTGGATACCTTTAGGAGATTGATAGCGGTGTCTTCTTTGAAGAAGATTCTGGAAACTGGCATCCTTTCCTTAGACAGTCTTTTCCACTGCACCGCCCCCCCCCCCCCAGAGGCAATATGGTCTAGTAAAAGACTGGAGCCAAGCTGCATACATTTAAATCCTGATACCGCCACTTTCTAGCTGTGAGTGAATGCCTTGGTTTCTCTACCTGTAAGAATGCAATGGTAATGTCCATCTCACAGGATTGCTGTGTTGCTCAAGACAGTGCCTAACGTGGTGAGTACTCAGTAATAGAGAATATTAAGATGATGTTCCTCAGATCCATCCATGTTGTTGCAAATGGTAAGATTTCATTCTTTTAATAGTGAACATTCCATTGTGTATATATGCCACATCTTCATCCTTTCATCTATTGATGCACACTTAGGTTGCTTCCATAATTTGGCTATTGTAAATAATGCTAAGTGAAATAAGCCAGTCAGAGAAAGACAAATACCGTATGATTTCACGTATATGTGGAATTTAAAAAACAAAACAAATGAAGAAAAAAGAGAGATAAACCAAAAAACAGACTCTTAACTATAGAGAAGAGATGGTTGGTTACAAGGGAGGTGGGAGGGTGGGAGGGGTGAAATGGGTAAAGGGGATTAAGAGTACAAGTCTCATGATGAGCACTGAGTAATGTATAGAATTGTTGATTCACTATATTGTACACCTGAAACAAATATAAGACCATATGTTTTACACTGGAATTAGAATTTTAAGAAAAGATCACATATTAGACACATTTTATTAGACAAATTTGCACATCCGAAAATGAAACAAAATGTAGGTAATGAAATGAAGAGGCTAAAAAAGCTATTGAATCTATGGAGGAAAGAGAAAAATAGTTTGGAAGTAGGAAGGAAAATCTGCCTTACAACAGGATGTATGTAATACATGTTCTCAATGTAGTAAGAACTGTATATGAAAAGCCCACAACTAACACTGTAATGGTAAGAGATGGAAAGCTTTTCCTCTAAGCTCAAGAACAAGACAAGGATGTCCACCTTTACCACTTTATTTAACATACTACTGGAAATTCTAGCCAGAGCAATTAGGCAAGAAGAAGAAATAAAAGGCACTCAGGTTGGAAAGGAAGAAGTAAAATTATCTGTATGCAACATGACCTTCAATGTAGAGAACCGTAAAGATTACACACACACACACACACACACACACACACACACACACACACTTAGAAATAAGTGAATTCAGCAAAGTTGCAGATACAAAAACTAAAAAATCTGTTCTCCCTATACACTAATAGTGATCTAAAAGGGAAAGTGAATTCAGCAAAGTTGCAGATACAAAAACTAAAAAATCTGTTCTCCCTATACACTAATAGTGATCTAAAAGGGAAATTAAAAAAAAACTTCCATTTACGATGGCATCAAAGAGAATAAAATACTTTGGAATAAATGTTTATTGAACCAAGCATGTGAAAGACTTGTACATGAAGAAGTACACAACATTTGCTGAAAGAAAGTAAAGATGATAAGTAAATGGAAAGACATCTGTGTTCATGGATTGGAAGATGTGATATTGTTGAGATGTCAATATTACCCAAAGTGATCTACAGATTTAATGAAATCCCTATCAAAATCCTAATGATATTTTTTTGGAGCAGAAATAAAAAAAAACCCCACCCTTAAATTCATATGGAATCTCAAGGGACCCTCAATAGCCAAAACAACCTTGAAAAAGAACAAAATTGGAGGTCTCACAGTTGGCTGATTTCAAAACTTACTACAAAACCACAGTAATCACAACAATGTGGTACCAATGGGATAAGAATACAGAGCCCAGCGTATGCCCTTGTGCTTCTGGTCCAGCCCTAAGGCCTACGGTCAAATGATGTTTGACAAAGGTGCCAAGACCACTGAATGGGAAAAGGACAGTCTCTTCAACAGATGGTATTGGAAAACTGGATATACACATGCAAAAAATGAAGTTGGATCTTTAACTTACACTACATAAAACTAACAGGGATGAAAGACCTAAATGCAAGAGCTAAAACTATAAAACTTTTAGAAGAAATCAGGCAATCAGCAAACCTAAAGGCAACCATGGAATGGGAGAAGATATTTGCAAATGATATATCAGACAAAGGGTTAGTATCCAAAATCTATAAAGAACTTATCAAACTCAACACCCAAAAAACAAATAATCCAGTGAAGAAATAGGCAAAAGACACAAATAGACACTTTTCCAAAGAAGACATCCAGGTGGCTAACAGACAAATGAAAAAAATGCTCAACATCACTCATCATCAGGGAAATATAAATCAAAACTGCAATGAGTTACCACCTTAACGCCAGTCGGAATGGCTAACATTAACAACTCAGGCAACGACAGGTGTTGGTGAGGATGCAGAGAAAGAGGAACCCTTTTCCACCACTGATGGGAATGTAAACTGGTGCAGCCACTCTAGAAAACAGTATGGAGGTTTCTAAAAAAGTTAAAAATAGAACTACCCCATGACCCAGCAATTGCACTACTAGGTATTTATCCAAGGGATACAGGTGTGCGGTTTCGAAGGGGCACATGCATCCCAACGTTTATAGCAGCACTATCGATGATTGCCAAAGTATGGAAAGAGCCCAAATGTCCACTGATGGATGAATGGATAAAGAAGATGTGTGTGTGTATGTATATATGTATGTATGCATGTATGTATGTATGTGTGTGTGTGTGTGTGTATACACACACAGTGGAGTATTACTTGGCAACCAAAAAGAATGAAATCTTGCCATTTGCAACAACGTGGATTGTATTATGCTAAGCTAAATTAGTCAAAGAAAGACCAGTATCATATGACTTCACTCATATATGGAATTTAAGATACAAAATAGATGAACATAAGGGAAGGAAAGCAAAAATGATATAAAAATAGGGAGGGGGACAAAACATAAGAGACTCAAGTACAGAGAACAAACTGAGGGGTTGCTGGAGGGTTGGGTGGAGGGATGGGTTAAATGGGTAAGAGGCTTTAAGGAAGACACTTGTTGGGATGAGCACTGGGTGTTATACATAGGGGATGAATCACTGGAATCTCCTGAAATCATTGTTGCACTCAATGCTAACTAACTTGGATGTAAATTTAAGAAAAAGTGTAAAGAAAAAAAATAAAGAAGAAAACAGGCAAACAGCTTGCTACTGGATGTAACAATTATTTCTTGGATATGACACCAAAAGCACAGCCAACAATAGGAAAAAATAAATTGGACTGCATCAAAATTTAAAAGTTCTGTGCAAAGGATATAATTAACAGTGAAAAGCAACTCATGAAATCGGAGAAAACATTTACAAATCATAAGTAGGGGGTTAGCATCCAGAATACGTAAAGGACTCCTACAAATCAACAACAAAAAAGCCTAATTTTAAAATAGGAAAAGAACTTGAATAGATTGTCCAAAATAGATATATGAATGGCCAAGAAACAGACAACAAGATGCTCAACATAATTAATCATTAGGGAAATGCAAATCAAATCACAGTAAGATAGCATCTCCTACCCATTAGGATGGCTACCATCAAAAAACAAGCAAACAAAAAAATCTCCCAAAACTCAAAACAAAAAACAGAAAATAAGTATTGGTGAGGATGTGAAGAAACATTTTACACTGTTGAGAAGAATGTAAAATGGTATATGTACCATTATGGAAAACAGTTTGTCAATTCCTCAAAAAATTAAAAATAGAATTATCGTATGATTCAGCAATTCCACGTGTAGGTATGTACTTAAAAGAACTGAAATCAGGGTTCTTGGAGATACATTTGTACATCTATGTTCATAGCAACATTATTCACAATAGCCAAATGGTAGCAGCTCAAGTGTCCACAAGTGGATGAATGGATAAAGAAAATGTATATACATACAATGGAATATTACTCAGCCTTAAAAGGGAAGGAAATTGACACACAGACAACATAGATGAACCTTGAGAACACTGTGCTAAGTGAATTCAGCTAGACACAAAAGGCAAATACTGTACGATTAAACTTGAAGTACCTAAAGTCATCATGCAGAGACAGAAAGTACAATGGTGGTTGCCAGGGAAAGGAGGAGATAAGGAGTTAATCTTCAGTGGTATGGTGTTTCAGTTTTGCAAGATGAAAAGAGTTCTGGAGATTAGTTGCAAAACAATGTGAATATATTGAACACTACTGAAACGTACACTTAAATGGCTAAGATGGTAAATTTTATGTGTTTTTTTAACAAAAAATAATCTGCACTTACTTCATTTGCATATATGTTAGCTTCTCCTCAAATTATTGCAGAAGTGGCAAAACTGTAACTATGCAAATTCATTAGATCTGGGATGAGGAAAGTCACCTAACGATTGTTAAGGCATAGGAGGGGGTGATTTGAGGGTCATACTCCTATAGAAAAAGATTTTAGTTAGTCTGGGGATATGTGGTTTTGGAGAGGACAAAGAACCAAAAATATGTAAAAGCCTTAATTCACTTGATATAAAGTGATAAACATGGAAACTAAAATTGTATTCAAAACAAATTTTTGAAAATATTTTAATTCTATATTTAAGGACATAAAAAGGAATGGAAGGGAGAACAAGAGGAAAGCTCTAAGAAGGAAGGGAGAGGGATGACAGATCAGCAGAGGGAGAAACAGGCTAAGGGGGAAAAGAAAGGAAAGTGAGACCCGGGAGAGGAGGAGTGCAGAGTTAGGGAAACTACTCAGGTCTCATCTGTATTCACTCTAGTTCTGGACTGGGATGTTCCTACTTCCCTCTAATGTGTCAATTAGCAGCTTTTGGAACTTAAACCCTTCTGAGACTACACAGAGTCGGACTCCCACAGGAGCTGATTAGAGAAAGTGGTTAACAACTACCATACAAGAAGTGAGCAGACACACAGCTCTGAATCCAATTGGAGGTTTCCTGCCCCCCAACGTCTCTGTTCCATGCTGAAGAACCATATGCCCCTTTGACAAATCAGCCCATTGCTCTTACACTCCGTGGGGGAAAAGCAAGCGAAACTTTTCCAGGCACTTTTAAGATGACTGCCATAGGCAGTAATGATACTTCCAATTTCCAGTTGGACAGAACCCCTTAGAACTTGCCATGTGCCTTTAAAATGATTAGCAATGGCTTAGGGACACCTCTAGATCCCTCTTGAACACAGTGAACTAGCTCCACCCCCATTCCCCCCAAGACAATCCTTCTCACTGTTCTGTTCCTGCTGCAGCGGGCCCAGCCATCGCTGGGAAGAATCCCAAACCCTTTCCGGGCGCTCAATATACCAGTGACTTCTTTAGTCACTAGCCCTCAGAAGTTAAAAATTCTGCAAAACAGCAGATAGAGGAAAAGGAAAACTCAAATTTAAAGAAAAATCAAAAGTCCTTTGGTCAGGGGGGCGGGACCCTTTTCAGGGGCTGGGGAATCTTTGAAAGTTTCATGTCCAGGCAATGAGCTTGCTTTATCTTTCAGCCCTTCTCCGTGTCCCAGGGGGCCCCTTACCCACGCCTGCATTATTGAACATGCCAGGAAGCACCAGCATGATGTGGTTGGGCCAGTACTTGCGGTACAGCGGCATCTCATATTCTTTGACCACCAGAAGATGCAGGTGGCTGATGCCCTCCATGGCGTGAAAAAGGTTTAGGAGTCCATGCTCATGGCGACCACTGGAAGGAGTGAAAATAGGGCTCTTGACTGCATTCAAATTCTGCTGAAAGGGGAAAAAAAAAGAAAAAAGAAAGAACCAGAGACCAAAAAGGGAAGTTAAAACCCTTAGATTGAAGAAGTTTAGAGACCCTGATCTAGTACCTTGGGCCTGTCAGTCTAAAAGCAGTGTTGGCATCCAGACACTGTCACCCACCTTGTCTGAAACCAGGGGCAGCCGCATGCTCTCCAGGTGTTTACCCTGCTTGCTGAAGACAAAATGACTCTCTTTGGATTTGGGAATGATGAAATAGAGCTGCACCTCTTCTCCCAGCATAGAGGACGAGAATGTGAATGCATGAAGGGTGGAGTCAGACATCTAGATTTGTAAAGAAGGAAGGAAGGGGATGTAAGCTCATGGTTTGCAAACTTCTCGACCACTTGTTAACATTTTTAAGAGAGGCGAAATAACCTGAACTCATACGTGCCATCAGACCTGGCTGTCCCTGAAATGTCGGAAGAGCTGGAAATGCAAACATTTCATCTTTTGACCTGCCATTGACCTGAGAGCCATTGACCTGAGAGCCAAGCCTCCTGCCCCTACACAGCCTCTCCACGGGTGAAGTTTCTGTTGCTTGACACTGTCTTTTGCATTCCTTATGTTCTTAGAACCACTACTCCTCAGTCTTATGCAGAGGTTAAATATTCCTGCTTGCTAAACATTTTCAAAGGTGCCCAAATATAGGGGAGATTTCCATCTGTGTGCATCAGGCTAAATGAGTATCATTTCTCTAAGTAAAATATTAGGGCTAACATCATTAAAATGCCTCCATGGTCCCATCTTTCCTGGCTACAGTGGAAGCTGAAGAAGTTTCAAAGTCATTTAGCCTAGAACTCTGGCTTCCAGGAGAGACCATCTGACTCACTGAAGCCAATTATAAATCTAACTTATTTTTAAAATTGCTAGAAAGTTGGGACACCTGACTGGCTCAGTCAGTAGAGCATGTGACTCTTGATTTTAGGACCAGGAGTTCAAGCTGCACGTTAGGTACAGAGCTTACTTAAAAAAAAAAAAAAAAAAGTGTTATAAAGTTCACATGCTCGCTCAGTAACCCAGCTCAGTGAGTAATTACATAATTTATGTGCTTTACAATGCAGACAGTATTTGGCTTAATGAAAGGATAGCATCAATTTTCAGCAGCAACTAGAGTCCAGGTAGATTTCCTAAGATTTTTAACCTAAATATTATATTTCCTAGGAAAATAGTATAATTATTCCCTTGAATTCTGGTTCATTCTGCTTCACAAGCATTGGAATATACTAGTGAGTACAATAATCACAGAAACTATATAAACAGGATTTTTAATAAGTTATCTAGAAGCTTATGATTTGTAGACCAGGTACTTGAATCTTCTATATTCTGTAAAGCATCATGAGTGGTTTACAAATTAGCCCACCAAAAGCTTTCAGTTAACACCAAGAAAACAAATGGTACATAAAAGGTAATTTGTGTTACAAGAGCAGAATGACCAACCCAGTTTTTCAGTATATCACTTCTAGCCCCTGTGGGAAAAGGGTGGAGACCTGGTCCTTAAGAGCAGAAGCAAGTTTGGGTGAAGTCTAATCAGCATGTCCCATAGGAAGAGTTTTAGGTGTTCAGAACTAAGTCATAAAAATCAAGAAGCTAAAGTGGGAGAAAGCAACAGAGAACTTCTCCCCTACATAGGTTCTAGACCACTGTCACCTGCTGCCTTTACCATCTTGAGTGTTTACAGATGCTCTGGCCAAAAAGAAACAAAGACGGTGGGGTATTGGCTCACCTTCTGTGTTCCTTCCTCTCACTTCTCTCTAAATAAAAGATCAAATATTGACTCCTTTGTATGCCTAATGATCAAAACCACCCCACACTGGAGTAGGAATATGACTTGGTCAGTGCAAATCAGCAGACCTGTTCACAGCTCAAAGGGCACACCCTATGCATGTTAGAGGTAAGAGCACCATTCCTGGGGCGCCTGGGTGGCTCAGTCTATTAAGTTTCTGACTTTGGCTCAGGTCGAGAGGTCAAGATCTCATGGTTCGTGAGTTCGAGCCCCAGATTGGGCTTTGCCCCTGTCTACCTGCCTCTCAAATGAAATAAAATAAACTTAAAAAAAAAATCTTAAAAAAAAGAGCACCATTCTCATCAACAACCCAAAGCAGGGGGTGAAAAGAACCTTTCACCAAATATACTATAATATCCAGTTTTTTCAGGATTACAGAGAACATCCCAGGTAACCTAAACATGACACATGTAACCATTTCAATGAAGTGACTTCAGACACTAAAACTCAAGTTTCTTTCTCTCTTCCCCTCCCCCCAATCCTAATAAACCCAAAGTAATTTTAATTAATGGCTTCACACATTTTGCTCACAAATGAGTGGCTCCATCTTATAAATCAAGTACCCTCTATCTAGGGCCCGAAACTGGGAGCCGTATTTTTCATTCCATATATACAATACCATGCTGGGTAACAGGCAAGGACAGGGGGCCACACCTGCGAGGCAGAGGTGCAGTCCATGTACTGGTGACATTGCTCACAGTGGTGGAAGGTGTTGTAGGCCGCGTATTTGGTCAGCATCATGGACACGGTTCCTCGCTTCCTGGGCTCCTCAACTTTGGAATCCTTTATTGCTTCTGTGTATAAAGGGACAAAAACCTTGCCATGATGTGCATGAAGCCCCTACTCCTGGGAAGAAAGTCCCCCACTCCCTGCAGGACTCTTCTAAGGAGTCTATAATTTATGCTCTGAAAGTCGGGTATGAAAAGTAAAAGGTGATACATATGTGTACAAGAGAAAAGCAGAGAGAATTACTTTAAACTGCGCTCAAAGATTAAACTGCCCCAGGCCTCCTGCTCTGATTTGGCCCCTTGACCTTCAGAAGAGGTGCGCCTGGCTCTGCTTGCACTGACCTTGTTTGACCCCTGCCAGCTTCTCAGTATATACCAGGCTCATCAAACTGTACTTGGGATCATGCACGCTGACGTCAAAGGGCATTTTACTGAAGCTCTCGATGTCAGGCCAGGGCTCTCCCTCTGCCTGGCTGACTCCACTGCATTCACTGTGGTCTAGGACAAGAAGAAAGAAAGTGCGCAGAGCAGGCAGGCTGACTGGCCTCCCAGCCTCCCTCCCAAGTGTCAGGAATGAGAGGTTTTATGAAACATGAACCCCCAGATGGGAGGACAGAGACATTTCTGGAAGATGACCTGCCACGTCCCAGGGCAGAGAGGCCCAGAATTATCCCTTCAGGTCCATGCTGGGAAGGACGCACGCCCTCATTGGCTCCAGCATTACCCTCTACACATCTGGTCCACAAACTCCCACACTATGACATCAACTGATTTCCCACCCCAGCCTCCCAAATTGCCTTAAAGCTTATTTAATTTTGGGTCATCTAAATTCTCCCTTACAGTTTTAGTTGTGGGGTTATAAAACACTGAAAGCCTAAGAGATTTGAGGAATGCATTGAGCAAGATACCCAGTGTCTGCTGCATATGAGAATCACCTGGAGAGCTTGTAAAAAAAAAAAAAAATCCTGTGCTTAGGTTACCACCCCCACAATCTGCTTTAGTACCCAGGCACCCATCATGGCATTTAAAGCTGCTTAGGTCACTCCAATATGCAGTCAAGTTTGACAGCTAGTAGTCCTAGATTTGAATTCAGACCGCCCCCTACTACTCCACACCTGCAGGCACCACCCTTAACTCTCAGGGACCCTGGGTTATTGCAAGAATTCCAGATGGTGCATTTAAAGTGCTCAGGCAGTGAGGGATGCCTGGGTGGCTTGGTTGGTTAAGCATCTGACTTTGGCTCAGGTGATGATCTCATGATTCGTGGGTCCATGGGTTGGAGCTCCGCATCGGGCTCTGTGCTGTCAGCACACAGACCACTTCAGATCCTCTGTCTCTCTCTGCCTCTCCTTTGCTCATGCTCGCTCTCTCTCTCTCTCAAAAATAAACATTAAAACAATTTGTTTTAAAGGGCTCAGTGGCAGGCACGTGGTGAGTGTCCAATAGAGGATTTATTGTTATTAATAAAATTTATAAGATGAAAAAGTTTAAGAATTTTCAAAGGGAGAAGATTTAAAAAATTTTTTTACTGTTTATTTTTGAGAGAAAGAGCGAGCACGAGCGGGGGAGGGGCAAAGAGAGAGGGAGACAGAATCCGAAGGAGGCTCCAGGCTCTGAGCTGTCAGCACAGAGTGCGACAGGGGCTCAAACTCATGAACCATGAAATCATCACCTGAGCCGAAGTTGGACACTCAAGTGACTGAGCCACTCAGGCGCCCCCAAAAGTTTTATTTTTTTAAAAAGCCTAAAGATTACAAGTACAGCTAATATCTTTTTAATACAATCATGTTTATTTTTTATATCACTGAGCTAAAGTTTGCATTTTATTTACAACCTAAAGCTTATTCTAGATTTTTACAAAGATGTCAGTGTGCTTCTCCAGAGCACCATCACATTCACCTGCACTAAAATGAGGTGGAAGGAATAAAGCCAGCCTGATGGCACTTCTCACTACAAAGGCCAGGCTTGCCTGTTGCACCAGCTGTGGTAGATTCTCTCACAGATCATCACACAGATTAAAGTTCAGTGTGGTGGGACCCGAGGAGAAAATTACAGGCATCACTCTCTTGTGGAGCCCAGGGGCTTTGTGGGAAGGTTGCTGGGATGATGGGTCTCTCATTCCTGGTCTGCCTAGTTCTGCCTTTGCCCTCCTGGTCCCAGCCCCCCTCCAGGCAGCTATAAATGTTTCCGGGCCAACTTGGAGCTCTGGGTCCCCTCTTTGGTGGGCCTAGCGTCAGCTCAAGTGGGGACACAAACAAGGAGATGTGGGTGGGAAGACGGGATTGTGTGTATGTCTGGAATCATGAATATGACCTGGTAAGGAGTGGAAATAGGGCTGAAGGTGATAATAAAATGATTCAATACAGCTGATCTTGCCTAGTCTTGCTCTAGACTGAACTAGTCTTTTGGACTTATCATAGAACAGGTCCAACTACTTAGGAAAAGCAAGTGGGGTGAGATCTGAGGGCCAGTCTGACAGAAGATGCCAAGGCCTTTCCCTTTTCTGGACTCCTCTTTGAGGGGCTTAGAAGAGCTTCTACCTGATTACCACTACTCCCCTGCCTCCATGGGTCTCTTCCAGCACAGGTGAATGCTCCAAGATGTGAAGCCACAGTTCGGAGGCCACATTGTCCTTAGCTATAGAGCTAAAGCTGGCTGATTCCTGCTCATGTTCTCTTTCTGGCCCTGCTGATCGGACTACAGTGGAACCCTCCCACAGGTGACAGCTGGGGGAAAGGGTTGGATACAGGAGGAGGAGGAGGGCAGAAGATAGTCTCTTTGAAAACCAGTCCCCACAACCCTGTCAAGCACTAGCTTCTGCATGTTACTGAATGTGAAGGGCTTTGGTTATGGCTCCAGGTTTCTGTTCTGCATGGGGTTTTAATTTCATTATAGTAATCCATACACCTTAGCTCACAGCCTGCAGTTAAAATAGAAGATACTTTCTGGGGCTCCTGGGTGGCTCAGTAAGTTAAGCGTGGGACTGTATTTCAGCTCAGGTCATGATGTTACAGTTGGTGAGTTCAAGCCCTGCACTGGGCTCTGTGCTGACAGCAAGGAGCCTGCTTGGGTTTCTTTCTCTCTCTTTCTCTCTTTCTCTCTCTCTCTCTCTCTCTCTCTCTCCCTCCCTCCCTCCCCTGCTCTCTCTCGCTCTCATCTCAAATAAAAACTTAAAAAAAAAAAAAAGAGTAAGATACTTTTTGACTAGCTAGCAAAGGCTTAGTATCCAGAATATCAAAACTTGGTGTCAGTGTGTCTTCTACCTGGGCCCCCCACTCCTCCCCGGCAATGCCAGGGTTCAGAACTCACCCGCGTTGATCTCTCCCTCATCATACACATCCACCTCCAGGAGCCTGATGAGCATGCGGAAGAGGATCCTAAGGAACTGCAAATAGGAGCCCGTCTTTCCCACCTGGAGGAAGTATTTTTAATTGGGGAGGGGAAGAGAGGGAAGAGAGATGAGATTTCACACCTGGGCTCTTGGATGTCTCCTGCCCCTGAGAGGCCTGAGTGAGGGCCTCATCGCTCTGGGTCACCCTCAGCCCACCCTGAGGGCTCCCCCCCCCCCCCCCCCCCCCCCCGCTCCCTTCCTTCTTGCCACCCGGGGCCTACCTGGGGGGGCCCAGTCAGCAGCAGCCGCCGAGGGTGGCAGGCGCGGGCGCCGGAGGCGGGGTCTGGCTGGTTGCTGAAGTCGGCGTGGTGCTGACGAGCCGAGGTCCACTGCCGGTAGTAGAGAGACTGCTCCTCGCTGCTCATGTCCTTGTGTAGCAGCGGCCGCAGGGAGCTCACCCAGGCCACGTCGGCGTGTGGCAGCAGCGAGGAGGACGCAGGCGGCTTGCCTCCCCGCTGCGAGCCCAGCAGGCTATAGGCCGCTTTCGATAAGATCACGATGGGGGGCAGGGCTGCGTGCAGGCCCCTGCAGCCTTGGGGCAGCTGCCCGGGCCACGACAGGGCCCGGGGTCCCGAGGAGGAGGAGGAGGACGACGACGGCTTGGAGGTGGTGCTGCTGGCCATCTGGGGGCCCAGGGAATCACACTCCTGCTTCAGGGTCTCCCCGGCTCCCCCTGTGCCTGCGGAGACCCCTTCATCCAGGCCCATGCTGTTGGCCGGGCTCTGGAAGCTGGGGGTCAGCGACAGCTTCTGGGACCTATCAGCCGCACTGGAAGAGCTCACCCCGTTCTCCATGATGGAGCCTGAAAGAGGACAACCCACCCGTGGCCATCAGCAGGACTCGGCTATTTATTCCCTGGCCCCCTCTCTGCAAGGAGCCAGGCTGGACTGCCTTGTCTCCATGAGGGGTATTCCCTCTCCTGGCGCCCCGGGGGGTAACTATACCTCCTTGTCCTTTTCTAATTCCTACCCCCAGCTTTGTAAAGCGTGTGATGTTATGAAACTCTCCTCTGTTACTTCGTTTGGTGATGTGGTCTGATTCATTCCAGATTCTGGACCAATACAAGCTCCCCAGCCAAGTCCTTCCTACTCCAGGGCACTTCCCTCCTCCTGGGGTCCAAGGGCCTCACACTTCTGGTTGTGGAGAAGTTCCCCAGGGGGGTAGCCACTTCCATGGATGCCCAAACCAGTGTGGGGAAGCGGCTCCATGTGGTGAGGATGGAAGGCATAATCTATGTTCAGTGAGGTCTTGCTTTCCCCCAGAGGTCCCTGTGGATTTGGCCAATTCAAATATGTTTTCCCCTCTGATAGGTCCCACTCTTTGGTTTGTGGACACATTCAGGACTGAAAGCCCTCTCTGACCTGGGGTTGGTGCTCCCCGGCATGTAGGTCTTATCCCAACCTCAGGAGATCCTAGAGGAATAGCCAGTAACCGGAGGTCATTGCAACCAAGTCACTCCACTTGCTCATCTGACTTTCTTGTCTTTCCGTCTTGTCTGAGAGCTTACCTTTCCCCCCATGTCCCTGACCTTTACAGCCTGCACACTTGGGGCAGTGAGCCTCCCCAAGGACCCCTAGAGTCCACCTAAGGCTGAGGGATGTGTGCTCAGTGGTGGGAGCATAGCCCTTTGCTCAGGTTGTCTTCAAAGGGAGGGAAACTCTAAGCAGCAGAAGGCAAGCCATTACCTTTGTGGTTAATGAGAGCAAGGCCAAGAATATGTGAGCCTTCTGGGGCAGCTCTGCAAGTGCAGGGAATGGAGGCATCTGATTATTTTATTTTTATTTAATTTTTTTCAAAAATGCTTTATTTATTTTGAGAGAAAGAGAGGGAGACACAATCTGAAACAGGCCCCAGGCTCTGAGCTGTCAGCACAGAACCCGACGAGGGGCTCGACCTCAGGAATGGCAAGATCATGACCTGAGCCAAAGTCAGATGCTTAACAAGCTGAGCTACCCGGGTGCTCCAGGAGGAGTCTGATTAAAGAGCCATGATGGGGCATCTGGGTGGCTCAGTCGGTTAAATGTCCGACTTCAGCTCAGGGCATGATCTCACAGTTCATGGGTTCAAGCCCCGCGTCAGGCTCTGTGCTGATAGCTCAGAGCCTGGGGCCTTCTTTGGATTCTGTGTCTCCCTCTCTCTCTCTGCCCCTTCCCCACTCATACTCTGCCTCTCTCTCTCTCTCTCTCTCTCTCTCAAAAGTAAACAAAACATTTTAAAAAAAATTAAAAAAAAAAAGAGCCATGAGAAGAACATAAACACTCCCTTGCCTCCCTGTCACTGATGCTGCTATCTACAAACTTTCAAATGTGCTATTTCCCCCTTCTCTTCTGTTACTCTTTACTATTCCCTAAACCTGTTGGCTTTATTCTGAACTGGTCTTAGAGGAGCCTGGAGGGGGAGCCTGGAGCGGTGAGGTGAGCAAAGGTGCAGTCTTGACCCCTGGCTGAGGCAAGCAGCTCATGCTCTTCCAGGCTGAGGGTCCCTCTCAAGACACAAAGCCCCGTAGATGACTGCCTCTTTGACTCCCACAGTCATCCAACAGCAGCTGCCAGAATGAACAGACACACTCATGCTGCTTTTGACATGAAGTCGTGTGTGTGTGTGTGTGTGTGTGTGTGTGTTTGTTTGCATGCGTGTGTCATGGTGATGGAAGAGAGGAGATGTGGGAAAGAGGAATGTTCATGGTGGTCTTCTCTGGTAGAGAGGGGTTTTCATTTTCATTTTTTTAAAAATGTTTATTTATTTTTGAGAGAGAGAGAGTGACAGGGTGCAAGTGGGGAAGGGACAGAGAGAGAGGGAGACACAGAATCTGAAGCAGGCTCCAGGTTCCAAGCTGTCAGTACCGAGCCCAACATGGGGCTTGAAGTCACAGGCTATGAGATCATGACCTGAGCCGAAGTTGGATGCTTAACTGACTGAGCCACCCAGGGGCCCCAATTTATTTATTTTTTTAAGTAATTTCTACCCCCAACATGGGGCTCAAACTCATGACCCCCAGATCAAGAGTCACATGCTGTACTGACTGAGCCAGCCAGGCACCCCAGAGTTTTTATTCTTAATGTCCTCTTTATCCTTTGTTACATTCCCCAAGTTTTTTTTCTTTTTTTACATCCTGCACGTTTTCTATATGGAGTTTTATTACTCTCTCAATCTGAAGAAAATGGAAATAGTGCTGCATTTGCTGTAATACAGTTTCTCAGAAGAAAATTCATGCCAGGCACTGCCACAGGCCATACAGTAATGCTCTGAAAGGGGATGGCGGGCTGCATGGTGGGTCTGCACAGGCAGTGGTCCCAGAGTATACAAACATTTGCCGTTAACTACTTACAAAAGTCATTCACTCATTCCTTCATTCAAACAGGTAAGCACTGTGCCAGGTACTGAGCCAATTAACACAAACTTACAGCTTTCAGATCTAGAAGGAAATGAGGGCTTTTGTGCAAATACCAGATGTATATTATCCTTGAGGTGATAAAGGGTAGAAAAGACTAGGGAAAGTGGTATAATAACATTTATTATACTTTGCTTATTACCAAGCTCTTCATTAAATGTTTACCCAGAGGAGAATTCTGTGACTGCTCTCAGTAGTTATGTTTTCCAAGTATCTTTGGATTGGGAACTGAGGTCTGGACAGGTTGCCCGAGTCCCTGAAGGCTCCTCTGACAGCCTTGAGAGGTGTGAGGGAGTAAATGCCTCTGCCTCCCCTATGTCTGTCCACCTCCTCACTCCCATCCCTCACCCCTTGAGAGAGAAAAGGAAGCACTAACCTGAGGTTCCAGTGACAGCACTACTGTTGCTCTGTGGCCTCTCCAGGTCGATCAGCAGCTCATCAGAGTCATTCTCGCTGGTGGTAGCTCTCTCCTGCTCCTTCCCACTAAGGTCCAGGGCAACAGCAGGCCCTCGGATGACCTCTTTGGAGACATAGCAGCAGGCCAGACCCACCTCCTGCTCCAAGGCTGTGCGAGTTAAATAGCTTGAGTCGATGAGCCGGAGGTCACAGTACTTCAAAGACCTACACAAAAGTAATGATGTTTTGGGTGAGTCCATCTGGCCTTGGTTTCAGTCTCAGCTTTGTCGCCTCCTAGCTGTTGTGACCTCACAGCAGCCACTTCATTTTCTCCAAGTATAAAATAGAATAACAGTATTTGGCTCATATGGTTATTGTAAGGAATGAATGGATGGCACAGGTAAGGCATTTATAGAAATGCCTGACACACAGTGAGCATTCAACTCATGCTGTTATTATTGTTGTTGCTGCCTTCCTGTCTGCAGGCCCTGGATTCTTAAAGGGGTTGGGAACAGCAGATTAAGAGACACTTCATCCAAATTTAAAAAATCCTGTTTTGGGGCACATGCTTTTCCTCTCTGCCTCTCTGCTTTGATGCATAAACACTTCTCACTGTGGCTATCTTCCATTCCCAAATTGCTAGGCAATCTCTGGAAAGTCAAAATAGTCAAGGCAGGCTATATTTCTTATATCTCTGAGGAAAATTATTCTCTTCCCCCTTGCTAAATGAATGAAATGGTTAAGCGTCAGCCAAGTTTTAACCGTCAGCTTAGCTGGATAACTAAGGAAAAATGAGAAATAATTATTCATAATGTACCTGGGAAAGGTTTCTCCAAGAGGATCTTTGCCAGTTAGTATCACAATACAAGGCAGACCTTCTAAATCTTGGTATGTCCGAGGGGTCCACTCTTCTGGTTCATTTCCTCTCCAGGTCTGTAGAAAGGGACCCATATGATAAAATTAAAACCTCTTGTTTAAGTTTCCACCTCTTAAAAGATTTCTAGGTCCACATTCTATATGCATTTGTGGTTTAAAATGACTTCCGGTGTGTGTGTGTGTGTGTGTGTGTGTGTATCATATATGTGTGTGTATACTAAATTGCTACTACAAATTGGCATAATGAAGCACTCTAGAAGAATGTGGCCTTTAGTTTTATCTCAGTAGGATAAAACAGAAGATCTTGGTATACATCATGCATTAGCCACACAAATCAAAGAAACATACAATGAAATACCCTGCCAGTGATGCAAACTTTACAGAAACCCTGGTTAAATTACCTGCCTCAAGACTTATAAATATATTTTCTTCATATAATGGACAGACTCTCGGGGCTGATTAACTGAAAAAGACAGTTTCAATTATGACTGACTAATAAAAGCATCTCAACTCTATGAAAACAGATATTCACCAGAAAATCATCAAGTTAGCTACCCTTGATGGTTATTCCCACCCCCCTCCCCCATACTGGCTGTCAAAATAAGTGGCAAATAATAATTGGCTTGGGGCTCTTAGAAGTCTCTCTCAAGAAGGCTAAAAATATAACCAAATCTAGACCAATTAAAAAAAAAACAACGCTGACCCTTACTTAGAAGAGGAATGCAATTAGTTTTATGGTTCCAGAAATAATCTATTAATCATCAACTTCTGATACAGATTAACATATACACATATATACACATGTATATATATATATCTTTAGTAAATGGAATGTCAATCAGTGGGAAGAAAAAAATCCCACCAACTTGAAAGATGTTCAAAAGTGAAAAGATCTTATAGATTTTTATTTTAGAGCAGAAGGAAAACAGACTATCTCTTAAGTAGATAAGATGGTTTCTACTACTTTTATGAAGTATCTAGTATCTATGCTTCATAACAGCTTTCTAGCAGGAATTATAGGAAATAGATTGACATTTCTGATAATGCTTTAGGGAACAAAGAGTAAGAAGTGAGGTTATTAAGTAATGCACACAATTTATTTTAAAAATAGGCTGGTACTTCCTTTGCCAAACACAAAAAGAGATAAAAAGAAATTTAATATGCAAGACATAATGTAATAGGGTTTGATTAATGATTTGTTGATGTCTAGATAAAACAGTCTTTAGAAATAAATATACCCACAATTATTCAAATAAAGTATATATAATTTGTAAACTGGGAGGCATTCTGACCTTGTTGCCCAGTCTTTTATCATATATTTGCATACCAGGGGGAAATCAATGGACCTACATAGATTTACAAGTTTGAGAGACTCTTCTTGTCTTAGAAAAACCAATCTATCAAAAATATATATATTTAAAAAATATTCATTTTTGAGAGAGCAAGCATGAGCGGGGGAGGGGCAGAGAGAGAGATTGGGACAGAAGAGCCAAAGCGAGCTCTGTGCTGATAGCAAGCAGCAAGCCTGATGACAGGCTCAAACTCATGAACCATGAGATAGTGACTCGAGCCGAAGTCAGATGCTAAACTGACTAAGCCACCCAGGCCCCCTATCAAAAATATTTTTTTTAATATTAAAAGAAAGGTATCTACAAGAATTCAGTTTTATATACACTGTCATGTCAAAATGAATAATAACATTATCTAATTTAAAATAAACAATTTTGGGAATAGGAATCATTTTACTTATAACCCTCGCATTGGACTCATGATGTTCCTGACACTGAGGTTCTCCCTGAATGGATTTTCCTCCCAGAAACCATCCAGAGGTCATGGTTCCATCAACAATGAGGTCAAGTTATAATGATGGGATAAGGGATGTTTTACTCTACAAAAGATTTTCAAAAGATTATTAAAGAAATCTCATTTTTACTCTTGACCAATCAGAGCTAGCCAAACCACTACAACATGCTTTTCTGTCCCTCTGCTATTTCTGATGAATAATGGTCACAGTTCTTGGATGGAACATTTATTTATTTATACTGTTTTTCATTTTCTTTATTTTAGAGAGAGAGAGAGCAGGAGTGGGGGGTGGGGAAGCAGAGGGAGAGAGAATCTTAAGCATGCTCCACGAACGTGGAACCTGACATGGGGCTCGATTCCACGACCCTGGGATCGTGACCTGAGCCAGAATCAAGAGTCGGCTGCTCAACCGACTGAGCCACCCAGGCACCTCTTCACTGCAGAGCATTTAATACAAACACAAAAGACTGGGTGGGCACTGAGTTCCAAGGAAAAAATGGGGCTCAAGGCTAAAGAAATCTGATGAAAGCTTCACAAGCCTTCTGGAGAAACTGGCTTATTTAGATTTAAGCCTTGTATCCTTTCAAAATGCTTATCATACTTGTAAGTTAGTCATAATACCTAACAGGATAATTAGAGGGAAGCACAGAAATAAGGCCATCCAATTGGAGAAGAAGCAGAGGATGTTACTCAAGGCTACAGATAAAAGGCACACCCAGCAACCCATGCCAACCCAACAATGGTAAGGGAGGTTGGTGAGTTAGAAATAAATGTGTGAAGCAGAAATCACCTGGCAAGTGGCAGTTTTGCTTAGGATATGAACATTTCAATAGGAGTGCATATTTTCACTTCCACACAAAGAGAGAGTATAAACAGGATGCATTGATGTAGTCCAGCAGTTTTGAGAATACAAAAATCTCTTTTGTGTGGTTGGTGACTGGCAGCTACTCATACAAATTGAGATATAACTTCTCTGAGTATTACTTGGGCCCCCCCCTTAATGTATGGCATGCTCTCAGAACAGCGCTTGCAAAACAGCTGCTGTCTAAAAGCCCCAAAGGTAATTCTGATTGCTAGCAGCCAGTTAGGCCTCTTGACATTGGGGTTGTGAGTTCAAGCCCTACATTGGGCATAGAGATTACTTAAGGAAATAGGAAAGGGAAGGGAAGGGAAGGGAAGGGAAGGGAAGGGAAGGGAAGGAAAGGAAAGGAAAGGAAAGGAAAGGAAGGGAAGGAAAGGGAAGGGAAGGGAAGGGAAGGGAGGGGAAGGGAAAGGAAAGGAAAGGAAAGGAAAGGAAAGGAAAGGAAAGGGAAAAGGAAAAGGAAAAGGAAAAGGAAAAGGAAAAGGAAAAGGAAAAGGAAAAGAAAGGAACCTGAGGTCTTGATTGTGGTTTTCAAATTATGACCCAGAGGGGCGAATTATTTAGGACCTGCTGATGTATACTGACTTAGTAATTGGCATTTCTGAAGACTGAACAAATGACCTAGACTATAAATAGCTATACTTGATTGGTGTCATGGAGGCCCAGAGAAGATTCTGCAGCCTCACATCCTTTTCAACCATCTCCCTGCAATAGGTTTGTGAGGCTTCACACAGTGGCACTGATTATTTGCCTTTCCAGATTTTCCAATCATTAGTATCGTTCAAATTGTTTCAAGACATATGTCTCAATGCATTATACTGTAAGAAGAGTTCAGGACTCTCATTTGTTATCCATCCTAGAAATTCCATAGTTATGTGGTCTATAATCATCACTTAAAATTGTGAACACTAGGGGTGCCTGGGTGGCTCAGTTGGTTAAGCATCCAACTTTGGCTCAGGTCATGATCTCACGGTTCGTGAGTTCAAGCCCCGCATCAGGCTCTGTGTTGACAGCTCAGAGCCTGGAGCCTACTTTGGATTCTGTGTCTCCCTCTCTCTCTACTCCTCCCCATCTCTCTTTCTCTCTCTCAAAAATAAATAAATATTAAAAAAATAAAAAATAAAATAAAATTGTGAACACTGGGGTGCCTGGACGGTTCAGTTGGTTAAGCGTCCAACTTTGGCTCAGGTCATCATCTCCTGGTCTGTGGGTTCGAGCCCCACATCAGGCTTAGGTCATGATCTCACAGCTCATGAGTTCAAGCCCCTGTGCTGACAGCTCAGAGACCCTGGAACCTGCTTCGGATTCTGTGTCCCTGCTTCTCGCTCTGCTCCTCCCCCACTCATGCTCTGTCTCACTCTGTCCCTCAAAAATAAATATTAAAAAAGTTGTGAACATTATATCAACATATGAAATATAAATTTTGTTATAATTTCCATTAAATAAAGGGTTTCTATTTTTAGATTTATTTGTTCTAGTTGCTTATCAAGCTAATACAAGATATTTTGTTTGCATTTTGGATTATTCGATTTAGGTTAACTAATAGAATACAATAAAAGGTTTACATTTGCAAAATGCTTTATTTTTTTCATTTCAATTTTAATTAATTAATTTTTTTAGAGAGAGAGAGCATGCACAAGAGCAGGAGAGGGGTAGAAGGAGAGAGACAGAGAAAGAGAGAGAATCCCAAGCAGTCTCCATGCTCAGCACAGAGCCTGATGTGGGGCTTGATCCCATGACCCTGGGATCAAGACTTGAGCATAAATCAAGAGTTGGACACTCAACCAAGCGAGCCATCCAGGTGCGCCGCAAAATGCTTTGTGAACACGAAATAATATCTTCAAATTAGAGTTCCTGGAGATCATACAATCCAACTCTCTCATTTTGCAGATGAGAAACTGAAGCCCAGGATGAAAATGAAAATTCCCCAAGACTATGTGCTTTCTTTTCATCAAATTTGTGCCAAACTGGATTTTTCTTAACCCGACTTAGCTCAGGTTTTAGTGTGCAGGGTACACATACCATGCTGGTCTAACTCAGACATACAGTACACTTAGCTTGGTGTCATACGTAGATAGATATGCAGTTGTTTCATTAAATGCTTCCTAATAGCTAGAACACATTGGATTATAAAGGTCCCCAGAAAAACCTGAGCAGGGCATAAAGGAGGGAGTTAGGTTAGTTGATTTAGGAATTCTGGCCCACCCCCTCCATGCCTAACAGGAGGGTTTAGGAGAAGTAGTCAGTCCTGCTGCCATGCGAGGGGAGGGGGCTGTGCTCATGCACTAAGCCCTCTGTAGTAGGCTTAGAGAAGTCAGACCAGCAAGCCTCAGGGCTGCGTCAAAGCAAGTTCAATGAAACAACAAACTGTTGAAGAATCCACATGCAAGAGGGTGGGGAATAGCTCTATATGAGTACTAAAGATAAAACAAAATACTTTACCGACTCTAGACCTGAGATGACAGGCTAGGTAGACAGAAAAGAATTAGTGAATTGATGGTACCCACAGAGGACTGAGAGAACAACTTACCTTTTTTTTTCTGAGAAAACAGATGGCCGTGTGCTAGATGCATCTTGAACAAGGTCAATAAACATGGGGTCAAATTGGGTCATCTCATTTTTGCACCTGCAGTTGGAGAGCATGGAAGACCAACTGCATGCACATGATAAAAAGGGGGCTTGACAGAATCTTAATAAACTGGCTTCCCAATTCGGGAAGTGAACATGTCCCTTTGTTTAGTCTTAACATTGTCATGAAGATCAAACCAACACATGTGCAAAACTCTATTAAACTCAGGCCTCTGAGCCACCTATGTGGGATTTGTAGAAAACAGAAAAAAATGGTATTTCAAAGGAGAGATGTCTGACCATTGCTGACCTTTAATCGTGCCACAAAGTGAGTTGCAACACTGAGTTCAGAGGCAGGGTTCCCAAGGATGATCTCAAAGCGGTACTGCAGCCCCAGCTTGTCGCGCACCTCCTGCAGCCGCTCCTTGGCTAACATCGCCAGCTGCACAGAGGGCACCCTGATAATGAGCATGTGTCCCCGCCCACTTCTGGTTTTTCCTGGGGAGCTGATGAGGTCATCCATAATGCTGAGTGTTTCTGGTGTGCTGTGGTCTCGGAGTGACGCCATGGTGGTGAGGGCCATCAGAGCCTCTGAGTACTGCTGGATGAGAAGGTAGCAGCGGACGACCATGCTGTGTAGCCTGGGGTACCTTCAACAGAACACAGGGAGCTCGCACTCAGGCAGCAGGACCAGCTGGGACAGCAAGGTCTTTGTGGGAGAAATACAGGCTAAGCATGGTGGGAAGGGGTTACTGGTCAATGGAAGGCTTGAGCTCTAGCATGACCTTGGAACCCACATCACTAGAAGGAAAAGCTGAGCTTTCAACGCCTGTGAATCAGAACCCGTTGGGATAGGCAAAGCAAGCTAAAGAGGCTTCGGGATGATCTAGCAACCCCTAGCTTCCCTCAGTGTGGTCTATGGACCAGCAGCAGCATCCAGTGGCAGTATCACCTGGGAGTTTGTTAGAAATGCCAAATTCCCCCACCCCAGATATCTGAATCAGAACCCACATCCTGACAAGATCCCCAGGTAGTTTATATACACATTAAATTTTGAGAAGCACTGGTCTTGTCAGGTTAATTGTTGACACAGTCATAATGGATCATTCCTGGATCCTAACCTCTTGGTGGCACTGAGTTAGCATGGTGGTATTGTCAGCTTATTTCTCTGATACTTGACTACAGTAAAGAAAATTGAGACATTAGTATGTTTGAAAAATATCAGACATACAAATAATAATTATTACTAATAATTACTAATTTCAGGGTAGCCACTCCACAGACAGCAGTTTATCTTCCAATAAAGAAGACAACTGTATCTTCCCATTAAGTGTACCTTGGTGCTGGAGAAAACTTGGAGCTGAGTGGGGAAATAGCATCCCCTAGTGGTGAAGCCTCCTATCACCTGAGCACTGCTTAGTCAAGGGGGCCTGGCAAATAGGGGTGTCCTTGAATCATCCCAATACCCATTGGTACCCCACCCCACCCTGCCTGGACTGCCAAGTAAGAGGGTCACTTTGTTCAAATTGGAACTTTTTACAATTACAGAGCAGGCAGAAAATCAATCTCTCATTTGTGTGTTACTCCTCAGAAAGCCAGGCCTGCTGGCAGTTAAGTACAAATGGACAAAGAGGACCCCCTTGCAGGCATGAAGAGGTGCTGGTCAAGAAAGGAGGTGCTGGCGAAATGAGGATGAGCCTGTGAACTTGCTTTCTGGTCGCCAGCTGGCAGCACATGCAGCTGGGTAGGCCATGGGGTGGTTTGCCTTTGTTCCACGTTATAATTCTATTTAAAGTAAGACAAGTGGTCTGCCAGGCGTGCACAGAAAAACCCAGGGTCAAATACCAATTAGGGTCATCAAATGAATAGCGTGGTTTTGAAGTGCTTTAGAGCTGGAGAGGACCGTGGATGGCCTGGTTTTGACCACTCCCCTTTCTACCAGAAGGAGGATGAGTTAAAAGGATAAGAGAAACCTGGCTACTTGCCCAAGATCATGCAACTGGTCAGGGGCAGAGCTGTGTCTAGATTCATTCCGGTCTCTGACAACATTTCCTTACATTGCAAGGATTTGGTAGATTGGGGAAAAGTGAAGAAATCCTTCAGTTTACTCAATGCTGGGCAAATTCTTCAAACACTCAATAAACTGTAGCTAGTATTAGTTTGAGTGACTGGGTTGGAAGAAGTGAGCACACAAGATCCATGTTACAAGCTTAATGTTTTTTGATGGGCCAGGTAGGAAAGCCAAAGTTAGAATACATGGTAACTTTGATCTATAGGCATTTAGATCTCATACTCTGAAAGAAGTATGAATTTAGAAATGAATAGTCTTCACAAGCTGTTATGTTTGCACTGAACTGTAATTGTTGTTTTGTAAGTATTACCAAGGTTGTAAGAGAAGTTGACAGGATTGACTCTGAATGATGTTACCAGAATGGAGGGTACGTTCCAAGCTGGTAGATGAAGCCAGTGGGTGGGAAACACTTAAAAGGGAGACTCATGGGATGATTCTGGAAAGTAAGATCACATGTGCTGTGGAAGGATTAATGTCACAGAGTCGGTTAAGTCTTCTTAAATCCCACAGCTGCAAAAACATAAAATCCTACTCCAAGGTTGTTCCTTTTCTTGACACAGTATAATAACTCTCTGGATAGGACGTATCTCCCTGTCCTCATTTTTAATCTTTCTTTTTTCTTAGCAAAGTTATAGGGCAGGTTGTTAAATAGGTGGCTTATGATCAACTGGGGCCAGTTTGAAGAATGAAAGCTACTGAAAATTAGAATGTGCCTCATCAAAAAGAGTCCAACTGCCCCCATCACTGGAAGGTCAGACAGACTATTGCAGCGGAGGGCAGGGAGGGCCGTGTATTAGGTTACGTAAATTCTAATGCCTCTGTGATGCTTCAAGTCTATGATCCAAAATCAGAGAGAAAAAAATAGGAAAACTCTTTACTCTTCTGGAGTTTGACCTGGACTTGGGGAATAAAAAGAAAGCAGAAGAGACAGAAAAGTCATGATCTTTAACTCCCAAGGTCAGGGACTGAAGGAGACGCCCTTGGAACTGAACTCACTTCAATGATCTAATTGCTCCTAATTTTCTCCAGTCTATACTCCCACTCTCATAGTAAAGTTCAGTTTTTACTGAGTCATCTAAGGGTACTTGCCTGTGTGAATAGAGGAGGAAAGAGGGGAAAATGAAAAAGTGTAGGGTATACGGTGGGGGAGGCCACACCTCAGAGGAACTGGTCTTTAATTAGTAAATCCCTCTGCCCATCTAATCCCCTGGTAGTCGCATGCTTGGGAGATGACTCAGAGCATGAAAAGTGGAGCATGATAAGTCCCACTTTGGGTTGTTAGTTTCCTTTGTTAGTCTTGGATGATCACAGAAAACCTATGTGAGTAAAAGGTCATCTTAGGAGATGTTATTTTTATTCTGCCTTTGCATGGGATCTGCACAGCCGGTGCTCCACCAAACTTCCTGTGACAGTGACATGAGAGACTTTCGGCTATTTTAGATACACAAGTATGGCTAAAGTAAAAGTTGAAGGTCCTTACTTACCTTTCCAAGAGCGTGTTCACCATTTTTTCAAAAGTCTCATCACATCTCAAAAGTGGACTTGTGATTCCCCACTGTAGAGACTTACTGTATTCATTCAGGCCGAAGTACAACTTCTCCTCACAGCTCATGTCCTCCTGATTCAAAACAGAGCAAAATCCAGTGAGGAGAGGATACAATGTGTCTTGTTTCCTAGGGATGAGGAGAAATCCCTGCAATATATTATTTCCTGGAAGGTTAAAAAAATTGTGAACAAGTGATACTATCAAACTAAAAAGTTTCTGCACAGCAAAAGAAGCCTCAACAAAATGAAAAGGCAACCTATAGTATAGTTGAAATATTTACAAATCATATATCTGATAAGGGGTTATATCCAAAATATATTTTAAAAACTCACATAACTCAATAGCAAAAAACCCAAACAACCCAATTTAAAGACAGGCAGAGGAACTGAATAGACATTTTTCTAAAGAAGACATGCCCATGGTCAGTAGGTACATGAATAGGTGCTCAACACCGCTAATCATCAGGGCAATGCAAATCAGAATGAGGATCTAATGTATAACAACTTGGTGACCACTGTAGTGAAATATCACCTCACACTTGTTCATTTTTTTTTTTTTTAAGTAAGTGCTAGGCCCTATGTGGGGCTTGAACTCATGATCCCAAGATCAGGAGTCTCTTGCTCTACTGACTGACTGAGCCAGCCAGGCACCCCACCTCATACCTGTTGGAATAGTTGTTTATCAAGAAGAAAAAAGATAACAAATGTTGACAAGGGTGTGGAGGAAAGCAAACGCTCATGCTTTGTTGGTGGGAGTATAAGTTGGTACAGCCACCATGGGAAACAATATGGAGGTTCCTCAAATAAATTAAAAATTGAATCATTGATCAATAAATATCCACTTCTGGGTATTTACCCAAAGAAAATGAAAATAGGATATAGAAGAGATATATGCACTCCCATGTTCATTATTCACAATAGCCAGGATATGGAAGCAACTAAGTGTCTGTCAATGGATAAATGGATAAAAAAGATATAGTACGTATATGTATATGTCCACACAATGGAATATTATTCAGTCATGAGAAAGAAGGAAATCCTGACATTTGTAACAAATAGACCTTGAGAGCATAATGCTAAGTGAAATAAGTTAGAGAAAGACAAACACTGCATGGTTTCACTCAGATAAAGGATCTTAAAAAAAAAAAAAGTCAAACTCATTAAAGCAGAGAGTAGAATAGTGGTTGCCATGGGTGGGGAGGGGGGCGGGGGTAGGTGGGGGAAATAGGAAGAGGTTGGTAAAAGGGGTATAAACTTTTAGCTATAAAATGAATAAGGTCTGAGGGTCTAATGTATAATATAGTGACTATAGTTGTTAACACTATAATATATAATTGACATTTGCTAAGAGAGTAGAAATTAAATGTTCTTACTAAAAAATACACATATATTTATATGTATATATAAATATGTCAGATGATGGATGTATTAATTAACTAGAAGGGAGAAGTCCTTTCACAATGTATGTGTATATGTATATCAAATCATCACAATGTACACTTTAAATATCTTACAATTTTACAATTACAAAATGAATGAGATTTTACAAAAAAAGAGAGAGGAATAGGAAAATCAAGAAACAGATTCTTTTTTTTTTAATGTTTTTTTTAATTTATTTTTGAGACAGAGAGAGACAGAACATGAGCAGGGGAGGGACAGAGAGAGAGGGAGACACAGAATCTGAAGCAGGCTCCAGGCTCTGAGCTGACAGCACAGAGCCCAACGCGGGGCTCGAACTCATGGAGTGTGAGATCATGACCTGAGCTGAAGTTGGATGCTCAACCGACTGAGCCACCCAGGTGCCCCAAACAGATTCTTAAGTATAGAGAACAAACTGGTGGTTACTAGAGGGGAGGTGGGTGGGAGGATGGGTGAAATAGGTGATGGGGATTAAGGAGGGCACTTGTCGTGATAAACACCAGACGATGTATGTAAGTGTTAAATTACTACATACACCTGAAATTAATATAACACTGTATGTTAACTAAAAATGGAATTCAAATAAAACTTAAAGTAAAAAAATGAGATCTTGCCATTTGCAACAACATAGATGGACCCAGAAGCTATAATGCTAAGTGAAACAAATCAGAGAAAGACAAATGCCAAATGATTTCACTTACATGTAGAATCTAAAAAACAAAATAAATGAGCAAAGAAACAAAGAGACAAACAAAAACCCAAAACTGTTAAATATAGAGAGAATGAATGAATGAATGAATGAATGAATAAAGCAAACTGGTTTATTGCCACAGGGAAGGGGGATGGAAGGATGGATGAAGTAGATAAAAGGGATTAGGAAGTACAAACTTCCAGTTACAAAACAGAGAAGTCACTGAGATGAAAAGTACTGAATAGGGAATATAGCCAATAATGTTGTAATACTGCTGCTTGGTAACAGATGGTGACTACACTAATGGTAAGCAGTGAGTAATGTAAAGAATTGTTGAATCGTTATGTTGTACACCTGAAATTAACATAATACTGTATGTTAATTATAAATAAATTAAAAATAAATAAATAAACACGATAACCAATTGTTAAAATAAAATCAATATCTTATCATTTTATTTGTCAATTATACCTCAATAAAGCTGAAAAAACTGTATTTCATTATACAACCTGATATCAACTCCACAGTTATCTTGGGGACAGAAACCAAACTTCTTTTTCCCTTCAAATGAACTTAATATGTGGTTAATGTTGACCTGCTTTCTTAAGGCAGATGGTGACTTAACAGATGGTTTGTTTTCTCTTTGCTTTGTTCAGGCATGTTCTGAAGAATAGCATTTTTTATGTTGGTACAGTCACAGGTCAGACTTTTCCCTCATGAAGCAATTCTCTATACTGATACATATGCTATATATAGAACTCTCCGGAGATTAACAAACTCAAAAATCCTATTACAAAAAACTTAACTTTTCTGACGTTATCTAATGATGGTAATTCAGAAAATCTTACTCTTTTACAAAAAATATTTATTTAAAAATGGAATCTATGCTTTTCTGCCTTCATAAGCAGAATTCCCTGTATTTAATTTATCCCCCCTTCATGATGACTCAGTCATCACTGTGAAAATGAATAACTATTTTGGGATGTGACACAAAGATTCCCTCAGAGGATCCTGAGATGTATGACAAGATGTCCTTAAATGTAAATAGTCCCAGAATATTAAGCAAGCTTTTTGAGTTCATGCATCTGTGTTTTCTCAAACAATGGTTTTCTTTCCTCTTTTCTACATTAATTTTTCCCAGTCATTTCTCCTAGCTGCCGTGTGGCCCATGTGTTTTAGTCTCTATTTGTTATTTATTATGTATTGGTATTTTTCCTTTTTAAAAAATGTTTATTTTGAGAGAGAGAGAGCACGAGCAGGGGAGGGACAGAGAGAGAGAGAGAATCACAAAAAGGCTGCATGCTGTCAGCACAGAGCCTTACTCAGGGCTCAATCCCATGAACCGTGAGATTATGACATAAACTGAAATTAAGAGTCAGATGCTTAACTGACTGACCCACACAGGTGCCGCTGGCATTTTTCTTTAAACACCCACAAACTCATTTCATAAAGGTAATACAGCATCTTAAATATAATAAATATAATAAATTACAAATAAATTAAGCAGTCAGAAGAAGAAAAAGCAAGGGTAAGAGAAATAAGATTGGGCCAGGGATGAAGCTAGTGCTCTCAAAAATGCACATTTTGTTAGAAGTGGGCTACAAATTTGTTTCTGAGCTCTTTAGTAACCCAAACAGATAAGCAACTGTGTGATTCAAAAGGCCCAAAAGATAGAAAATAAAGCAATATTTAATTGACAGCTTTTAATTATTTTTTCGTGGCCCCCCAAACCAGTTATTCCTTCTTGTTGGAATAGGATCTTCAAGAGTAAAAATGCTTTATTAGAGGACCAGAGTATGTTCTTCGAAACAGCAGAGCCTTAAAACATACATTGAGCAGCCTCTGTTTTGGAGGCTTGAAAGCCATTTTGTTTATTTGTTTGCTTCCTTCCTTCTGGGTTCTTGGTTGAGTTCTGGATAATTGTGTCAAATGAGTCATTTCAGGATGAAAAGTCATTCATCTGCATTCTCTCCTTATCCGGCTGTTGGCACAGAGTCCGTGGAAAAGCTTTCTCCTCTGTGTTGTGGTCTTCACTTTCCTTCTCATTTTTGGTCCTGCTTCTTTGGGAAAATCTAAAATCCTACTCCAAGCCTGTTCTTGGAGCATTTTAATGCTCCATTTTAATGCTCCAAGTTAAAATGCAGCATTTTAACTTGCTGGATAGGATGCATCCACCTGTCCTCAGTGTAATTTCTTTCTTAGCAAAATTATGGGGTGGGTTATTAAACAGATGGCTTGTGATCAATTGGAGCCAGTATTTTATTAATCTACAAAGACTTTGTAGATCAAGAACTAGAGATACTAAAAATGGGAATTAGATGTGAAAACTTTCCCCAATCATTAAGTTTGCATTAAACTATAGCTCTAGTTTTGTATTATAAACCTTGTAATAGATGTCAATGGGACCACCCTTTTAAAATGTTACAAAACTCTGAATGATGTTATTCAAAAGAAACATGCATCCCAAGAATCACAAATCACAAATCATACTGAATCACTATGTCTTTTGGAAAAATGTCCCTTCTCCTGCAAAAAAAATAAAAATAAATATCCCTCCCCAAGTCCTGCCCTCCTAATGACCCTCATCCTGTAGCTCTCCCTGTCTTCTCCCTGCTATCGTTGCTTTTCCTCCAGCCAAATGCTCTGCTCTACAGACGCTGTTACCTGGAAGGTCACCAAAGACTCCTAAGGCCAAATCCAGTGGTGTGTGCCTGTCAGTCCTTGACCTCACTGCCCTTTTGGTAGTTCTCTTCATTGTCTATTTCAATGATTTTATCCACACCAGCTGCTTCTGTGATCATTGTTCTTTTTTTTTTTAAATATAATTTATTTATTTTTTAAATTTACATCCAAGTCAGTTAGCATATACTGCAACAATGATTTTAGGAGCAGATTTCTTAAGGCCCCTTACCCATTTAGCCCATCCCCCCTCCCACAACCCCTCCAGTAACCCTCTGTTTGTTCTCTATATTTAAGAGTCTCTTACGTTTTGTCCCCTTCTCTGTTTTTATATTATTTTTGCTTCCCTTCCCTTATGTTCATCTGTTTTGTCTCTTAAAGTTCTCATACAAGTGAAGTCATATGATACTTGTCTTTCTCTAATTTTGCTTAGCATTAATACCCTTTAGTTCCATCCATGTAGTTGCAAATGGCAAGATTTCATTCTTTTTGATTGCCGAGTAATGCTCCATCGTAGGTTCATATACTACATCTTTTTTATCCATTCATCTGTTGATGGACACTTGGGCTCTTTCCATATTTTGCCTATTGTCAATAGCAATGCTATAAATATTGGGGTGCACGTGCCCCTTCGAAATAGTACACCCGTATCCACTGGATAAATACCTAGTAGTGCAATTGCTGGGTCATAGGGTAGTTCTATTTTTAGTTTTTTGAGGAACCTCCATACTGGTTTCCAGAGTGGCTGCACCAGTTTGCATTCCCACCAGCAGTACAAAAGAGATCCTCTTTCTCCACATCCTCGCCAACATCTGTTGTTGCCTGAGTTGTTAATGCTAGCCATTCTGACAGGTGTGAGGTGGTATCTCATCATGGTTTTGATTTGTATTTCCCTGATGATGAGTGATGTTGAGCATTTTTTTGTGTCAGTTGGTCATCTGGATATCTTCTTTGGGAAAGTGTCTATTCATGTCTTTTGCCCACTTCTTCACTGGATTATTTGTTTTTTGGGTATTGAGTTTGATAAGTTCTTTATAGATTTTGGATACTAACCCTTTATCTGATATGTCTGCTTGCAAATATCTTCTCCCATTCTGTCGGTTGCCTTTTAGTTTTGCTGATTGTTTCCTTCGCTGTGCAGAAGCTTTTTATTTTGATGAGGTCTTAATAGTTCATTTTTGCTTTTGTTTCCCTTGCCTCCAGAGATAGGTTGAGTAAGAAGTTGCTGCGGCCAAGATCAAAGAGGTTTTTGCCTGCTTTCTCCTCAAGGATTTTGATGGTTTCCTGTCTTATGTTTAGGTCTTTCATCCATTTTGAGTTTATGTAAGAAAATGGTCCAAGTTCATTTTTCTGCATGTCGCTGTCCAGTTTTCCCAGCACCACTTGCTGAAGAAACTGTCTTTATTCCATTGGATATTCTTTCCTGCTTTATCAAAGATTAGTTGGCCATGTGTTTGTGGGTCCATTTCTGGGTTCTCTCTTCTGTTCCATTGATCTGAGTGTCTGTTTTTGTGCCAGTACCATACATGCTGATGATTTCAGCTTTGTAATACAGCTTAAAGTCCGGGATTGTGATGCCTCCAGCTTTGGTTTTCTTTTTTAAGATTGCTTTGGCTATTTGGGGTCTTTTCTGGTTCCATACAAATTTTAGGATTATTTGTTCTAGCTCTGTGAAGAATGCTGGTGTTATTTTGGTAGGGATTGCCGTGATCATTGTTCTTGACAAATATTCCAAAACTATGTCATAAAGCACCATAAAGTAGAAACTCCAAATGTGCATATGCAATAGTGCACTCATCTCAGCCTTAACTCATTCAAATTCCACCTCATCTGCTCTCCACAGATCACTGTTCCTCTTGAACTTTTTCTTCAACTAAAGGCATCACCTCAAAGACATCTCTGACTACTGCCTCTTCCCCAATAAAAAAATCCTAGGTGGGGCGCCTGGGTGGCTCAGTCAGGTAGGCAGTTAAGCATCTGGCTCTTGGGTTTGGCTCAGGTCATGATGTTCATGGGATTGAGCCCCAAGGGCCCCACACATTGACAGTGTGCAGCCTGCTTGGGATTCTCTCTCTCTCTGCCCCTCCCCCATTAGCAAGCACACACACACTCTCTTTCTCAAGATAAATAAACTAAAAAAAATCCTAAAAAATTGACCATTTCTCCCATACTTCTTCTTGCTAGGACCACTATGTATTTGTTAATTTTAATCTGAATGATCAGAAAAGTCAAATGACTGATCTCCCTATTTTTTAAAAAGTTTATTTATTTATTTTGAGAGAGAAAGTGCAAGCAGGAGAGGGGCAGAAAGAGAGGGAGAGAGAGAATCCCAAGCAGGCTCTGCACTGGCAGCTCACAGCCCAATGTGGGGCTTGAGCTCACAAACCGTGAGCTGAAGTCAGACACTTAGACTGAGCCACCCAGGCACCCCAACTGATCTATTTTTAATCACTTTGATTTGACTTCTATCATTAATGAAGTGCCTTAAATTGCAACCTCTCAGCATCTCCTAAAGCTGAACATATGTGTTCATTCCCACATATACACCTGACAAAAATACATACCTGTGTCTACTAAAAGGCATATGCTAGAATGTTTATAGCAGCACTATTTGAAATAAATGAATGGGATGGATAAATGAATTGTGGTGTTCTCCCAGTGTAATCCATATATGGCAATAAGAATGTTTTATGACTCATGCAAAATAGAGAAGAATTCACAAACAATGCTGAGTAAAAGAAGCTATATACAAAAGAATGCAAACTGCATGATTCCATTTATTTCAAGTTCAAAACTGGGCAAACTAAATGTAGGGTGGAAGAGGCCAGAAGAGTGTTACCCTTTGGTGGGCAATGCCTGTCTTCTGGGGGTAGTGGTAATGTTCTATTTTTTCATCTTGGGTGCTGATTCTAAAGGTGCTTTCAGTTTGTGAAAATTCATCAAGTTGTGCATTTACATTGTTAGTATAAAAGAAATACGTGCATTCTGATAATACAATTGACTCTTGAACAACGTAAGTTTGAACTGCATAGGTCCACTTACACAAGGTTTTGTTTTGTTTTGTTTTCTGCAAAAAGCTTTGTTTCCATGCCAAGCTTTGTTTCGGTGCAGGGCTTGGGGGAGGACTTCAGGGGGATTAAAAAGCTGCCTAGTGGCTGCAGGGAGAGGCTCAGGCAGAAGTCCTGACATCCAGTGGGATGCACATGGGTCCCTCAAAAGCCATTGAGCTCCAAAGGCTCTCAGCTATCATGTTTGAAAGTAAGCCTTTGGAAGAGATACTCATCCAGCCCAGCTTTGGGGGCCAGCCAGCCTGCAGAAGTGACTCAGGTGGTCATCCAAGTTTTTGATGGGTTTCACTTCTTCATCTAGGAAGTGGTTCTCCAGGAAGTCACAGAGATGGGGATTTGTGTGGGCAGAACCCAGAACATGCAGATCCAGAAGGGCCTGCTTCGGATTCTTTTCCAAGACCATGGCATCCAGTATTTTACCCTACTCATCTTGACAGGGCTTCTGCACATCCTGAAAAAGGGCATGGCTGCCATGCTGATTTTGTATCTTCAAGAGACTCTCAGCCCTCCAGAGCCACATGGTTGAGGTTGGAATAGAAGCTCAGAGAGATGTAGGTGTTGGAGCCCTGCAGATGAATGTTGGCCAGGCAGTTGAAGGCGGCCTCCACCTTAATGGAATCATTCTGACAAATCCAGGAGCTCATGGTTGATTGGCAATAAGGAAGGAGCTAAGCTCAAAAACTGGTCCTAGCTACTCCTGGAGCCAGAAGGCGGTAAGAAGATGGTTCTGGAGGTTGTGACTGGAAAAGAGGTTGGAGGGTGGGTGGAGGGTGGAAGAAGGGGCATCCCTGGGTCTGTTATGTCTAAACACTGTTGAAGCAAGAGAGATCTGCAAGACTGGCAGTCGCTCTGCCTATATGCAGATTCTTTACAGTATTGTGAATGTATTTTCTCTTCCTTACAACTTTCTTAATGTTTTCTTTTCTCTAGCTTACTTTATTGTAATAATACATTATATAATAATATGACATACAAAATAGGTGTTATGTTATCGGTAAGGCTTCTGGTCAACAGTAGCCCATTAGTAAAGTTTTGGGGGAGTCAAAATTATATGCGAATTTTCAACTGAGCAGGGGTGGGTCCTCCTGAACCCTGTGTTGTTCAAGGCTCAACCATATTTTTTTTAATTTTTTTTTAACGTTTATTTATTTTTGAGACAGAGAGAGACAGAGCATGAACGGGGGAGGGTCAGAGAGAGGGAGACACAGAATCTGAAACAGGCTCCAGGCTCTGAGCTGTCAGCACAGAGCTCGACACGGGGCTTGAACTCACGGACTGCGAGATCATGACCTGAGCCGAAGTCGGACGCTTAACTGACTGAGCCACCCAGGCACCCCAAGGCTCAACCATATTTTTAATAATACCATGCCCTTACAAGAAAATCATTAATGCCTTTGTAATAAGTGTAAACTTTTCCAGCCTGGGACTTCAAGCTTCCGTGTATATAGTCCCAAGTTTCTTTTCATCCTCCTAGTGTTTGCTGAAAAATCCCTGTTTCCTCCTCTGTGGTGCTGCCCGAGCTGTCTGCTCTCAGGAGAGCCCACACCTCAGTCTGTCTGCTCCTTCCTTCCTCTCTTGCAAGGCCCATCCACTGTGCTCTCTCCATGTCGCATTTTCTAATGCTCTTAAGTGGGTGGGACTTCTCCCTCATTTCAATCCCCAGAGCATTTTGATTTTTTAAAATTGTCTTATTCCAGGGGTGCCTGGGTGGCTCAGTTGGTTAAGCATCTGACTTCAGCTCAGGTCATTATCTCACAGTTCATGGCTTTGAGCCTGTGTTGGGCTATGTGCTGACAGCCCAGAGCCTGGAGCCCGCTTCAGATTGTGTCTCCCTCTCTCTCTGCCCGCCCCCCCCCCCCACTCATGCTCTGTCTCTCTTTGTCTTTCAAAAATAAATACACATTAAAAATTATTTTTTAATTTATAAAATTGTCTTCTTCCAGCTATTATTTTTGCAAATAAAAATTGTATATATTTAAGGTATACAATGTGGTATTTTTTCTTTTTTTGAAATTGAGACATAATTGACATGTAACACTGTATTAGTTTTCAGGGGTACAACAAAATGATTCTGTTTATATATAGGCATACCTTGGAGATTTGAGGGTTTGGATGCAGACCACCACAATAAACAGGCATTACAATCAAATGAGTCAAATGAATTTTTTGGTTTCCCTGTACATACGAAAGTTATGTTTACACTGTACTGTAGTCTATTAAGTGTACAATAGCATTATGTTTAAAAAACAATGTACATACCTTAATTAAAAGATACTTTATTGCTTAAAAATGCTAACCATCATCTGAACTTTCAGCAAATCATAATCTTTTTGCCGGTGGAGGGTCTTGCCTTGATTTTGATGGCTATTGACTGATTTGGTTGGTGGTTGTTGAAGGCTGGGGTGCCTGTGACAATTTCTTAACACAAGACAACAATGAAGCTTGCCACATTGAATGACTCTTCCTTTCATGAGTGACTTCTCTGTAGCAAGTGATGCTGTTTGATAGCATTTTGCCCCCAGTAGAACTTCTTTCAAAATTGGAGTCAATCCTCTCAAACCCTGCCACTGCTTTATCAACTAAGTTCATGTAATATTCTAAATCCTTTGTTGTCATTTCAACAATCTCCACAGCATCTTCACCAGGAGTAGTTTCCTTCTCAAGACACCACTTTCTTTGTTCACCCTTCAGAAGCAACTCCTCATCCATTCAATTTTTATCATGAGATTGCAACAATTCAGTCTCATCTTCAGGTTCTACTTTTAATTTTAGTTCACTTGCTATTTCCACCACATCTGCAGTGACTTCATCCACTGAAGTCTTGAACCCCTCAAAGTCATCCACAGGGGTTGTAATCAACTTCTTCCAAACTCCTGGTAATGGTGATATTTTGACCTCTTCCCATGAATCATGAATGTTCTTAATCACTTAGAATGGTGAATCCTTTCCAGAATGTTTTCAACTAACTTTGCCCATTTCCATCAGAGGAATCACTGTCTATGGCAGCCATAGCCTTATGAAATGTATTTTCCTAAATCATAAGAAGTTACTCCTTGACCCATGTGCTGCATAATGGATGTTGTGTTAGTAGTCATGAAAACCACATTCATCTTATTGTACATCTCCATCAGAGCTCTTAGGTTAGCATATACATTGTCAATGAGCAGTAATATATTGAAAGGAATCTTTTTTTTCTGGGCAGTAGGTCTCATCAGTGGGTTTAAAATATTCAATCAACCATGTTGTAAACAGATGTGCTGTCAACCAGGCTTTGTTGTTACATTTAGAGAACACAGACAAGAGTAGATTTAGCATAATTCTTCAGGGCCCTAGGATTTTCAGGATGCTCAATGAGCATTGGCTTCAACTTAAAGTCACCAGCTGCAGTAGCCCCTAACAAGACAGTCAGATTGTCCTTTGGAGCTTTGAAGGCAGTCATTGACTTCTCTCTAGCTATGAAAGACATAGAAGGCGTCTTCTTCCAATAGATGGCTGTTCCATCTACATTGAAAATTTGTTTCACGTAGCCACCTTCATTAATAATCTAGGTCTTTTGGATAACTTGCTGCAGCCTCTATATCAGCACTTGCTGCACTTTAATGTTATGCAGAAGGCATAAGCTTTCTTAAGCTTTATGATCTAACCTCTGGTAGTTTCCAATCTTTCTTCTGCAGCTTCCTTACCTCTCTCAGTCTTCCCAGAATTGAAGACAGTTAGGGCCTTGGTCTGGATTAGGCTTTGGTTTAAGGGAACGTGGTGGCTGATAGGATCTTCTATCTAGATCATTCAGATCTTCTCCATATCAGCAATAAGGTGTTTTACTTTCTTATTATTCATGTGTTCACTGGGTTAGCACTTTTTTTGAGAGAGAGAGAGAGAGAGAGCAAGAGAGAGTGTTGGGGAGGGGCAGAGGGAGAGGGAAAGAGAATCTTAAGCAGTCTCCATGTCCAGCACAGAGCCCAATGCAGGGCTCGATCTCACAACCCTGAGATTGCGACCTGAGCTGAAATCAAGTCGGATGCTTAACTGACTAAGCCTGCCAGGTGCCTTTTAATTTCCTTCAAGAACTTTTCTTTTATATTCATAACATGGCTGTTTGGAGCAAGAGGCCTAGCTTTCAGCCTGTCTCAGCTTTTGACTTGTCTTCCTCACTAAGCTTAATCATGTCTAGCTTTTGATTTAAAGTGAGAGATGTGCAACTCTTCCCATCACTTGAACACTTAGCGGCCATTGTAGGGTTATTGATTGGCCAAATTTCAATATTGGTGTGTATCCAGAAATAGGGAGGCCTAAGGAGAGGGAGAGAGAGGGGAATGGCCAGTTGGTGGAGCAGTTAGAACACACACACATTTATCGATTAAGTCCACGTTCTTACATAGGTGTGGTTTGTGGCACTGCAAAACAATTACAATAGTAACATCAAAGATCAGTGATTATAGATCAGCATAACAAATACAATAGTAATGAAAAAACTTTAAATATTGTGAGAATTACCAAATGTGACATAGAGACCCAAAGTGAGTAAATGCTGTTTGAAAAAATGGCACCAATAGACCTCCTTGATACAGGATTGCCACAAATCTTCATTTGTAAAAATAAAATATCTGCAAAGTACAATAAAGCAAAGCACAACAAAACAAGGTATGCCTATATATGTGTGCAATATACATATATATATTGCAAAATGATCACCACAGGAAGTCCAGTTAACATCCATCAGCACATATAGTTATAATTCTTTTTCTCTGGTGATGTGATCTTCTAAGGCCTTAGCAACTTTCAAATATACCATACAGTATTAACTATAGTCATCATGCTGTACATTACATCCCCAGGACTTACTTGTTATTATTTTTATATAATTTACTGTCAAATTGGCTTACATACAACACCCAGGGCTCATCCCAACAAGCACCCTCCTCAATGCCCATCACCCATTTTTCCCCTCTCCCCCATCCTCCCAATCCCTCTCAGTCTGTTCTCTGTATTTAAGAGTCTCTTGTGGTTTGCCTCCCTCCCTCTCTGTAACTATTTTTTCCCCCTTCCCTTCCCCCATGGTCTTCTGTTAAGTTTCTCAAGATCCACATATGAGTGACAACATATGATATCTGTCCTCTGACTGACATATTTCACTCAGCATCATACCTTCTAGTTCCATCCACATTGCTGCAAATGGCAGGATTTCATTCTTTCTCATTGCCAAGTAGTAGTCCATTGTATATATACACTACATCTTTATCCATTCATCAGTTGATGGACATTTAGGCTCTTTCCATAATTTGGCTATTGTTGAAGTCCTGCTATAAACATTGGGGTACAAGTGCCCCTATGCATCAGCACTCCTTTACTCCTTGGGTAAATTCCTAGTAGTGCTACTGTTGGATCATAGGGTAGTTCTATTTTTAATTTTTTGAGGATTAACTTATTTTATAACTGAACGTTTGTATCTTTTGATCCCATTCACCCATTTCATCCACCCCACCCCTGCCTCTGGCAATCACTGATCTCTTTTCTCTATGTATATCTTATTCTACTTTGGATAACAGTGACTTTGATATGTACTTTGCTTTTTCCTTTAAATGGTCAGTTCTCTTTGTGTTCTTGGAAAGATCTAACACAAGCCCAACAAGTGCTTAGTATTTTTTTAATTGAATTACTCTGCTTTTTCCAATTTTTCCTTTTTGAGGATGTTGGTTTCAGGATAATGAAAGGAGGCTAATGGTTAGGAGTTTCTTCCCTAATGTGTAAGGGTGAGGGTGTAAGGGTGTAAATTAGATTCAAGTTTGAAGTTTTTATCTTTTTTCTATGTTGATCTCAATTTCACAGTGATGATTTAAAAAATTTTTTTTTTTACTTTAGAGACAGAGAATGCAAGCAGTGGAGAGGGGCAAAGGGAGAGAGGGAGAGAATCCCAAGCAGACTCCACACTCAGAACAGAGCCTGACATGGGGCTCCATCTCATGACTCTGGTATCATGACATGAGCTGAAATCAAGAGTGTGATGCTCAACTGACTGAGCCACCCAGGCACCTCATAGGGATGATTTTTTTATGTGTGTATGTATGTGTGTGTGTGTGTGTGTGTGTGTGTGTGTGTTTTGAGAGCAAGCATGAGCAGGGGAGGGCAGAAGGGAGGGTGGGGGACAGAGGATCTGAAGCTGGGTCTGTGCTGATAGCATCAAGCCCAATGTGGGGCTCAAACCCACAAACTGCAAGATCATGACCTGAGCCAAAGTCAGATACTCAACCGACTGAGCTACTCAGGCACCCCTGAATAAATGTTATCCTTACTTAAGACATATCTGGCATCTTTTACTTAAACATGCTTATTTTAAAATATCCATTATGTTTAACATTTTTTCATTTTTAATTTTTTTTAAAGTTTATTTATTTTGAGATAGAAAGAGTGCACAAGTAAGGGAGGGGTAGAGAGAGAGGGAGAGAGAAAGAATCCCTAGCAGGCTCTGCATTGTCAGCACAGAGCCCAATGTGGGACTCAAACCCACGAACCATGAGACCATGATCTAAGCAGAAACCAAGGGTCAGACGCTCAACTGATTGAGCCACCCAGGTGTCCCCACCATGTTTAATATTTTTTAAACAAAGGATCCATTGCTTAATGGCTAATCTTCTTTGTTTTTTATGAAACACTTATTTCTTTTTTTTGGTAGTATGTTTGTCATGCATTGTATAGGTCATAGAAAATATTTTCCAGGTTTTAGGGACTGAAGCCAAAAAAAATATATAGTCTTGAATATATACAACCTTGAGATGGTGCTCAACATATTAAGTGCTATTGAGTAATTTAAAGTAACAGTATCATAATCTTATGTTTTAACCAGAAGACTGAGAACTGATTAAAAGAAAAAAAATCCAGTTGCTGGGGGAACATGAGCATGATTTATAGTCATACAGATCAATAAGACTTTAACATGACAGAAAAGCCATTCAAAAGGATAATAAATTTCCAAGTCTCAGATTGAAATTAATGGTTTAAAAGCACAAAGATAGTCCAGGCTATTGGTGACTGTATAAAATAACATCACATTTTGGAGGGGGGGAACTATATAGGATGGACAATTTTGTATCTGTATGATAACCTTAAAAAGAACAATATAATTAGATTTATTTTGGACACACTCATTAGTTTTTAGTCTTATAATAATTGTAATTACATGGAACTTTTAGGAGATAAAGCTTTATGTTAGTTAGAGTTTTGAACTCTTATGGTATTTTACAAATCCATGACCATATATTATTACAAGATTCTGCTCCCGGGGGAACTGAGAATAATGACTGTGCATAAGAGAGCAGAATAGAGACTCACCATATTGTCCAGCTGTATCCAGTGAACCTCATTGCTGGAGCTGATACGAGACTGTTGGGTCTGTAGTGTGTATGGGAATGAGCTAACCTGGAGCACCAGCAGGTTGAAAGCTTCCAGAACTTCTCTGCAGTTAATGACTCTATCAGCCAATCCATGACTAGGTTCACCATGTGACAAAGAGCCCGAAATGACACTGTAGAAATATTGAAAGTCACATTAATAATTTAACAGATTAGATTCAGAAACAGTCATCAAAATGGAGATAATGTTTTAGTTTTTATTTTTCTAGTTCTTTTTAACTGGGAGAAGGAGTAGAGGCAACCAACATTTAATTTGAAAGAGAAATAATTACACTCCTTCTTACCACTTTCAGACAGATTTCAAATATATTTTTTCCCCCTTTTTCAGTCTACCCCTGAAATACCTCCAAGTGTAACTCAGTTCTACAGGCCAAGGATATCTAAATCTGTAGCTGAGATGGATCACTTTGGTCTGAAAGCTCATCTAAATGAGTTTCTCCATCAAAACATGATGCTTGTAAGTGTGCAATAATTGTACCCCAGAGAGGCAAGGGATCCCCTCTATGTTAATGCTACTATTCTTCCTCCCTTGAGGATGTTAGACTATGAGGAGGTTACAAAGGGGCCTCCTACCCCTCAGTATGAACAAAATTTTTACATATAAATCATTTTCAATTATGTTCAATTTGAATGGACCAGGCTGTTATGCAGCCTCAAAACCACATATTTTTTTTTTTTTGTCAAAGAAATAATCTCAGTGCCCTGGGGAATTAAATATAGAGAGATCCAATACACATCCTCACAGCTATTACTCCAAACTTTCAAACATGAGGTATATCAGGTCACTGAGTTATTTCTGCTCATAGAACACTAGGAACAACTGAAGAGAATCTGGGCAAAGTCCTTCCTTCCTTCCTTCCTTCCTTCCTTCCTTCCTTCCTTCCTTCCTTCCTTCCTTCCCTCTCTCCTTCCTTCCTTTCTTCCTTCTCTCTCTCTCTCCCTCCCTCCTTCTTTCTTTCCTTCCTTCTCCCTTCTTTCCTTCTCTCCTTCCCTCCCTCCCTCTCTCTGCTTCTTTCTTCCCTTTTTTCTTTTTCTTTCTTTCTTTCTTTCTTTCTTTCTTTCTTTCTTTCTTTCTTTCTTTCTTTCTTTCTTTCTTTCTTTCTTTCTTCTAAAACTAACATCTTATTTATACCTACATATGGCTCTAGAGTTCAGATTGTGGAGCGCCAAATACATTCTGGCTTTTGAACAAGTGCTTTTGCAATTCTGATATTTCTACAACATACTACAAATCTTTCATATTCTCAACCTCAGTGTGTTCTGAAGAAAGGAAAAACTATAAACACTTGATGATGCTTGAAACTGCCTTTTAAACCCATAGGATCAAAGACATCCCTTAACAGATAATTACTGTAATTTGGTCAGGGGGCCAAACTGGCACCATCATGCCCCACTTACTCTTCTTTCACTGTAAGCCCACCTAAGAAATAGGATATTCTCTGTTTAAACCGGTAAATTGGGGAATGTTTCAGATATGCTCAGATTTCTAAATTATTTTTTAGAGATTATTTATTTATTTATTTATTTTTTTAGTAGTCTCTACACCCAACGTGGGGCTCAAACTCACAACCCTAAGATCAAGAGTCATATGCTCCTCTGACTGAGCCAGCCAGGCACTCTGCTCTGAAATCTTTAAGTGGCATCTTTACTGCTTAAAGTTATGTGGATAGAGAGAAAGGCATGGAAGAGGAGAAACATAGAGAAGAGGAAGGAGGAAAAAAAATGGTAAAGAACTGGGGAGGAGGAAGGACAGGGAAAGGAAAGCATATGGCCCTTCTTGGAGCTCATTAACCTCACTCTCCCTGCTGCTGCCCTTTCTCTGAGGCTGCTGAGTTCCACAATGCCCTGAAGACAGCTTTTTAATAGGGATTTTTAAAATGTTTATTTACTTTTGAGAGAGAGAGAGAGAGAGAGAGAGAGAGAGAGAGAGAGAGAGAGAACAAGTGGGGGAGGGGCACAGAGAATCCAAAGTGGGCTCTGAGCTGTCAGCATAGAGCCTGACGTGGGGCTTGAACTCACAAACAGTGAGATGATGACCTGAGCTGAAGTCAGTTGCTCAATTGACTGAGCTACCCAGGTGCCCCTTAATGGGGATTTATAAATTCATTCATAGTATAGTTAAAATGAAGTCAACACTAAATTGGTAGGGAAAGCTGAAAGAGCAGGGAAAGAGTAGGAATAAGTTACCAATAAGAAGATGCCAAGTGTTAGGGTCTCTGGGCTTTTCAGGAATTTTTTACAAAACCATTGCTGTGCTAGAAGAAACACTATATTTGCTCACTCTGAAGCAATCACCTCGTTAGTTCCACATGGGAGTTGTCATGAACTAGCACAAACAGTGTGTACGGGTTCTGTTTTACCCTTCTCATAAAAACTTCAAACTTGGTTTGAATCTCATTGTCTAGACGAACAACATATTTCTCTGCTCTTTGATAAGCTGTCCCATTTTCCTCCAGACCCAAGTCTACAAGGACACCTGCCAAGAAGAAAAAAAGAGTTTACCTTTTCACATACATATATATAAATGAGATAAACTAAAGTTCAATGTCAACTGATATACTGGGTAGTGGCTGTATACAGAAATTTATAGAGCAGATATTTTTTCATTTTGCATACTCCCCACCACAATTTTGATGAGGAAATATCAGATTCTCTCTTCTTTAGAACACCTTAGCCCACTCCTACATGTCACACAAAGGACAACATGCAATGATCTGATACATTAAGTAGAAGCAGTCGAATGTATGAGGCGTCTAATCAAATCCTATTTATAGTGAAGTGCTGCTGCTAATAGCTACTATAGGTCACTTAGAGCTACAGCTCTTAGCCAAATTAATATATTCACATAACCTTCTTTATCCCAAATTTAGCAATAAACATAATATTAAAAAAGGATAATAACATAAGATGTCCAAATATACCACAACTAGACTGTGGGCTCTTTTAGGTAGTATTTTACTCATTTTATACAGTGACAGTTTTGCACAGTATCTGAGTATGGGCAGTCTTCCATGAATGTTGGATTACATAACAAATTTATAAAATGAACTGAATTACCCAAGATTACTATCTTCTCAAAATGTTAGAAATAGAAACTTCAGTACTGTACCATTCTATCTGTCTATAATATAATTACTTCCACATTCAAACATCTAAATAGTTTGAGGCACATGAAGGTGTTATTGGGATAATCAATTAAAACAACCAATCTTCTTTGAAAATGAAAATGAAAATGAAAATTATGTGAGGTGAAGGATGTGTTAACTAACCTGATTGTGATACACATTTCACAATATATACAGGTATCAAGTTATCAAGGTGTGCACTGTATACCTTAAACTTACACAATGTTATATGGCAATTATTTCTCAATAAATCTGGGAGAAAGCCCCCCAAACCAAAGGCAACCCCCACCTCCACACACTTAGCTGCATGGTGGGAGGGCTTAAGCCCCCTGAGATGAGAGAGCCTTGTGACCCAAGACCATGGTCGGTCCTCCAACAAGGAGAAGGAACCAGAAGACTGATTTAGGGGTTAGATAAGCCACAGGGCCCTTGAGGACCAGCCTGGGCTCCAAGAGCTAGAGAATATATATTTAGCATCCAATATCAGCCATACCCACTAGCCACAACTATGTGAAAAAAAAATCAAAATTAAAAAGAAGAAACAAGTTAAATTAAAAGACTTTTATAAATTATGAGGACTTACTTTTGTTTATCTAGCTTTTCTTTTCAGATAGAATCAGCTCAATTAACAATTACATACAATTAGCATCTAGATGCTGTAATAGTAATAGCTCTAAATGGTATAAAAGAAAATAGGAAAAATGTTTTACCATATGAAAAATTCATCACACAAGATGAGGTGAGCAGAAAGTTCATTTTGTTTTTAAACATTTTTCATGAGAAGTCTTTACCCAGACATTGATTTCAATTTCCACCCACATGAAGCCAAATGTTATTGTGACTATATCCAAAAGCAATCAGTCAAATATTTAATGTGGTGAGTATTCTGATTTTTTTTTGAAAGTGGATTGCTTGCAAAATTCATTCAACATTCCATAGTGATTTATTGAGAATCCACTATGTATCAGGAACTATGTCAGGTATTGTGCTAGGTGTAGGGATACACAGAAGAACAAGACAAAGATCTTAACCTTATGGAGTTTATGATGGAGAGGACAGATAATTTTGACAGGTGTCATGATGGGAGACAAGTACCATGGGATGGAGGAGGTGAACAGAAAAATAGAGAGAAAACCTACTTAATTTCTAGGGGGTTTCTGTTATCTTATTTGTATAATAGGGAGAGGAGTGCCAGTTGAAAATTAGTCTGCATTTCCTAAGTTTATCCCTAGGAAATAAGCAGTGCAAGTTAATAGTAACTCAATATGAAAAGGTCATAAATAACTCATAAAGAATAAAAATATTCCTTATGGATAATTAAGAATTGACTATACTTCAAAACAAATGAATAAAGACCTTTGACAGGTCAATTTCATACATGCCCTAATGTAAAGACAAAGTTCCATGAATCTAAGAGATTCTCTTAGATATAACACATGTATTAGTTCATAACTATACAACCATCTGGCTCTGCAGTGGTGAATCTTGGTGGGGAGCAGGCACATCAGAGGTACTTGAGTTTTTAATTTCTAACTGGGCATTTTTAGTAAGGAATCCTTACCTTTAAAGTTTGTTTTAGACTTGCTTTTATTTTTAAGTTTTGTTTCTTTCCTGGTTATGAAAGTGATAGATAGTCATCTTGGAAAAACTGGAAAGTATAGAGATATATTAAAAAGAAAAATTTATCCATAATTCTTTAACTCAAAATAAGCTGTGAACATTTCTTTGCATTCCTTCCTGTGTCTTTTCCTATGCATACTGTGCTACCTAGAATTTTGTGATTGTATATTCTGATATTTTTCACTTGTAACTATAAAATAAGAAACAAAACTATCATTATTTACTAATAATATGTCTGTATAGAAAACACAAAATAATCCACAGATAAATAAATTAATAAGAATTTGATTAAAGTGATGGAGTCAGAATCACTTTATAAAAATTAGTTGCATTTCTATACATTAGCTGCAAACAGTTAAGAAATATATATATTTTTAAAAACATTTACAATAACATAAAAAATATTAAGTATCTAGAAATAGGTCTTATAAAAGGTATATAAGATCCTTATGAAGAAAGTGATGAAACTATTAATGACATTAAAGAAGACCTAAATAGAGCTATATCATAAAATATAGTTACAAATAAATTCTCAAATTTATCTAGAGATACAAAGTAATTCCAATAAAAATTCTAACAGTTTTTTTACCTTGAAAAATTATTTTAAAAATGTATATGGCAGAATCAAGACAGTCCTAAAGTAGAAAAGGTGGGAGAGATTTCCCTTCCCAGAGACTAAGAACTATAGAGCTGTATTAATAAGACAAAGTGGTTTTGGCACAGGGATAGACCCCAGAAAGAGACCCCCATACATATGGAAACTTGCTTCATAATAAAACTTGCATTGCAGATCAGTGGTAAAAGCACGGGATCTTTAATAATTGGTGAAGAACCAAGAAATTATATTGAATCTTACCTTACCTAATATGCAAAAAAAAAAAAAAAAAGTCAAGTGGATTAAAAACTTAAATGTAAAAGACAAAATTCTAAAACTTAAAAAAAATTTTTTTAAATGTTTATTTTAGAGAGAGACAGAGAGAGACAGAATGTGAGAGGTGGAGAGGCAGAGAGAGGAGACACAGAATCTGAAGCAGGCTCCAGGCTCTGAGCTGACAGCACAGAGCCTGATGGGGGGGATCAAACTCACAACTGCGAGATCGTGACCTGAGCTGAAGTCAGACGCTTAACTGACTGAGCCACCCAGGCGCCCCTGAACTCTGAAACTTTTAAATGACAACACAGAGAAAACTGTATGAACTCATAGAGGACTTCTTAAGCACAAACCCCAGAGGATAGACAAATTAAACTTAAGAACTTCTCTTCATCAAAGACATTACAAATAAAACGACAAGACTCCTAAATCCATAAGTATTACTAATGAAGAATTTGTATTCAGAATACATACATTACTCCTACACACCCAAGAGAAAATGAGCAAAAATATTTAATAAATACTTCCTAAAAGAAAAAATCCAGAGGCTATTCAAAATATGAAAAGATATTCAACTTCATTAGTGATAAGAAAAATACAAATTAAAACCATAATGAAATGGAATAATATTAAATTAGTTAAAAATTTTAAAACAATGTAAGTGTAAGAAAGAAGTTGATGGAAGAAAATCACATGTATCTCCTCCTTTCTGCAAAAGAAATGCAGAGGATAGACCAGAAACTAAAGAGATTGATTTCTTATAGGTGAGTAAGTGGAAAAGAGGCAGAAAGGAGAATGGGAACAGCGTAGGTATCAGAAGGGACAAACACTTCTCTGAATATACCATTTTGTATAGTTTTGGCTCTTAGAACCATAGCAGTAAACAAAATCAACCAAGGATAAGGGCAGGGGGCGCAGAGATAGGCAAAATGGAACCCAAACAGTTACAAATGAAACCTAACATAGCCACACTGAAGGGGATGAGGATGAAAAGAACAAACATAAGTAAAGCAAATCAGTGTTTTGGCTGGATACTACAATACTAAAGACTCAAAAACTTTAGTTAGCAAATCTGTTTCTCACAGGAGTGTGGGTTAGCAATTGTATAACTGCTAGAAAAAAAATCAAAGAAGTAAATATATTGTAGATAATGAGAACTAGGTTTACCCCATCAGAGAAAGAAGTTACAAATAAAGAAAGAGGAAAGACTAAAATGAACCCTGTGGTGTCCATATTTCAGTACAAACTTGTATTTTAAAATATAGATATAGAGGTAGACACAGAAATAAAGAAGTGTGTGTGTGTGTGTGTGTGTGTGTGTGTGTGTGTGTGCACGCGCACATAGGTTAATAAACATACATTTCCTACCTCTGTCTGCTGAGTAAGTCCAGGGACAATGACACCCCAGTAACAATAAGCACACTTAGCCTGGATTTTGCTTTCTAAATAGCATTCTTCAATAAGAGGATTCAGAGAGTTCCTCGGAGAAGAGTTTAACTTAAGGTTTGGGGCAAGGAAATTAAAAATAACTTTGGAAGATCTGTGGTTCCAAAAAATAAGTATACAAAAAGGGATCATAACATATTAAATGAACACTAGCAATGAAGCCACATTAATTATAACAAAAAGACACTCTGATGGGGAATGCTGATAAGGGAGATGCCTTGCATATGTGGGGGCTAGGAGTATGGGAAATCTCTGTACCTTCCCTTCAATTTGGCTGTGAACCTAAACCTGTTTAAAAACATAGTCTTTAAAAAAAGACAAAAAGACAAAAAAAAAAAAAAAAAAAAAGACACGAGTGCCTAGCCAACAGGGTTCCCAGTGACCAAAGCTAGAAAACTTGGGACCAAAATAAATAATGATAGTATTGGAAATGACCCATAGAATAAAATAAATGTTCACAAATCCTTGCTGCTTTAAATAAAATTTGAGGAAGAGCTCCTTACAAAAGGACTCAATAAATAAATCCCACTAATAAGTGTAGGAAAAATGGTAGAAATGCAAAATCATCATTATGCAAATACCACAATAAGCTGCATGTAGAATCCACTGATGGATGCTAAAATTCATGATTGAAGGTATATTAGCAAAATGCCAGAGTATTCTCCCAATATTTTTTATCAACTACCAAGAGCTACACGGTAATTTTATAGTGGAGAAACCTGGCAGACACCACCTTAAAGTGACCAAGGTTAACATCACCTATTGGACATATCGACATCAAGTTGATGCCCTGAGAAGGACATAATACTATTTTTGTGGTCTTTTTGACAAATACATGTATCCTCAATCTAATTGTGAGAGAACACCAGACATTCCCAGATTGGAAGATTTTATACAAAACAACTGGCTAGTATTTGCCAAAAGTGTTAAGGTCATGCAAAACAATGAAAGAGTAAAGAAGTGTCCATTTGCAGGAGACTAAGAGGACACAATAATTGCGTGCAACGTGGGATCCTGGATTAGATCCTGAAGGAGAAAAATGACATTAAGGGAAAACTGATGAGGTCTTTAGTTAAGAGTATTGTTCCAGGATTGATTTTCTCTTCTGATAACTGTACTGTAGTTATGTAAGTTGTCAACTTTAAGTGAAGGTGGTGAAGGGTATATGTGAACTCCCTACTATTTTTAAGCAAATTTACTAAGATATAGTTCATATACAATTCACTCTTTTATGATGTACATTTCAATAGATTTGTATATTCACAGACTTGTACAACAATCACTACAATCAATTTTAGAACATTTTCATGACTGCCAAATGAAAGCTCATACCCTTTAACTATCACCCCTCAATTCCCCCTTGAGCCCCCCAGCCCTTTGGCAATCACCAACCTATTTTCTCAATAGATTTGCTTATTCTGAACATTTAATACTAATGGAATCACAACAATATATGATCTTGTGTGATTGTCCTCTTTCATTTGGAGTAATGTTTTCAAGTTTAGTCCATGTAGCATGCATCAATACTTTATTTCTTTTTATTACTGAATAATATCCCATTGTATGGATTATCACATTTTACATTTCCATTCACCATGGACGTAATGGACATTTGGACTCTTTCCACTTTTGGGCTATTGTGAATAATACTGCTATAAACTTCTGTTTATAGGTTTATATGTGGACATATGTTTTCACTTCTCTCTCATTTCATATCTAGGAGTGGAATTGCTGTATTACATGGTTATTCTTTGTTTAACTAATTGAAGAAAGGCTAGACTGTTTTCTAAAGTGGCTATGCCAACCTATAACCAGCAAAGAAATTAAATAAGTAATCAAAAATCTTCCAACAAACAAGAGTCCTGGGCCAGATGGCTTCCCAGAGGATTCTACCAGACATTTAAAGAAGAGTTAATACCGATTCTTCTCAAACTATTCCAAAAAATAGAAACAGAAGGAAAACTTCCAAACTCATTCTATGAAGCCAGAATTACCTTGACTCCAAAACCAAAGACCCCACTAAAAAGAATTACAGGCCAATATCTTTCATGAACATGGATGCAAAAATTCTCAATAAGGTATCAGCAAATCAAAATTAACAGTACATTAAAAGAATTATTCATCACGATCAAGTGGGATTTATTTTTGGTTACAAGGATGGTTCAATATTCACAAATCAATCAATGTAATATACCGCATGAATAAAAGGAAGGATAATAACCATATGATCCTGTCAATAAATGCAGAAAAAGCATTTGACAAAATACAGCATCCATTCTTAATAAAAACCCTCAACAAAGTAGGGATAGATGGAACATACCTCAACATCATAAAGGCCATATATGAAAGACCCACAGCTAGTATCATCCTCAATGGGGAAAAACTGAGAGCCTTTCTCCCCTAAGGTCAGGAAGAAGACAAGAATGTCCACTCTCATCATTACTACTTAACATAGTATTGGAAGGCTTAGCCTCAGCATTCAGACAACAAAAAGAAATAAAGTGCATACAGATCAGCAAGGAAGAAGTCAAACTTGTATTATTTGCAGACAACATGATACTGTATGTAGAAAACCTAAAAGAATCCACCAAAAAACTGATAGAACTAATACATGAATTCAGCAAAGTCACAGGATATAAAATCAATGTAAAAATCAGTTGCATTTCTATACACCAATAACAAAGCAGCAGAAAAATAAATCAAGGAATCGATTCCATTTGCAATTGCACCAAAAAAAATATGGCATCTAGGAATAAACCTAACCAAAGAGGTAAAAGGTCTATATGCTGAAAACTATAGAACACTTATGAAAGTAATTGAAGAAGCCGCAAAGAAATGGAAAACATTCCATGCCAAGGACTGGAAGAAGAAACATTGTTAAAATGTCTTATGCAATCCCTATCAAAATACGACCAGCATTTTTCACAAAGGTAGAACAAACAATCCTAAAATTGAATGGAATTTTCCATGGAACCACAAAAGACCCCTAATAGCCAAAGCAATCCTGAAAAAGAAAAACAAAACTGGAGGCATCACAATTCCAGCTTTCAAGCTATATTACAAAGCTGTAGTCATCAAGATAGTATGGTACTGCCACAAAAACAGACACATAGATCAATGGAACAAAATAGAAAACCCAGAAAAGGACCCACAACTATAGGGTCAACTAATCTTTGACAAAGCAGGAAAAAATATCCAATGGAAAAAAGACAGTCTCTTCAGCAAATGGTGTTAAGGAAAACTGTACAGTGACATGCAGAAGAATGAAACCGGGCAACTTTCTTACACCATACACAAAAATAAATTCAAAATGGATTAAAGACCTAAATGTGAGACAGGAAGCCACCAAAATCCTAGAGGAGAACACAAGCAGCAACTTCTGTGACTTTGGCTAGAGCAACGTGTTACTAGACATGTTGCCGAAGGCAGCAGAAACAAAAGCAAATATGAACTACTAGGACTTTATCAAGATAAAATCTTCTGCACAGTGAAAGAAATAATCAATGAAACTAAATGGTAGCCTATGGAATGGAAGAAGATATGTGCACATGATATATCTGATAAAGGGTTAGTATCTTAAATCTATAAAGAACTTAACAAACTCAACACCCCCAAAAAACAAATAACCCAGTTAAGAAATGGGCAGAAGACATGAATAGACACTTTTCCAAAGAAGACATCTAGATGGCTAACAGACACATGAAAAGATGCTCAACATTATTTATCATCCGAGAAATACAAATCAAAACCATGATGAGATATCACCTCACATCTATCAGAATGGCTAAAATTAACAACACAAGAAACAATAGGTAGTGGTGAGAACACAGAGAAAGGGGAACCCTCTGGCACTGTTAGTTAGAATGCAAACTGCAGCCACTCTGGAGGACAGTATAGAAGTTCCTCAAAACACTAAAAACTACCCTACAATCCAGCAATTGCACTATTTGACATTTACCCAAAGGATACAAAAATACAGAATCGATGAGGTGCATGCACCTCAGTGTTTATAGCAGCATTATCAACAATAGGCAAACTATGGAGAGAGCCCAAACGTCCATCAACTGAAGAATGAATAAAGAAGATGTGGTTTATATATACAATGGAATACTACTTGGTAATGAGAAAGAATGAAATCCGGCCATTTGCAGCAATGTGGATGGAACTGGAGGGTATTATGCTAAGTGAAATAAGTCAGGCACAGAAAGACAGATACCATATGTTTTCACTTATATGTGGATCTTGAGAAACTTAACAGAAGACCATGGGGGAGGGGAAGGAGAAAAAAAATGTTACAGAGAGGGAGGGAGGCAAACCATAAGAGACTCTTAAGGACTGAGAACAAACTGAGGATTGGGGAGTGGGGGAGAAGGGAAAGTGGGTGATGGGCATGGAGGAGAGCACTTGTTGGGATGAGCACTGGGTGTTGTATGGAAACCAATTTGACAATAAATTATATTTTTTAAAAAATTGAACTACCGTATGACCCAGAAATTGCCCTATTAGATATTTACCCAAATAATACAAAAATACTAATTCAAAGGGATACATGCACCCCATTGTTTATACAGCATTACCTACAATAGAAGAAAATTATAAATGCAGCTGAAGTGCCCATTGATTGATGAATGGATAAAGATGTGGCATATACACACAATGGAATATCACTCAGCTATCAAAAGAATGAAGTCTTGCCATTTGCAACAACATGGATAGACCTAGAGAGTATTACACTGAGTGAAATAAGTCAGTCAGAGAAAGACAAATACCATATCATTCACTCATATGTGGAATTTAAGAAACAAAACAAATGAGCAAAGGGGAAGAAAAAGATGCAGAGAGACAACCAAGAAACAGACTCTTAACTGTAGACAACAAACTGATGGTTACCAGAGAGAGGCAGGTGGGGAGGCATGGGTTAAATAGGTGATGGGGATCTTTAGGACTGCACTTGTCATGATATGCACCGGGTGATATATGAAAGTGTTGAATCACTATATTGTACACATGAAACTAGTATTACACTGCATTAACTAACTAGAATTTGAATAAAAACTTAAAAAAATAAAAAAATTTCTCCCATTCTGAGGGTTTCCTTTTCACTTTGTTGATGGTGTCCTTTGAAACACAACTGTTTAAATTTTGATTGTGTTCAGTTTATTTTTTTTTATTGTTTGTGGTTTCAGAGTCATATCTAAGAAATTATTGCTCAATTCAAAGTCATGGTTTTCATCCATGTTTTCTTCTAAGAATTTTTATGCTTTTAGCTCTTATATTTAAGTCTTTGATCCATTTTGAGTTACTTTTTGTGAGGTAGGGGTCCAAATTTATTCTTTTGCACATGGATATCCAGTTGCCCCACACCATTTGTTGAAAAGATTCTTTATTGAATAGTCTTGGCATCCTGGCCAAAATTCAGTTGACCACAAATAGGAGGGTTTACTTCTGGACTCTCAATTCTATCGCATTGATTTATAGGTCTATCCCTATGCCAGTGCCACAGAGTGTTGATTACTTGAGCTTTGTATTGTATGAATTTTAGGGCCAGCTTGTTCATTTCTGCAAAGAAGCCATCTGGGCTTTTGATAGGGAATGCACTGAATCTGTAGATCCATTAAGGTACATTGCTACCTTAAAACTATTAATGCCTTCTAATTCATGACCATAGGATGCTGTTCTTTTTATTTAGGTCTTTATTTTCATTCAACAATGATTTCTAAGTTTTATACTTCTTTTGTCGAATATATTCCTAAGTATTTTATTCTTTTTGATGCTGTTATAAATGGAATTGTTTTCTTAATTTCATTTTTGTATTACTTGTACAATTTTTGTGATTTTTCTGTAGATCTAAAATTATTTTAAAATTAAAAAAAATTAAAAGAAGCATGACCATATCAAATATTTGCAACTGAAACACATACATTATTGGTGGGAGTGTAAATATAACCACTTAGGAAAAAAATTTAGCTTTATTTGGTAAAGTTTATATACATGACCTAGGCCACAACAATTCTATTCTCAGAGACACTCCTTTATTTGTGTACCAGCACTGTTTGAAAAAGTAAAAAAAAAACTAGAAACAACTCAAATTTATATCAGTAGTAAAATGAGTTTTTAAAATGTGTGATATATTCATGTAATAGAATACTACAAAGCTGTAAAATGAATGAATTAGTTATACATAACAACAGGATCAATCTCAGGGACATAATGTTGAATGTAAAAAGTAAATTACAGACAAATGCATAGAGTTCCATTTACAAAAAGGTCTAAATGATGTGAAATTTAACAATATATTGTTTAGGAGTTACATTGTTTATGTATATTAATTTAATTAATGTAATATATTATTTAGGAGTTAGCAAAACTATAAATAAAACTAGAGAATAATGAATAGAAATTCAGAATAATAGTTACCTTCAAAAGAAGAGAAACATTAACATTAGGGAGGGAAACAAGAGTCTTCAGTGTTCCTTATTTAAAATTTTTTTTTTAACGTTTATTTATTTTTGAGACAGAGAGAGACAAAGCATGAACAGGGGAGGGTCAGAGAGAGAGGGAGACACAGAATCGGAAACAGGCTCCAGGCTCTGAGCAGTCAGCACAGGGCCCGACACGGGGCTTGAACTCACGGACCGCGAGATCATGACCTGAGCCGAAGTTGGCCACTTAACCGACTGAGCCACCCAGGTGACCCTGGTGTTCCTTATTTTAATGGGTACATACATTTTTACTATCTTGTGATTTTTAATACTTTTTATAAATTTTATAAATTTGATTTACTCAATATTTAAAATTTCTTAAAATGGAAGAATGCAAATAACTATCCGTCTTTTAGAAACTATTTGAAAACATTAATAACTATACTAAATTCCATCTGACAGATATATCATCAATGAAACACAACTATTTTCTCTTCATTTTCTATTTTGAATATTATAGAAGAGTTTAAAGACTAGTGCAATACACTTAAATTAGATTCACCAGTTGTTAATATTTTGCTGCATTTGCTTTTTCTCTTTATTGCCTTTTACTGTTATTGTTCGTGTTATTGCTGAATAATTTGGTAGTAACATATCATAATAGTCACCCCTAAACACTTCATTAGACAGTTCATAAAAGCAAAGGCAGTCTCCTACCTAACTTTATTACCTCCTAGGAATTAACCTAACACTGGTATAATATTCTCTAATACCTAGCCTACATTTGAGTTTCACTAATTGTCCCAGGGCTGTGTTTTTTCTTTTTCTTTTTAGATCTCAGATCCAATCAAGAATTAAGCATTGCACTTGGTTTCTATGTTTCTTTATTCTTCATAATTAAAAAAGCCCCTGCCTTTTTTTCTCATTGGTCTTCTCATTGATATTTTTTTAATGCAGGCTAATTGTTTTGTAGAATGCCATATAATCTGAATTTGTCTGGGAGTGTCCTTGTGATTAGATTCAGTTTAAACATTTTTAACAATGATGCCTCGTAGGTGACATTGCTCATAATGTCTATCTGTCCCAGAACTGGAGAGGGCAAAGTTTGATCACTTGGTTATGGTAGTACCTATTGCCAAACTTTTCCATTGTAAAGATACATTTCCTCTGTGTAATTTTTAATATGTGGGATGACACTTTGTGACTGTGGGAATATTTGTTCCCAAAGGACATTTTACTTAATGTTTTTAGTATCCATTGATATTTGTTATAATCAATGATTACATTGGTAGTGCAAAACAGAGATGTTCTAATTCTATATATTTTCCTTACCTTCATTACCTGGTACTCTTTTGTAAAGAAGGGCTTGCCCCCATCCCCTCACATCTCCTGACCCTTTAATTTTTTTTTTTTTTAGTATTACTATGGGTTCATGGATTTTAAAAAATTCCATAGGTTACAATCCATTAGCATCATTCCTTTTGATACTCAAAATTACCAAATTTGGATAGTAAATGCCCCTTCAAGTAGGCTGTTATGTTCTTTTGAAATGTCCTCGTCAATCTTTGAGGACTTTAGCACTTTCTGATATGACAAGATTCCAGACTTCTCCCACCTCAGAGTTGAGACATTAGGATGGTATTTATAAGCCAAGATCCAGAGACTACGTGTACATACAGATACTGAGATTTCACTGTTTTTAAGACCTTTCAGTGCACGGTTAGGAAATATTCTTAATTTTTTTCAAATTGTAAGTTCGTACTTACATCCAATTTAAATCTAAAAGGAACTTTTCCCCATTCCATATTTGAGACTCCCTTCTTTCATGGGAGAACCCTGGTGTTCAACAACATTAAAATATTTACTCATTTGCTCTACCCTGTGATATACACAAAATATTTTAAAATTATCAACACCACTCTCAACAACATACTGATTAAAATTCAAAATTTATTTGTAATTCCTTTTGCCCTTAGGATATATCATATTAAGGGTAAACACTAAACTGGGGTGCCTGGGTGGCTCAGTCAGTTAAGCGACCGACTTCAGCTCAGGGCATGATCTCGCAGTTCGAGCCCCGCGTCTGGCTCTGTGCCGATAACTTGGAGCCTGGAACCTGCTTCAGATTCTGTGTCTCCCTCTCTCTCTGCCCCTCTCCCACTCCCACTCTGTCTCTCTCTCTCTCTCAAAAATAAAATCAACATTAAAAAAAAAAGTATACACTAAGGAAACTGTGTTAAAAATACTTGAATTCATTCTTTTTGGTGTGTGGCTATATTATTTAAAAATATTTTTTTTAATGTTTATTTATTTTTGGGAGAGAGAGAGAGAGAGACAGAGCATGAGCAGGGGAGGGGCAGAGAGAGAGGGAGACACAGAATCTGAGGCAGGCTCCAGGCTCTGAGCTGTCAGCACAGAGGCTGAAGCGGGGCTTGAACTTATGAACTGCAAGATCATGACCTGAGTGGTCACACACTTAACTGACTGAACCACCCAGGCGCCCCTAATTTGATATGCAGTTCGTTTCATTTACTTTTGTTTGCATTCAATATTAAGTTTTTTCCCATTTTAATTAAAAAAAAGTTTATTTATTTTGAGAGAGAGTGTGTGCATATGAATGGGGGAGGGGCAGAGAGAGAGGGAGAGAGAGAGAATCACAAGCAGGCTCCATGCTGTCAGCACAGAGCCAGATGTGGGGCTCCATCCTACGACCCTGGGATCATGACCTGAGCCGAAATCAAGAGTCAGACACTCAACTGACTGAGCCACCTAAGTACTTCAAAAGTTAAAACTCTATGAAAAGTTATACTCATCTCATCCCTATCTCTCCTACCTGATATAGATCAATGTTTTCATTAGCTTCTGGTTTAGCCTTCATGTTTTGTTTCATTTTTCAAAAATATGCACAGAAGTGTGAATCTGAAGATGGTCAGAACTGCTATGAAACGGCTGGTCTGAGAAAGGTCACTTTCTGTCTTGATAATTTCTTTATCACAGTTATATAGGATTAAATAAAAGTTTATACTCTAACAAATTATAAGCAAATCTGGCACATTTTTTCAAATCCACAATAAAAAATGAACATCAGCAGGGCCCACCTGGGGTACTGAAGGTGGCCGTGAGAGATTCAGGGTCATGTCTGCTTAAATAATAAGCCTTACTCTTAGCATGAATGAAAATTTAGAAGGCATCAGTAACTCTTCTTATTTTATGCATTTTGCAACTCACTGAGTTATAGAACAGAGCCAGCGGTGATTGGAAATCACTGTGTTCCCTAAAGGTGATTAATCTGAAGTTGGGGGGCACCACAGGTGGTGCGTCAGTCACAAACATCTTCCATGCAGATAACCAAGTTGAAAGGTCCCTGGAGAGGAAACTTCTTGGCTTGCCAAGGACTTCAAGCAGCTTGATTGTAGCCATTTGTGCCCCCTTCTCGTTACTGAAGGCTATAGCAGCCAAATGTGTTTAAGGAAAACCTGAGCACTGGCCTGTATTCCCTTCTCTGGGATTAAAGAGAAACAACATCATGTCTTCTGAGGCCATTACTCGAAAACCTTTAAAGAGGAAGCAGCAATTTTTCTACCATCTGAGAATAAAAGGGGGAGGGGAATAAAACCAAGAATCTATGTACCAAGTCCATAATACTTTATGAGCACCAAAGTCAAAGGCCTTTCCACAAAGATGGAAAAACTAATGAGTGGCCAGCACCCATCACTAGAAGGAGCTAATCAGCCTGAATAGCACATCAGACTGATAATGGTCAGGGAAATCTAAAATGTGCAGCTATCATTAAAGATGATCCAGTACTCAAAACAATGTCCTACTACACTGCCTGTTGGTCTGGAGAGAACAATGCATCTGGTTTGTACATTCTTATCCCTTGACGTTTTTAAATGTTTTTTTTTAATGTTTATTTATTTATTTTGAGAGACAGAAAGAAAGCATGCATGCATGTGCGCAAGCAGGGGAGGGGCAGAGAGAATGAGGGAGAAAGACAATTTTTGCGCTGACAGTGCAGAACCTGATGTGGGGCTCGATCTCACAAACCTTTAGATCATGACCTGAGCTAAAATCAAGAGTTGGATGCTTAATCAACTGAGCCACCCAGCAAAATCTTGATGGTTTTTAACAAAGAAGTTTATTTCTAAATTTTTTATTTCTAATTTTTAGTTCTTGCTCTTCTCATCAGGAAGATACGCCAAACAAAAATACAACTACTCTCAGTTCTAGCTGTTTATCTTTTCTGTGGATGGAATTAATTTCTCCAAAGTTTTGGTATGCAAAAATATTCTACTGCTTAAGAGAAAATGAAAATCAAGAAAATGTTAAATCATTAGAGCATGCTGAGTTTTTAAGTGTTATGACAACAATGGGCATTCCTTCACCCTGGCAATCTCTTTCCAGCAGATAAATAATCTTGAATTGAAACAGCTGGTTAAAATCCCTGCTGATTGTTTCCAGGGCTCACTGCATTGGGTCCCTTTGTCTTTTGGTGGCCCAGCTGGCTCCCTTCTGTTCTCCTCTGGGACACGATTCTTTAATCTGTGTTTGGTGAAACTTGTCTGTGCGAGTCTTTACTACTGTGCAGTTTGAATGCAGCATTAGAACTGTACAAGAACAACATTCTGAACACACAGATACAACTTCAGAGTCCTGAATGACTGCCAGACACACCTAATACACATACATTTAAGGCTTCTACTTGTAGCCAAAGTAGATTTCTGAAATATGGGTTTAATGACCAAATAAGATTTTGCCAAGAGGACTACCAAATCTCAAATATTGCTTCTATGTCTTCCTTTTAGAACAGATTTCAACTTACAGTTCAATTCCACAAAATGTTACAAAAAATTCAGTTCAACAAATATTAAGTGTCTGCTGTGCCATCCGTAAACAGAGATGTTCCCTGAATATTTTACTTTCTAGTTGTGGAGAAAGAACACTAATAAACACACAGCCATGACACAGTATTGAATGCCACGGCTGGAGCACCACAGGGTGCAGATGAGCACTGAGTGCATGAGCTATGGAAGAAAAGCTGGGTAAGAATGTGTCCTGAAAGCCAAAGGAACTGCAGTGTTTAAAGGAAGAAATGGAGGTCAACCGTGCTGGCCTGAAAAGGTCATTGGTAACATTGGTGAGTCCTAAAAGGGTGAGGGTGGGAAGTGGAGGCAAGTTTTCAGGGCATTGAGGAGTGAGTGGGGAGATGAGGAAATGAGATGACAATGGACGACTCTCTCTCTCTTTTTTTTTTTTTTTAATGTTTATTCATTTTTGAGAGAGAGAGAGAGCATGAGTGGGAGAAGGCATAGGGAGAGGGAGAGAGAGAATCCCAAGCAGGCTCCACGCTGTCATGTGGGGTTTGAATCCACGAACTGTGAAATCATGACTTGAGGCAAAATCAAGAGTTGGAGGCTCAACCTACTGAGCCACCCAGGTGTCTCTGATTTTAAAAATTCTTTTTGTGTGTGTGTGTCATTCTTTTTTTTTTTTATATGAAATTTATTGTCAAATTAGCTTCCATACAACACCCAGTGCTCATCCCAAAAGATGCCCTCTTCAATGCCTGTCACCTACCCTCCCCTCCCTCCCACCCCCAATTGTTTATTTATTTTTGAGAAAGAGAGAGAGAGACAGAGCATGGGCAGGGAAGGAACAGAGAGAGAGGGAGACACAGAATCCAAAGCAGGTTCCAGGCTTTGAGCTGTCAGCATAAAGCCCAATGTGGGGCTCGAACTCACAAACTGTGAGATCATGACCTGAGCCGAAGTCGGACACTCTACCAACTGAGCCACCCAGGCACCCCAATGGATGACTCTCTTAACAATTTGGGCAGCTAACTAGAGGAGGGTGAGCTGGAGGGTTAGGTGGGATTAACAGAGGCTCATTTTGTCTTTGAGAGAGTGGGGGCAGGTTTAAATGGATGAAATGAACCCTAGGAAAGAAAGAAGTTGAAGGTGGCAATAAGTGAAGAGGTAATCAATTGTGTGAAGTCTATGAGAATGAGGAGGGATGCATCTAAAATCAGGCTTAAGTAGAGCTCTTTCACTGATAGGAGGTAAGGGGAAAAGATAGGTGTGTATGCAGTTAGGTTTCTAGATCTGGAAGCAGGAAGTTCTAATTATTATTATTTTTTTAACATTTATTTTTAAGAGACAGAGAGAGATAGAGCATAAGCAGGATGCGGCAGAGAGCAAGGGAGACAGAATCCTAAGTAGGCTCCAGGCTCTGAGCTGTCAGCACAGGGCCCAATGAGGGGCTCAAACTCATGAACTATGAGGTCATGACCTGAGCTGAAGTTGGCCACCCAGGCACTCCTGGAAGCAGGAAGTTTTCATCCAAAGTTTTCTTCTTTTGGGGTTGGGGAAGGGAGAAGTACACGGCATGGTCATATGCTAAGAGAGAAGGATGAAAACATAAGGGTTGGTGAAACAAAATCTATAATAGTCAGCCCTGTGAAGAATGGGAGAGAGATCCAACTAGAGAACCAAAGTATATGATGATATCAGTTGGAAGTGTTGACTTTTTTCCCCCTACAGTATCTAACATTGTGAATATGTAGGAAGAAATTTTGTGGTCTGACACTGGGGATATTGGAATGCTGATTCCAGGATCCAGCAGGAACTGGGATGTGACTTGGGAACAGGCAGTTGAAGAGAACTGGGAATGAAGAGCTTACGGTACAGAGAAGCTAGGATACTGGATGTATAGACAGTACCTCCAGATGATGGTGGGTTGGGAGGTGGAGCCTGTGAGCCAGGTGCCAACATCTTTTATAAACCAGGGTTGGGCACTGGGCAGCTAACTACTTGGTTGGAAATTGGTTTTAAGAATGTTAGCTTTAGGGGTGCCTAGGTGGCTCAGTCAGCTAAGCGTCTGACTTCAGCTCAGCTCATGATCTCATGGCTTGTGGGTTTGAGCCCCACATGGGGCTCTGTGCTGACAGCTCAGAGCCTGGAGCCTGCTTCAGATTCTGTGTCTCCCCCTCTCTCTGCCCCTCTCCAACTTGAGCCTCTTTCTCTCTCTGTCAAAAATAAATAAAACATTTAAAAAATTTTGAAAAAAAAAAGAATGTTAACTTTAAGGGGGTACCTGGGTGGCTCAGTCAGTTAAGCATCTGACCTCACCATTTGTGAGTTTGAGTCCCACATCAGGCTCTATGCTGTCAGCAGAGCTTCAGATCCTTTGTCCTTCTCTCTCTTCCCCTCCTCTCTCTGCCCTCTCTGTCTCTCTCTCCCTCTCAAAAAAACCAAACCAAAACAAACAAACAAACAAACAAACAAAAAACCTTAAAAAAAATAATGTTAACTTTAGGTACTTGATTCCCTGCTGCCTGTCACTGCCCAATAAATAGTTTTTTAAAATTTTAGGTGACTGACAAGGTGATGAAGTTGATGAAATCAAGAATATCTATTTAGAAAGCAAAAATGCCTTCCACTATCTCTTCACTCCCCTTCCTAAGATCTTCCTAAGATCTTCCTAAGATCACTTCCCTTTCCTTAAGATCTCCTTGCCTCCATATGGATAGAATAAGCTACTTTACATATCAGAGACAGAAAGGTTTCTCTGTTTCTTTTATAATCAGGCATGTGTTGAGGCGTCAAATTTGTATCAATTCCCTGAGCATGATAAAACTTCCTTGCCTGGAAGCTGCCAGATCTGCTCTCATTCACTGCTCTCATTCACTGAGACCACCACAGACACCATTTTAAAAGCAGGGAGGAACAAAAAATTTACAGTCACTAATATTTCCTGTTGTCATCCCAATCACCTTGAATTGAAAGTGGCTTGCATTTTGATCACACTGATACCCTAGTATTCCAAGTTATAGAATTTGGGGTCTCCTTAGAATTAAAAGAATTATGCTCCCACATCAAAAAATTTTTAAATGACATTACAACAGAAGTATTTCCTATAGTCTAAAAATTCCTTATGCGGCTTCTCCATTGATCATTCCAGCAGTTACAATCCATTTTGGTCAAACTTAAAAATGTTTAACCCCTTTAATTTCTTTTTTTTACCTTCCAACTCTTTCCATGTTTTCTTTCTTTTTCTTTTTTCCTATCTGCTTCCCTTACATAATTAGAATGTGAGTTGAGGTATCACATGCTTTGCTTTAGAGCTGAGTCTGCAACGATGTGATGGTTTCTATTTTCACCTTTTTCTTTCACCCACACAAGGACTGCCAAGGATGTGGCCTTTCTGCATGCCCTGGCTGCTTCTCCCTGCCCGATGCTTTTCCTGGCCGACTAGCTGCTGAAATGCTTCCTTTAGGGAAAGGCAAATAGAACCAGAAAACAGAGCACTTGGACACTGTTTTCCCCTCTGTCTATCCCTCCCCTCTCTCCCTCCAGCCCTTCATTCAAACATTAGTTGGGCAGCTACTTGCACCTGGCTGGAGAGAGGCACAAGTGAGGCACAGGCCTGCAGAAATGAAAAAGCAGTTCTTGTCCCCAAGGCACTGCCCTCTGTGACCTTAGGCAAATGAAGCTCTTCTTGACTCATATGGTGAAACATGAGGAAACTGAACAAGATGATTTCTTGAGAATCCTTTCTGTTTTCATAGCTCTGATGTTTGAGTTGTTTTAGTGGATAATAGTTGTTTTAGTAGTGCTTACTACTCTGCTGTGGACAATTTCTCTTTATACCTTAAATGTGCTTGCTCTCATACAATCAGTTGTTATATGTTCCAAGAATATGAAGGTATTTAAATAGTAAAGCACATAAATGCTGGTGCCATCATGATATGGAATACTACATATTCATTAACAATGATGTTTACAAAAGCTTTTTTTTAAAAAAATTTTTTTTTTCAACGTTTTTTATTTTTATTTTTGGGACAGAGAGAGACAGAGCATGAATGGGGGAGGGGCAGAGAGAGAGGGAGACACAGAATCGGAAACAGGCTCCAGGCTCCGAGCCATCAGCCCAGAGCCTGACGCGGGGCTCGAACTCCCGGACCGCGAGATCGTGACCTGGCCGAAGTCGGACGCTCAACCGACTGCGCCACCCAGGCGCCCCTACAAAAGCTTTTAATGATACAGAAAAATGTGCATACTAAAATGTAAGGTGAAAAGACAGAGGTAGAGAAGAAAGCCTGAAACACTAGGTATTAAGTCATTTGTTAACACCCAGATTGTAATACTAGTTATCCTTGAATAGTGGGATTATAAATGTTTAAAATTTCCTACTTTGATTCTTCTATTTTTAAAAAATAAAGAATGTAACTATTTTTTATAATAAAATGAACAGTTATTTTTAAATATATAGAAGTGATTGCTTTTGCAGCATAAAATTAAGTATGTATTCCAAAGCCAGATATGAATAATTTTAAAAATATGCTTTGCTTTGAATTTTCCACATTTGTCCATAACATTGCTTTTTCCAGATTCCAAGCTTATGTAATTGGTCAAATTCTGGTACCTTGCTGAGGTGTTATAGTCTTGAAATTCTCACTTTAAAAACCTGAGGACACTGAGAAGGGAAAAGGAAGGACCTATACAATTTCATCTCAAAAATGCAAGGTTTTATTTAGGGTCTTACATTTATTAAGAAAGGTGAAAATACAGGTCACCAAGAGGTTATTTTAGGAAAAGCCTCTGCAGAGAGCACAATTGCTGACCATGGGTGATTTCACCACTTGAAACAGGTGCTATGATGTGTTTGCTCAAGCATGATTTCAGATATCAGATCACAAACTCAGGAAGGCCACAAAGGCCAACTGGTACAAATAAAAGACATATAAGAGAAGACATTCCCTCCATGGTAAGGAAGTGAAAAATCCATGAAAAAAATCTGGTGACTGCTTGCTATGACTATAGCCCATCCATTTCCCACAATAGGAGCAGAAAGTAGTGCAGAGGCAGCGAGTAGCTGAGGGGGCCTAGAACTCACTCTGGTTTCTGGCAGAGGTGTAAGAGAAGGCGTTTGACCTTCTCTGGCTAATCACCTATAAGTCAATATTTCCAACAGGTCATTTTGTAACTTGTCATTCAGAATTTTAGAGGCTGCAAAAAATATCACACTGTTGACCAGGCACTTGGGCCTCCAGAAGGCATGGAAAGTCACATGTAGAGTGTCAGTCACATGTAAAGAGGGGAAAATCTATTGTCATTCAGCTCGTTTAGCCCATGGAACTAACACTGAAAGATTTCTTATAGAGTGTGTTACTCAAAGTGTGGTCCTCCCACCAACAGCACTGGCATCCCCTGGGAGCACGTTAGAAATGTTGAATCTGAAATAAGTCCGTCAGAGAAAGACAAATACCATACAGTCATACTTACATGTGGTATCTAAAAAACAAAAAAAAAATAAGCAAACAAAAAACAACAACAAAAAGAAGCTCATAGATACTGAGAGGAAATTGGTGGTTGCTGGATGGGGTAGTGGGGAACAGGTGAAGGTTGTCAAAAGGTACAAACTTCCAGCTATAAAATAGATAAATCCCAGGCATGTAATGTACAGCATGGTGACTATAGTTAATAATACTATATTGCATGTTTTAAAGTTGCTAAGAGAGTAAATTTTAAAAGTCCTCCTCCCAAGGAAAAAGAACAAATTTCTGCAGGGATGTATGGTAACAGATGTTAACTAGACTTACTGTGGTGATCATTTCACAATATATACAATTATCGAATCATTATGTTGTACACCTGAAACTAATACAAAGTTATATGTCAACTATACCTCAGTTGAAAAAAAAGAAATGAGCCCATCCAGAACCACTAAGAGGAATCTGCATTTTAATAAGATCCCCAGGTGATCTATATGAATACTAAAGTTTAAAGAGCACTGTATCATAGGTGTGAAACATAATAAACTACATTTTAATTTCCTGAATTTTTCTTCTTCTTACTTTTTTTCAACTATATTGAAAATCAAATTTTATTAATATGGCTAAAGATTCATCCTCCAGGTAAAATCTGCATGTGTATGTGTGTATATATGTGTTTCTCTCAGCTAAGGTACTCAGAAGCTTATAAAGATGACATTTATAATTTCCTTTTCAAACCTAGCTTACAAAGGCAAGCCTTTTTTAGCTGCCCCAGTTTTCCGAATTATTTATTGCATCTTCTAATTCTAGGCAAATTTTATATTTGGAAGGGATACTATTTACCACAGACTTCTAAAATCTTTCCTTCCTATCTTTTTTCCATTTTCTGAGAAAAATATTTTTTCTTCCCTACTCATTCTCTTAAAGTCATTAGAAGAAATTCTAACTTTGTAGTTGTTTAAGGAGGTGTTATCATTGTTGACATGGAGGAATGGTTATCTGGTTTCCGGTTTGAAAATGTGCTGGAAGTGTGCTAAATATCTAAGAAGCCACCCATCCATGCCACAGAAGGGGCTCAGGTGGCATAGACCCCAGTGCCCCATGCAGGGTTATCCTTTGAGAAAATTTCTCTTCGTAAATGAACGACCAGTTTCTAGTCCACCAATTACATCATGGACTTAACAGTATCAGGCAAACATGCACATCAATTTACCCTTGACCTAGGAGGGAAAAGGGTCAGAGTACTTTTGAGGTAAAACTTGCAGATAAATTTAAAATAATGTTTAAAGTGCTCTTATCATTTGTATTACTGTAAAAAAAAGGATGGAATTGTTCTATAAACATTTGGATTAAGCAAAAGCAAGAGGCAGAGGGAAGCTAAGTGTGGATCTTCATAGGGTGTTCTTTGAAAGTTCAATCTCACCTGATTGTCGAATCCGTTGAAGAGTTTGCTGGACCAGAACCTCCGATCTTGGGACAATGATGATGAAGTCCACTTTGCTGAAGTGGCCGAGGTCCAGGCTCTGGCTGCCGCTGTCTGCTATAGCACACACCTGGGATAAGAGTTTTCTGGCAACCGTTAGCTGTGGTTGATAAATTTGGAAGGTTTCAATATCTAAATCTAAAATAAAAAAGTCATAAGAACAAGATTAATTCACTTCTGTTGATGGCCACTATGAATCCATACAGGGGACACACAACACACATACATGGTAAAGTAATGCTCTCTACCAAGCATTCTCACTGTCTAGTCTCACTCTCTGTTGAGTTTTAATAGATTTGCTTATTTTCCCTGAAAACCTGGCTAAAAGGATGTGTCCAAGAGTGAATGTGGTAACTGTACAAATGTATTCTTTTAAAATCAACTGATTGTGATGGGGCGCCTGGGTGGCGCAGTCGGTTAAGCGTCCTACTTCAGCCAGGTCACGATCTCGCGGTCTGTGAGTTCGAGCCCCGCGTCAGGCTCTGGGCTGATGGCTCGGAGCCTGGAGCCTGTTTCCGATTCTGTGTCTCCCTCTCTCTCTGCCCCTCCCCCGTTCATGCTCTGTCTCTCTCTGTCCCAAAAAAAAAAAAAAAAAAAAAAAAAGTTGAAAAAAAAAATTAAAAAAAAATATAAAAATAAAATCAAATCAACTGATTGTCTCACAAATCACTACTCAACACCCCTCCCCCACCCAGAAATGTAGGGACAGACTACACTCTCTCAGTGAGAGCCGGGACTCTTCTCTGGAGAGGAGAAGCAAGAGTTTCCAGTTTTCTTTCGCACTATCAGCAAGGTCAGGTGCCCAAGCCCAGACCTCGTTCAGGGAAGGAGGTGATGCTGTAACCATAATAATGCTGAGTTCCTTTGAACTTTTCTGGATGGCACCACAGTACACATTTCCTCTCCAAGTCAGTTGCAACATGATTTGAAATTCTCCTCCCTGGGGAATGCATGACACAGGTCAAGAGATACTACCTTCACCTCTCTTCCCACTTGACTTGCCAGTGCTTGTGACCTGGCAATTGTAGGTGGTTGTGGTGAACTTCAATGCTGACGCCTGTACTATCTGAAGAGACCTGACTCATGACATGGCCAGCTGGCCACTCAAGAGGTGACGTATTAGAAAAACATTGCCCAAACACTCTAAACATGCCAGTAGCTTTTTATTACAAGTTATAACCAAGCAATCATTCTCATACATGCATGCATGCACACACAAACAATGAACTCAAGCAGGCAACATTTAATACTTCTTTACGAGGCTGCTTTTTATTGGGAACACATGTGGAAGTCTCACTGAAACACACAAGGGCCCAATTAACCTGCACTAATTAATGTTTTCTCAAATCAAACTACAGTGCGGCCAAGGCAAAGACAGTAGTCACAGTACCCTAGCCACATGGAACCCTGAGAGTGAGTGGAGATTTATACAGGTGGCTGAGAGAACCCACTAGAAAAGCCCAAAGCTGCAAACTTACAATAACAGAATGGTTTTTGACCCGCAAAGATTACCAATCAAAATAAATCTGTCTTTTGACAGGCTATTATTTCTTTCATGTCATAGGTTAAATAGATGGGGACTAGCACAGATGATAGCATAACTTTGTAGAATTTAACCTAGTAAATTTTGAAGTTTGAGGAAATCTAAAAATATCTTTAAGCAATGTTTCTTAAGCAGGGAATTGAGGATATGAACATGGAAATCTGTTAAGTACTCTAAGAGCTTTTAAATTCTAACTTTGTTAATAATTCAAAAGCTATGAACATATTTTAGATCATCTGGGTGATCACTTTCTTACCAAATAACACGCAGAAGTAAGTAACTTTTATTGTTTGTGTTTGAATTTGTTTGTGTGACTGAGCCGATGCCAAGCCATGCTGCTTTTATTGCTGAGGCAATCCTAATATATAAATTATACATTCCTATCAAGTGAAGGCCAGAAGGCTGTCAGCAGCAGCTCTATGGTTCTGTTTCACGTCTACCCTTTGTCCTATCTTTTTTATCTCGGTTCTCTCCTATGTTGTCCTTCTCAAATAGGGAATTGGGAAAGGAATCTGAACATAAAGGAATCAAATTGAATGATGGAGCTCCTCAGTCCTGGTCCCACCATCCTCTCTGATGTCCTGGAGGCTTGCAGGGAAGATGGTGTGTTGGTATTGCTGAGCTATCTGCCAGGAACGCCTTGCAATCACTGAAATTATGTGTGTTTTACGTGTCAGAGAGTAAATGAAGGGGGTGGAGAGCCAGAAGTCCTGCACGGACTGCATTCCACACTCAAGCAGTTCTTTGTAAGCCTCAGATAACACTGAAAGCTCTCTGGGCATAGCTGGTGGAGCTAAGGAAAGTACCCCATGGACCCCAGAATTTTTCGAGGGAAAAAAAGAGAGAGTCTGCTTATAATAAAGTCTTTGATTTTAATTCTAGAAGACATATACTAAGGACAAGGTGCTTGATCCAGGCCCCATTGTAAGACATTTTTAATTTGGACCCTATTTATCATGTAGACAATGAGGAAAAGCCTGTCATAGTCTGTGACTCTAAGACAAGACCTCAAAAATCCTCAGAATGACTTAGCTTCTATTTCCTCCTTTTGGTCTGAGGTGACGTTACCCAGGTTTTGCGTGGGAATCATAGCGGCAGCCTCCTGAGCTGACACACATTCGTGAAGGTCTCCGTTGAAGGGCGTAACCACACTCTCTCCTCTTCTTTGTTGCATTTTGTCTAGAAGCTTGTCCAGGTCATCGCCTATTACACAATAAAGCGGAGATAAGAAGATTACAAGGAATGATACATTTCTATCAGTCTCCAAATTGGGCACCTAAGCTGGGTTCTCATCAAGATTTGTCAGTCAGCCAGCTTTTCCTGTCTGGGTTTACTCAGCCAGCTTTTTATGTCTGAGTTTTCACTTGGCCATGCCTGTAGAGCATCTCTATAGCCAGAGCTACTCTCATTTGTATTGTGCTTACAATTTGTATGCTTTCACATGGCATATCTCTCTTGACCTCCATAATACTCAAAGCGGGCAGGATGGGATCATTCTATCTCCATTTGACATATTAGAAAACAGATCTGGGGAGGCAGAATCTCTCCCAAGGTCACATCACTAAATAGTGGCTGAGGGGAGGCCCTCCATATTAGTGCCTGCATGCCTTCCTCTGGACCCCTTGTTGTGTCAGTAACAAAATACTGAGGATAAACCATTCCGAATGAAGGAAGGTCAGCTGGCAAGTTCAAGCTCCACACTCATCTCCTTGACAGGCTAAGATTTAAATTCAGAAAATCACATAGTTAGGGGCTGTCAGTGTTGCTGAATCCTACAACCACTCACCTAATGATGTCGTTTTGAAATGCGATGCCAGGAAACTGACCTTTCCTGTGATGAGCTCATAACTAATTTCTTTCAAAAACTCACTTGTGGTGAGCATGCTCTCTGCCAGAGCTCTGGACTGATGCTGACCTGCAGAACAGAGGGAGAGGAGGTGATGCATCTGTGAACAAATACTCACTAAAATATGATTTATAATAGCAAAAATTGGAAACAACTGAAGTAAGTAACTACAGAGACTTGGTTAAGGAAATTAGGGCACATAGAAAGATGGACAATTACTCAGCATTTAAAATGACAATTTTAAACAGAAACTGTTTATAATAAAATGTTAGATGATCAAGGGCAAAAATGATATACCTTATGTTTACGTAAGTGAAAACATACTGTACATGTGTTTAAAGACTAGGGGAGAATGTGAAAAAACTTTAAGAACTGTGTTTGCATGGCCATTATGAATATCTGTATTAAAAATGTAAGTTTAAGGCGTTTAATTGTTTTCTCAAATGAAAATTAAAAAAAAATAATGTATTATACTTTCTGAAAGAGATTTATGTCATATGTCATAGAGAAATGGGCAGGCAGGTTTTGCCAAAGTGAGGGGGCTTGGCTTCTTTAGTAGGAACAGGTGAGAGCCTTTCACTAGAGAGAAAAAAAGCAAATTTAATTCAGATGGCTGGCTACTCACGATGGTGCCTGACAGAAAATTGCACAAAGAACAAAAACACATTTTGTAATGTACCAACTTTCTGAACCTTTTCTTTAGAGTCAATGTTACAACATTAAGTATTCTCTTTAGTGAGGAGGTGAATATATGAGCTAAGTTCCTGCCAAATTTGATTAACTGGCTTAGGCCACCTGTGGCAATGGCTTTATCACATGCTAGAGTGGTAACATTTCCAAAACCTTTTAAGAACAGAAGTTACTTGAGACAAGGGTATCTATTACTAGGGTATGCTTTGAAATAATGTTCTCACAACCAGCTGACAGGGACACCAGTCAAACTAAGGGCTCAAAAATCTGATCTGAGGAGAAAAACAAAAGTTAAAATTAGGAGGAAGAACTCAAGTTGGAGCAATTAGCTAGAGATTAATTACATGGATGCTTGAACACCCAATAAATAGATGATTGAATGAATAGATTTAGAAAAACCCTAAAAAAACATGACTCACCTAGTACTACCACACAAAATTCATTTCCTCTGATTTTCGATGCACAAATTGCCACGACATAATCTGGTAGTCTTTGATAGTGTCTCATTTCACTGAGAGTCCTCAACGTCTCTGAAATGCCCTCTGCCAAAGAGTTCTGGGTCACAATCACATGAACCAAGTCTTGAGATACGCTGGCAATTAGTCTAGCCAGCCAGGGGAGCTGTCCTGGAGACACAGGTGCACACTGAGCACCCATCTGCAGGGCTCTCTCTCTCAGAGTAAATTCTTGCATAGCTTTCAGCATGATTTGCTCAAATTCTTCCCTGAGAGGTATCTGATCAGGACCTAAATTGAAGAGAATTACAGCTTGAATTTTAAAAATATCACGGCTAGAAAGGAGAGAAACACACACATATGTCCGTGTGCGGTCCTTCCACCATACTCCAACTGGGCAAATGGGCTCTTTTTCCTGTTGGGGCCGCAAGTATGGACCCCAACTAACCATTTTCCATTGTGAAATTACCTTCTCTCTGCCTCAGTATTAAAAAAAAAATGCAGGCTTCTGTTTTCCTTTATGCTATTCATGATATTTTTAAAAGAGGATATACTGAGAGAGAGTATCAATTCCTTAGGGGGTTGTCCCTGAAGGTGGTATATTCGTTGACCTGTTAAACGTGGTGTTACAGACATGGTTAATGACTCAGGAGGGAAGAAGCTAAACTTTAGGTTTCACTCATTTCTCAATTTATTTATAGCTACTTTGAAAAACAGTTTAATGTATTGCATCTGTACCTATTCTAAGGCATACTGTCCTTAGGAAAATTAAGTTTAAGTGTTTTTTATTTTAGCTTATATTTAAGCAGCCACACACTTCCCCTAGATAGAGAATGTCACTGTCATCTAGCTGTTCCCCCAGCATTCTGGATTGTTAAGAATGGTGTTTGGCCCTTTCCTCCAGCTGTGGTTATGATAGGCTAAATTTGTGTGGGTGACTGGCAGTCCCTGGAATGAGGGGTGTTTTATTTCTCTGCTTCTCTTTAAAACTCAACCAGTCTGTAGGACAAAGCAAGCAAGTCAATGTTTGGCATCCAAGTGACTCAGATGAATTCCTATGCTCACTACCTCTCTTCAGTGATTTCTTTTGCTGTGCAGACCTGAGATTTGAAAGTCAGGCTCCAGTAGACAGATACAGATCCCTCAGTGTCTGTGACCCGAGATCAAGCAATAACCTCAGAATCCAGGATTAAAATCCCCTTGGGAAAGAATACAGGTTTAAGGGACTGCACTTCTGTATGAGAAGAGGCACCTTGAATGAGTCAGAAATCTCTCCTTCCACTAATAGGGATTTAAGTTGCCTCCCAGGCCACCACCCATGTTCTCTGGGAAAGTAAGAAAATGAAGGTTTAGTAATATTTTTAGGATATGGAAAATTAAATCCTCACAGAGTTTTTTTAATGCTGTCCATGGAAAGAGGGCAAGAACACTGCAATGCATACATTATGTTAATGTCTCTTATGCCCTCCCCAGTTGCTTGCTATAGGGAGGTGGATGCCTTCTTATCACCTGGGAACCACCAAAGCCTCTATCTTCATTTTGCTTTATCAAATTAGCATCATGATTAGTGGTCATTAGGTACATAGTAGGTGGTGAGCTCAAAGCGTATAGATTTGTATCAACTATACAAATGCACAGTACAAATGAGATGAAGGGAAGGTGGCTGTCTATTTAAAGCTTTCTTCCATCAGAATAAATGACAGCCCAAAAGCAAGTGGCTCTGTCTGCCATTCCCTACTGCCTCTCACAGACAGACCACCTGAAGGCTCAGAGGCCTGGTTCGTAGGTGTGTCCATAAGATCCACTCCAAACCATGATTGAGTAACATGTTCTATGAAGCAGTATAATTAATTTCAAATATAAAAGCATTCTGGGAAAATAAAATTATCAAACATGTTCATAGCATTCTCTACTGCCTCAAAATTCACTTTTACAGAGTTTCGAAGAAACTACTGTTAGGAATTGAGAAGTGGAGGAAAATGTACCAAAGTTTAAATGAGGTAAAAGAGCAAAATGCCTTGCTTCCAATCACCTCCCATCATTTCCTCATCCTCAGCCTTTATGGCCAAATTGCAGGAGCCTTTTCTCCACTTCCCACAAGCTTGATAATAGTAATTTTTTCCCATCAACTGCTGGTCTCCAGCAACTCAGCCTAAGCATCAGTTCTGATAGCTTTTTTTTTTTTTTTTGATGGCTTTTCAGATAGAGCTACCTTAAGAAAAGACAAGGTTCCAACAGACTCAGAGCCTTCCAATAATCACTGGATTTGCTGATTTCATTATCTACTTCAAAAGGTTTTCAGACTGTGAAGTAACAGATGGATTTTTTTTTGAAGCGACTCTAGCGGAAAGACCTGTTCATTTTGAAGACTCTTGCTTTTCTCTTCTCTGTTACATCCACGTAGCTGAGCCATCAAAGTATTAGACCTGTTCTTCTAAAAGTTTGGATTTAAAAAAAAAAGTTTATCTATAATCCACAGTATATATGAAAATGTTCTTGCTGCCTTCTTCAAAACCTTGAAGGCAAAACAAACAAACAAAAACTCAAGGGAGTTTTTGAGAAGAAGAAGGGAGTTGTTGAGAATAGGTATCCTAACATGCAAAATTTAGATTAAAAAAAAAAAAGAAATAGCCAGTCATGTTGCACATTGAGAGATATATTAATTGGCTGCCAGTAAAACTCCAGAAAGAACTGATCTTGCAAGGCAGACAAGAGGTCTGATTGAATGGAGATTTTTCTTTTCTTTTTTTTTTTTTTTTAAAGAAGAGCTTTTATAGTAATTTGAGGGAAGCCATTTTGTCTTGACCATTTAGTTCATTTAATTAACTTGGACTTTGATATTTTAAATTGTTATTAAGATTGAAAAAAATGCTGTGCTGACTGGCTTGGCCTGTCAATAGAATTATTCTATGCAGGCTTGTTTTACTAATTCTGGATGCATTTGGAGGTCGCTCTTAGATCTTAGAGCATAGCTAAAAGTCAGTGTATGTAGCAATTAAAATTATGACATCAAATGAGCTGCAGACAGAGGTGGTTTTTATAATTTTATTACCCACTAATCAACATGATTAGCAAGTCCTATGTTTACCATCAAAGTGATATCTGAAGACTTCCACGTTTCAAAAGCCCTGTCAAAGCAGGCCTTCACTGTCAGGGTACCAACACTTACAGCCACAGGTGCTAGCTGATGCTCCAAAGACTGAATCCGGTCAGATGAAGGTTTTGTTTTGTTTTTAGCATTGGTTAGCCCAGTATTTTTATTATTTAACACTTATATATTTTCAAACATTAAAATAATTCCTAAGAATGCAGATGGAAAATTTCTTCTATGTAATATTACATCTTGAACATTTTCTTTCCTAAGTAAATCAGTGGCTTGAAGTCCTGAGTGTATAATTAGGCTGCATATTAGATGACCTGCTGCAGTTTGCAAAATAAAGGACATTGCAATGTAAATGCTGCTGAGGCAGGACAGTATTGTCAGGACACCTGCACACACCCACTGTGGGCCTCTGGAGGATATACCAAAGAGAGGAAGTGAAGGGTTCATGACCTATGTATCTCCTTTACCCTACAACCTACAGAGCCTTCCAGAGAGGTCCACAGTTACTGCCTCAATGAAGGAAAACACGATGGGACTACATCAAAGGGGTGTAGCTGCAGAAGAAAAAAAAAATGGATGTAGGGACAGTGGATAAACAAGATAAAAAGGCTAAGTGGAAAACTGTAAAATAATTGTCTAAGACAATGGCTACATTTTCAGTCCAGATGATAGGTGCATTTTTGGAAAGGTGGCTTGGACAGACTCCCCAAGGGAGGAGGGTAACCATGGCCATAGCCCTTTGAGGTTCTGCCTATATTTACTCTGGAGACCTTAGGACCATCATGAGACTGGACACTAGGTGGAGCAATTTATCTCTTCTAGGACACAAGTAAAGCCAGAGGGTTGGGAGGTTAGGCAAGAGAGAAGTGGGGAAAAAAACAGGCAAGTGGCAGAAAGGAGAAGAAAAGAAACGGGAGAAGAAAGGGAACAGTCATAGAGAGTGGGGCTGAAGGAAAAGAATGTTAGAAATGAAAGGGAAAGTAAGAGATGGACAAATAGACGAATAGGAGAAAGTGGGGAAAGAAAGGGAAAAAAACCATGTTGCGAAAAGAATAAAAATCGTCACCATCAAATAATTATTAAAAATTGCTTACCCAGTCGCACAAGATACTGTATCGTCAGAAGAATCATGTTTTCCACACTCAGGAGCTGGCTGCCAGTCAACCCTAAATGTTCCAAATCTTTGTTTTCCAACTGTGGAATCTTGTAGCAATTCACCAGCAGAGGACTCACAACAATGTCACCAACATTTCCATAGAAATAGGGTAAAGTGCCATAGCCTGCCCCAATAGAAGCAGGTCAATAAAATTCAACATTTCTTTTTGAGGTCCAACCAGGTATACTTGCTCAACTAGGATTAAAGATGCTTAACAAAGTTTCCTGCCCTCTTAGGTGACTACCAAACAAATCACTCAAATATCCTAGGGAATTCACTCAGATGCTTCTCACTTATATTAAATCAGATGAACAGGAAGCAAAAGACTCAGATTATATTATCTCTGTTTCCCACAGAAAGGACATGTTAATATTATATCTGCCACAGAGAATTGATGAGAATTTGCAAAACATCTCTGTAACCTTTTGTAAAACTGCAATGATAAAATATTTCCCAATAAAATTCTTGATCAAGTTTCTTTCCCCATAAGACAACAGAACACAAACTACAATAACATGTTTCATTTTCTGAGGTTTTCTTAAACATTTTAAAAAGCTAAACTCATTGATCACCAGCAATATTCTTCTAGTCACTGGTACTTGCAGGTTCCTACTCTTTGTGCTATCTTAGTTATTTTTATGTTCCCTTCTTAAATGTCCATAAACAGCCTCAAATTATCTTAGAAGTAGATAGGACAAAAATATGTTGAAATGTACCCTATTTTGGTGGTGTGGTAAACAGCGTAGTCCCTCTGTGAGACCTTCTAAAAGGCAGACACCAAATGGTCCCATGTTCCAAATATCTTTCCAAGGCTTAGCTGCATTATGCATGCCACTCAGGTGTTCAATAAGAACTTCCTGACCATATGGAATTTAAACAACTGGGGTTCTCCCAGTGCCTATAGGCCCAAGAGCAGTGGATAGGGCAGCCTGATAAAGGACAGGGCTTGAAGCAAAACCATCCATGTCAGTAGGCTCCAGTCAACCAAAAGAAGCAGATAACACCTCACATAGACATACCCTAAAGATCCAGTGGAGCTTATACACCCTATCTGTTCAGTTCCAAAGGTAAAGCAGGTAGTCTCCTTCTGATCTAGGATAGCACCCAAATGAGGTGACTCTTGATGTGAGTCTGAAAAGCACTAAGTTAGTCCTGGAATCTAGAGACCTCTAAATGTCTGCACCTCTACTTATAGACATCTTGGAAACACTCAGACTCTGTAAACATACTAATTCACAGATGCTTCTTCATGGTTCAGATATGCAACTCTGGGACTTCTTTGTTCTCCTGAGTGGGGCCTGTTAGCTGGTTCAGCTTGTTTTTTCATTTCTCTGTGGTTTGGCTCCCTTTTCCCCACCTTGTCCACTCTTGCCAACCCTTCAGGAACTAACTGAAACATCACCTCTGAGAAGACTTTTCAGACTCCCTCCATGCAAAGTTAAGCTCTCTCTCCTCTGAGTTCTTGTAGTTCTTGGTTGTGAACCTGTACTAGCTCAAGTATCACAATGTTGTACTTATTTAAATGATAGACTCCCTACTAAACAGTATTCCCTGCAGGCAAATAGACTGCCTTATTTCCAACTTCTAGTCACATGTTTAATATAGCATGAGAGAGCTGGCCAATAAAAGCTGAAAGAATTAATAAATGGATAAATGACTACATGCATGAACAAATATGGATAAATATATGAAGAATGAAATGAAGAAACAGTACTAGATGCCAGCAGACACAGGCAATTTGGAATTCTTTCCCCTTACCTATCAGAATTACTGGTCTAACTCCTGAGTTAGTCAGCAGGTTTTCAGGAACAATTACAGTTTCCCCTGCAGGAATGGGTCGAGGTTGTAAAATTCCAGTTAATGGGGTCTGTGGAACTGGGGCAGATAAAAGGGACTCTGGAAAAAAAGTTGTTTGACAAGAAGGATTAGACATGAAAGCTAAGTGAAATACAACTGAAATCAACAGTCTTAATACTTTTAATATAGAAGTTTTAGAAGTCTAATCGTACATTGTTCTTTAATTAAAGTAATTCATGGTTTATTATATAAAATTAGAAGTGACAAAAACAAAAGGAAAAAAAATCAACCATAAATCACATCATCTGGAGATAACTACTATTTAGCATTTTCATAGTTTTTCCTAGTTGTTTTTCCACATGCAATCTTTTGGATTCTGTTTCACAGTTAACTCCCCCACCTCCACTCCAATTATCGTGGCTTATCTGTTCATTATAGAGAATTGGAAAATTCCAAAAACAGTGAAGAAGGTCAAACTCATCACTAATCAGTACTATCTAGAGTCAAACACAGTAAGTAACATATGGGCATAATTCTTTGTATGTATAGAATCTCTATGTAGTCTTTAAACAAATTTTTGAAGAATCCCATCCATCTCTTAGAATTGGCATGTTTACATTTGTCTGTGCTTAATACAGCAAGGTAGACTAGTGTTTGAACATTTAACAGTAGGTACCCAATGGCTATGGCTTGGTTATTATAAAGGAGAACAAGTTGGGTTTTTTTTTTGGGGGGGGGGTAGTTTCTAGACCAGAAATAATAGGTGCAGGTCACATAAGGAACCAGAGCTCAGGAGAACGTATCTAATAGCACAACCGGCAAAACAAGTCCATTTGTGACCTGTGCTGGTGGGTTACTAGCATCATGCCGCATGTAAAGAATGGCTTATTGATACTGTGGGCCAAAACAAAGCCAGATGCTAACTTAAGATCCATTGTGATGACACATGTACTTTTAGGGAAGACAGATGTGATGGGGACAAAATATCAGCTACTATTAATTTCCTTACATAATACAGGACATAATGATTAAGGAAATTTATCTCCAATGGTTCAGGGAGAGAATAGAAGACACCTCTGCTAATTAAAAAAACAAACAAACAAACAAACAAACTTAAAACCCATCTTACCACTTCTTGAAAGAGGGCGAACTGTAGGAACAGGTACAACTAAACCAGGTTGGGGGACAGGTGACCCAGGATACCATCCCCGGTGTCGTTTCTTTGGTGGCCCAGAAATAAACATGGTAGCTGAAGGCAAAAAGAAAGATGAGCCTTGTCCTTACTAGTGGAAGAAAAAAGAGAATTCAGAGTAACATGGGGCCTTTAATTTGATTATACTCAGAAAGTCTAAGCCACTCTTCTAGAGGTAAAGATAAAATTAGAAAAAGTCACCCTAACAATACCACCTCACATTTGTATGCTGTTTTACAATTTACAGTTTTACCCAGATTATTTCATTTAATTCTGCCAACAACCCTGTGAAGTTGTAGGATAAGTATATTTTTATACCAATTTTGTAGGTGGTTAAAGGAAGGCTCAGATTTGCCCAGAGTCACACTATAGAGAAGAACCTTGAACTCTGTATCTTGGTCAGCAAAGCTCATGGTTTTTCAAGACATTTCCTTTTACATCTATTTCAACACTATTTTCTAGTGAGGCTCATCCTTGTAAATCACCAAGATATTTAATCATCATTGTTCACACCAATCATAAACCTTCAAAACTTTGGATGAGAAGCTAAGGAAAAACTGGGAGTGTACTGTCAGATAATTCATCACTCCAAACTCCATAGCACTTCTTCCATAATTTAGGTACATTCTTTCAAAACTCTAAGATGGGTATTGTACCTTGGTCTCCTGATGCATAGCTAGGTCTTGGTGATAATGAGTAATTTCCTGGGCGGGCTGGAGTAGAGCTGGAGGCACTGCTCTTCCCTCCATGGCTACTGTTTCCATTAGCAGCATCTGTACCACATGAGAGGAAGACTCAGAACAGAGGCTGAGCAGAACACTGCATTCTGTGACACTGAATTTTTCCACATGCAATCTTGATAAACCGCACACTGCAGGATTCAAAGACATCTCACAGACAGGACAGTACAGTTGTGTAAAACTGACTACAACCATAAGACTGGTACCTTCTTCAAAACGAAATGTCACCTAAAAATAATTTTCTGGGATCCTAAGAGATCTTTTACAATCATTTTCAGTGAAGCCTTTGGAGATGGTGGGTGGAAGAAAGAGAAAGTTGTTTTGTTTTGTTTTTATATCTTGGGAATTTTCAAACATATACAAAAGTGGAGAAAATAGTATAACAAATTACATACCTATCACCCAGCTTCAACAGTTATCAACACATAGCCAATCTTGCTTTATCTATACTCCCTCTCCCTTCCCCCTCATCCAACATACACACATACTTGCTCTAGATTATTTTGAAGCAAACTTATTTATATCATTTCATCCATAAATGTTTCTAATGAGTTTCTAAAAGAAAAGAACTCTTAAGAACATAACTGTAATAAGGGCACCTGGGTAGTTCAGTTGGTTAAGCGTCCAACTTGGGCTCAGGTCATAATCTCACAGTTCTCAAGTTCAAGCCCCATCTTGGGCTCTGTGCTGACAACTCAGAGCCTGGAGCCTGCTTCAGATTCTGTGTCTCCCTCTCTCTCTGCCTCTCCCCCACTCGTACTCTGTCTGTCCCTCTCTCACAAATAAATAAACATTAAAAAAATTTAAGAACATGACTGTAATGTCATTATTATACTTAAAATTATCCATGATTAATAATTTCTTAATATCAAATATCCCATTAATATTCAAATTTCCCCCCAGTTATCTCAGAAATAGGTTTTTTTTTTTTACAGTGGACTTCCTCAAAAAGGAAGGTTCAAAAAGGATCTACACATTGTTTAGTTTTTATGTCCCTTAAACCTCTTTTTTTAAGTTCACAATTATTTATTCATATAATAAAAATACAGTGTTCACATTTCATGGATTGTCTCACAAATTTTAAGAATAATTTGAAAAAAAAAAGAATAATTTGTTTGAATCAGGGTAAGGTCATACACTGCAAGTAGACTTAAGATTATGTAATTTTTGCTGAGTTTCCCAGACTCTTTAGGGTGTCAGTTATATCCTTCCCCCTCCACCTCTCCTTAAACCTCCTTTAATCTATAGGATTCCCCTTCTTCTTTTTCTTTCTTCCAGTTAATTTGCTGAAAATCTGGCAGAATTTCTCATTTTCTGAATTTTGCTGATTGACTATCTATGGCATCATTTAATGTCCCCTCTTTCCTATACACTAATTGTTAGATACAGAGGTTGGCTCAGATTCAGGATTGAATTTTGGGGCAAGCATATCTCATAAATAGTGTCATATTCTTCCATCAGCAGGCACATAATAACTGGCTTTCTCTCTTCTTGTCATGTTAAGAAAGAGCAGGGGGTTCAAGAACTGTTATCTTAATCCTCAAATTATAAAGCTGTCCATCAAGGGGTGCCTGGGTGGCTCAGTTGGTTAAACATCTGACTTTGGCTTAGCTCACAGCTCGTGGGTTCAAGTACCGGATCGGGCTCTGTGCTGACAGCTCAGAGCCTGGAGCCTGCTTCAGGTCCTGAGTCTCCTTCTCTCTCTGCCCCTCCCCTGCCCGTGCTCTGTCTCTCTCTGTCTCTCAAAAATGAATAAATATTAAAAAAAATTTTTTAAGTTGTCCATCAGTCCATCTGATGGTTTTAGCAACTATGCTGGTTACTGCCAAGATCTATAATTTCACTAATTTTTAAAATATTGTAACAACTTGGATTCAGTTTGTTCAAGTCTATAATCTAACCAGAAGGTAGATTCTACAAGAACTGTTGGAACAGAATAAGAAACTTGTAAAGTTTCCAAGAATGATAAGCTCTCTTCTCATTCTTCCTCTGCCTCTCTGACCATTTATTTTCCTTAAACACTGGAATTTTCGAAAATATTATCCTTGTTAACAGCTTGCCTTCTCCTACCTTTCCCCTTAGCAGATACTATTTACCCTGGTGATTTTTTTTTTTAGGTAGGCTCCAATATGGGGCTTGAACTCAGAACCTTGAGATCAAGACCCGAGTTGAGAACAAGAGTCAGACGCTTAACTGAATGAGCCACACAGGCAACCCCCCACTGGTGATTTTAACCTCATGTACAATAAATTAGATGACTGTTGAGCAGCTCCACTTGGATTATTCCACTTGGGTATTTCAAACTTAACATGTCCGAAGTTGAACTCACAATCTCCTCCTGGAGAACCTGCTCCTTCTTCTGTATTTTCTGTCTTAAGTAATTGCATCACCATTAGCAGAAAGATGGATGCAGACCCGAGACCGCTTCTTACACTTCATGCTTACATTAATCAGACAAATTCTGCTGATTTTACTTCCTGAGTAGTTCTTCAATATGTCTCTTCCTCTACAACCTATTATTATCCAGGTCAAGGACCTCATTCACCTAGACTACTGAAATGACCTCCAACTAGTTTTCCTATCTTTTTTTTTTTTTTTTCTGCCCAAGTGACCTAACTCAAGTTCAAATCAGACCAGATCAACTCCTGTGTTCCATAAGTTATAGAGTAAAATCCATTCTTCTTAGCTTGGCCTCTTGTGACCCTTTCCTTGCCCACTACTTGCTCCCCTCCTGCCACTCCCTGAGTTTTACGTTTTATGGTTCTAACAAGTCCAAACCAGTGGAAGTTCCTGCACACATCATGCTGCTTCTTTTCTTTCCTTTTCCTTTCAAGCTTTGATCTTGGATTTTCCCTGAATTTGAAGTATCTTTCCCCTACTCCTTTGTGCAGTGAATATCTCCTCATAGTTCAAGACCAAGCTCCTCCAAGAACTCATTCTTCATTACTCCCTAAAATGTTGGGCTAAAACTCTCCCTCCTTTGTGCTCCCCCAGCATATTGCCGTATTTACTGTAGTACACTGAAAATAACTTCCTATAGGTCTATCCCCCCAACTAGGTTATTAGTTCATTAGAGGTCAGGGATTGAGCATTATTTATATTTGTATCCTCAGTTCCTCAAAATAGCAGGTACCCAAGAAATGTTTGCTGAACAAAACCAACCTGCTCTGTCTTCCCATGTGCCAAATGTCATTCCTTGACTCTTCTGGTTGGAGCACAGAGAACACAAAGCTTTGTATAATAATACAATATTAGAGACAGCCCCACTTCTGTCTTCAGCTGGAAGGAAAAGAGCTTCTGTTTTCTTGTAGCAAATTGTCAACTGGATTTCACGTAAGTCTTTTATAGACTATGTATTTACCAAAGAAATATAAATGAGGAAAACATCACCTGCAGCAAAAGTCTTCCCTACAACCTGCAAAGATAAAGCCAGTGGCTTCACAACATTCTTATTCCGGGTCAGGTCCTGAGCTCCACTTAAATTGATTGCAGAATTAGCTGGACTGAGAATCGGTGAATCTTGAAAATGAAACAGGTTGTTCAAATTAGAAACTATTTTACATGCAGGAAGAAAGTTAATTCATCAAGAAAGAAATGAGAGAAAGCAAATTGTAAAATACCAGTTTTATCCTTGACCTATTTTAAGAAAGTCATTTTCTCTGCATTCAGGTTTCACTTTCTTTGTATGTATTTAACAAACACTATAAGTTACTATGTGCTGGGTACTAGTATATGTACTTTAAATATATCAATTCACTGAATTCCTATAAAAACTCAATGAGATAGGTAGTATTACTTTAAGGAGTAGTAGTCATTTAACTTGGTCAAAGTCATATGACGTGGCATCAAGGATATTATTATGTGCCATATTAAAACTATCTCAGGGGTGCCTGGGTGGCTCAGTCGGCTTATGTCTGACTCTTGACTTCAGTTCAGGTCATGATCTCACAGTTCGTGAGAAGGAGCCCCAAGGCAGGCTCAGTGCTGATAGTGTAGAACCTGGTTGGGATTCTCTCTCTCTCTCTCTCTCTCTCTCTCTCTCTCTCTCTCTCTCTCTCTCTCCTTCTCTCTCTCCCTAAATAAATAAATAAATAAATAAATAAATAAACATTTAAAAAAATCTTCACAGTTCCCCTTAAAGTTGTATTTTAATTAAATATATTTAATTCTATTCAGATGAGTTTGTTATTTAAAAAAGTTGTTCTGCAAACTAAGTCATTGCAACGTAGGAAGAAGTACTTTTGCTGAAGGAGTTTGCTTTAACTTTTGGAATAAACTTGAATTAATTTACCTATATAATGCTAGGTACATCCAAAAGGTGGTTCCCATTTGGATTCAGAAAATAATGCAGCTCAGAAAAAACACATGCCATTTCAGAAACAGGCCATGGGGGATATAAAGACTAAAGCCAAATAGAGTTTTCCAAAATAAGTATAGACCCCCAATGAGTGACTCTACTCTACCAGAAAGCTTAATCAATTAGTACCAGCAAGGGTCAAAGGGATTGTGAAAATTTGAAAAGAAAAAAATGTTCTAAAGAGCAGGATATTGATGGTACTACATTAGGAATTATCTAAAAGATAGTATTTATATACAATGTGATTACTGATACATCTAATCAGTGTTCCTCGTAAGAACTCAAAAAATTGAGTTTTGAATGGCTCAAAAAACTCAAAAACTAAAAAAAGTAAAAAAAAATTGAGTTTTCTACTGGCTTAACAGAGTTAATGTGCCTCTCTGGGGGCCAGACTTACCACCCAGGAGCAATTTTAAGGTCTATAGGAAGAGGCCAGCAACTGCATATACATTACAACACTGCAGAAAACTGAAGACAGTTTTTTATGTCTTATAGGATAGGAATCCTAGGGGAGTTTGATGTGCTATTATATAGGTTAGTCATTATGTTTTGGGCCACAATTGTATTGTTTGGAACAAGGCTAGTAACTTACTATAGTGGTTTATACCTATAATGTTAACATATTTCTAATAGTCCAGGTAAACAAATAGGTGAAAAGTAGTTGATCAATTATGAAGGGTTGTGATTTACCTTATTTTTTCAATTCACTGAATGCAAATTAGCACAGACCAATATTTTTAAAATAATGAAAAGGAAAAAAATTAATGTACAAAAATCAGTCTTCATATATATAAACAACAATAAATAGATAAATGCCTAGGAATAAGCTTAATAAGAAATGTACAAAACTATATGGAGAAAACTTTACGAAACTTCTTAATATAATGTCCGGGATTTGTTTCATCTATTTACTTATTTATTTATTTATTATCAAACCTGCTTTATTGCATGTTTTAGCACAATTGTTCTAAGCAAAAACCACCGTTTTATGTTAACCATATTGCATTCATTTGCACACCTAAAGTGTCATTTCTCCAGTTATTTTACCAGAGCCACATTTACAATTATCTGTAAGGTCAAATCTATTTTTGTAATACATTTTATTTCTTATTTTATATAGATATAGATATAGATATAGATAGATATATATAATTTATTGTCAAATTGGTTTCCATACAACACCCAGTGCTCATCCCAACAGGTGCCCTCCTCAATGCCCATCACCCACTTTCCTCTCTCCCCCACCCCTCATCAACCCTCAGTTTGTTTTCAGTATTCAAGAGTCTCTTATAGTTTGCCTCCTTCCCTCTCTGTAACTTTTTTTTCCCCCTTCCCCTCCCCACTGGTCCTCTATTAATTTTCTCAGGATCCACATAAGAGTGGATCTATCCTTTTCCACCTGATTTATTTCACTTAGCATAATACTCTCCAGTTCCATTTACATTGCTACAAATGCCCAGATTTCATTCTTTTTCATCGCCAAGTAGTATTCCATTGTATATATAAACCATATCTTTTTTATCTGTTAGTCAGTTTATGGACATTTAGTCTCTTTCCATAATTTGGCTATTGTTGAAAGTGTTGCTATAAACATGGGGGTATAAGTGCCCTTATGCATCAGCACTCCTGTATCCCTTGGGTAAATTCCTAGCAGTGCTATTGCTAGGTCATAGGGTAGGTCTATTTTTAATTTTTTGAGGAACCTCCACACTGTTTTCCAGAGTGGCTACACCACTTTGCATTCCCACCAACAGTGCAACAAGGTTCCCGTTTCTCCACATCCTTGTCAGCATCTATAGTCTCCTGATTTGTTCATTTTAGCCACTCTGACCAGTGTGAGGTGGTATCTCAGTGTGGTTTTGATTTGTATTTCCATGATAAGGAGTGACATTGAGTATCTTTTCATGTGCCTGTTGGCCATCTGGATGTCTTCTTTAGAGAAGCGTCTATTCATGTCTTCTGCCCATTTCTTCATGGGATTATTTGTTTCTCGGGTGTGGAGTTTGGTGAGTTCTTTGTAGATTTTGGATACTAGCCCTTTATCCAATATGTCATTTGCAAATATCTCTTCCCATTCCGTCGGTTGCCTTTTAGTTTTGTTGATTGTTTCCCTTGCAGTGCAGAAGCTTTTTATCTTGATGAGGTCCCAGTAGTTCATTTTTGCTTTTAATTCCCTTGCCTTTGGAGATGTGTCAAGTAAGAAATTGCTGCTGCTGAGGTCAGAGAGGTTTTTCCTGCTTCTCCTCTAGGGTTTTGATGGTTTCTTGTCTTACATTCAGGTCCTTCATCCATTTTGAGTTTGTTTTTGTGAATGGTGTAAGAAAGTGGTCTAGTTTCATTCTTCTGCATGTTGTTGTCCAGTTCTCCCAGCACCATTTGTTAAAGAGACTGTCTTTTTTCCATTGGATATTCTTTCCTGCTTTATCAAAGATTAGTTGGCCCTACATTTGTGGGTCTAATTCTGGAGTCTCTATTCTATTCCATTGGTCTATGTGTCTGTTTTTGTGCCAATACCATACTGTCTTGATGATTACAACTTTGTAGTAGAGGCTAAAGTCTGGGATTGTGATGCCTCCCGCTTTGGTTTTCTTCTTCAATATTACTTTGGCTATTCGGGGTCTTTTGTGGTTCCATACAAATTTTAGGATTGCTTGTTCTAGCTTCAAGAAGAATGCTGGTGCAATTTTGACTGGGATTGCATTAAATGTGTAGATTACTTTGGGTAGTATTGACATTTTAACAATATTTATTCTTCCAATCCATGAGCACGGAATGTTTTTCCATTTCTTTGTATCTTCTTCAATTTCCTTCATAAGCTTTCTATAGTCAGGATTTGTTTTAAAATACTGATGGAAGAGGGGCACCTGGGTGGCTCAGTCAGGTAAGCGTCCAACTTCAGCTCAGGTCATGATCTCATGGTTCATGGGTTTAAGCCTCACATCAGGCTCTGTGCTGACAGCTTGGAGCCTGGAGCTTGCTTCAGATTCTGTCTGCCTTCAGATTCTGCCTCTCTCTCTGCCCTTCCCCCACTTGCCCTCTGTCTCTCTCTCTCAAAAATAAATAAACATTAAAAAAAATTTTAAAGTAAAATATTGAAGGAAGGAAGGGGAAAGGAAATAAGACTAAATAATATTGGCCATGTGCTCATAATTTTGCAGTCAAATGCTCTGCCACTCATGTGCTCATAACTTTAAAGCTTGGTCTATGGTTTTGGTTCACAATATTAGTCTATTTTTTTTAAGTTTTTATTTAAATTCCAGTTACAGACAGTGTAATATTAGTTTCAGGTGTACAATATAGTGATTCAACACTTCCATACAGCCCCCAGTACTCATCAAAACATATGCACTCATTAATTCCCATCACCTATTTAACCCATTCCCCCACCCACCCACTTCTGGCAACCATTAGTTTGTTCTCTAGAGTTTAGAGTCTGTTTCTTGGTTTGCCTCTCTCTCTCTCTCTCTTTTTTTTTCCCTTTACTTGTTTGCTTTGTTTCTTAAATTCCACATGAGTGAAATCATATGGTATTTGTCTTTCTTTGACTTACTTCATTAGGCATAATACTGGCCAGCTCCATCAATGGTATTGCAAATGGCAAAATTTCATTTTTTTAATCACTGAGTAATATTCTATGAGATATATATATCACATCATATCTTTTTTATCCATTCATCAGTTGATGGACACGTGGGCTGTTTCCATAATTTGGCTTTGGAGATGATGCTGCTGTAAACACTGGGGTGCATGTATCTCTTTGTATTAGTATTTTTGTATTCTTTGGGTAAATACCTAGTAGCGTAATTACTGGATTTTAGGGTTGTTCAATTTCTAACTTTTTGAGGAACCTCCATACTGTTTTCCACAGTGGCTGCACCAGTTTGCATTCCCACCAACAGTGTGTGTGGGGTTCCCCTTTTTCACATCCTCACCAACACCTGTTGTTTCTTGTGTTGTTGATTTTACCCATTCTGACAGGTGTGAGGTGATATCTCATTGTAGTTTTGATTTGCATTTCCCTCATAATACGTGATGATGAGCATCTTTTCATGTGTCTGTTGGCCACCTGTATATCTTCTTTGGAAAAATGTCTATTCATGTCTTCTGCCCATTTTTCAACTGGATTATTCATTTTTTAGATGTTTAATTTTATAAATTCTTTATATATTTTGGATACTGACCCTTTATCAGATATGTCCTTTGCAAATATCTTCTCCTATTCCACAGGCTGCCTTTTAGTTTTGTTGATTGCTAGTCTATTTTTATATGTATTTTAACTTTTCGTATTAAAGATTTCTAAAAATTAAAAAATATTTACTTCTGAATATCATGAAAATAGACTTGAACAAATGTCAAGATGTACCAAGTTTCTGAGCAGGAACATTCAATGTCAAAAAGATTAAGTCATGGGGCAGCTGGGTGGCTCGGTTGGTTAAGCATCTGACTCCTGATTTTGGCTCAGGTCATGCTCTCGTGGTCTATGAGATCAAGCCTTGCACTGGGCCCCGTGCTGACAGCATGGAGCTGCTTGGGATTCTCTCTCTCCCTCTCTCTCTGCCCCTCTCCCACTCATGCATGCTCTCTCTTTCTCTTTCAAAATAAATAAACTTTAAAAAAGATGAAATCAAGCTAGGTTAATTTATGAATTTAATGTGATCCTAGAAAAATACCAACGGGTTTAGATATTATTAGAATAACTACTAGAATTCTTAGAATGTTTATAAAGTAGGTAAATTGATGTAATGTTGATAAGGAAAAAAAGAAACACACAAGGATAGCTGGAAACATTCTGAAAAATAAGAGAAATGAGGGGAGCCTAATATGATGACATAATAAGGCTTATAAAACCTCAGTCAATAAATACTGTAGTCTTGGTGCATTAGTAGACAAATAGAATAATATAACAAAAAAGGCAGTAAGAAATAGATGCAAATACACAAGAGAATTTATATAAAAGTAGCTCAAAGCCACAATGAAGATGAACCCATTCAATAAACTGTATTGAGGCCATTGGATATACAAGAAAAAAGTTAAGATGGACCCACATCTTAAGACTAAGCACCAAACAAAGTCAAATGGACAATAGATATAAATTCAAAAACTGAAGATATAGAAATAATAAGACACAACGTGGAAGAGTTATCACCTTAAAATGGAAAAGGGCAAACTATTGTTCAAAACACAGAACCCATTAGAAGAAGGTTTATATAGGGGCGCCTGGGTGGCTCAGTCGGTTAAGGAGCCGACTTCAGCTCAGGTCACGATCTCGCGGTCTGTGAGTTTGAGCCCCGCGTCGGGCTCTGTGCTGACCGCTCAGAGCCTGGAGCCTGTTTCAGATTCTGTGTTTCCCTCTCTCTCTGACCCTCCCCCATTCATGCTCTGTCTCTCTCTGTCTCAAAAATAAATAAACGTTAAAAAAAATTTTTTTAAAGAAAAAAAAAGAAAAAAAAGAAAAAGGTTTATATATATAATTCAGCTACATAAAAATTAAAAAAAAAAATGTATGACAAAACATACTATACCCATGCAAACAATAGCTAGAGAGGACTGGAGTAGCCATACTAGTATCAGAAAAAAATAGACTTTAAGACAAGAATTGTTATTAGAGAAAAAGAAGGATATTTTATATTGATAAAAGGATTAATTAACTAGGAAGACATAAAAATTAAAAACATACATGCACCTAAAAAGAGCCCCAAATTCGTGAAGCAAAGACTGACAGAATTGAAGGGAGAAATAAGCAATTCAATAGTAATCGATTGAAACTATAATATGCCACTTTCAATAATGAATAGAAAAAGTAGGGAGATGATCAACAAGGAAACAGAATACTTGAACAACACTATAAATCAACTAGACCTAACTGAAAGCAATAAAACATTCTCCCACCAAAAGCAGAATACATATTCTTCTCAAGTGCACAGGGAAAATTCTCGAGTATAGACAATATGTTAGATGATAAAATAAGCCTCAATAAATTTAAAGGAAATTACATCCTACAAACTACATTCTTTGACCTCAATAGCCTCAAATGAGCAATCGATTACAGAAGGAAATTTGAAAATTCACAAATATGTGGCAATTAAACAAGGCACTCCTAAATAACCAATGAGTCAAAGAAGAAATCACAAGGGAAACTAGATATCACTTTAAGATAAATTAAAATGAGAGGTGCCTGGGTGGCTCAGTTGGTTAAGTGTCCGACTTCAGCTCAGATTATGATCTCACGGTTCATGAGTTTGAGCCCCGCATGAGGCTCTGAACTGACAGCATGGAGCCTGCTTGGAATTCTCTCTCTCTTCTTCTCTCTCTACCCCTCGCCAACTCTCTCTCTCTCTCTCTCTCTCAAGATAAATAAATGAACTTAAAAAAAAAAAAAGATTGGCATGCTGGTGTGGTTCAGTCAGTTAAGCGTCTGACTTTGGCCCAGGTCATGATCTCGTGGTTCATGAGATGGAGCCCAGCATCAGGCTCTACACTGGCAGAGCAGAGCCTGCTTGGGATTCTCTCTCTGCCCTCCCCCACTTGTGTGCGTTCTCTCTCTCTCTCAAAATAAATAAATAAAAATTTTTTAAAAAGATAAATGAAAATGAAAAACAACATATGGAAACTTATGAGATGCCATTAAAGAAGTGCTCACAGGGAAATTTATCGCTGTGAGTGCCTATATCAAAACAGAAGAAAGCTCTCAAATAACTAACCTCTACCTTAAAAAACTAGAAAAGGAAGAGCAAACTAAACTCAAAGTAAGCAGAAGAAAGGAAATAATAAAGACTACAGCAGAAATGAGTGAAGTAGGGAACAGAGAAACAAGAGCAAAAATTAACAAAACCAAGTTTGTTTTTTGAGTAGACAAAATTGACAAACTTTTAGCTAGATTGCCCAAGAAAAAGAAAAGATGCAAATTACTAAAATAAAAAATGAACAAGAGGGTATCACTGGCAACTTTCTATGCCATTATTACAGACTGAATTGTGTTCCCTCCCCCCAAAAACTCATATTTTGAAACCTTAATGCCTAGTACCTTTGAATGTGACAGTATTAGGGCACTTGAGTGGCTCAGCTGGTTGAGCATCTGACTCTTGATTTTGAATCATGTCATGATCCCAGGGTCATGGGATTGAGTCTTGTGTCAGGATTCATTCTCTCTCCCTCTACCCCTCTCCCTCTGCCTCTCTTCCTCTCTTTCTCTCTCAAATAAAAAATAGAGACTATATATATAAAGAATGTGACAGAATTTGGAGATAGCATCTTTAAAGAGGTAATTAAGATTAAAGAAGGTCATGAGAGTGGGGTGTTCATCTGACTGGTGTTCTTATAAGAAGAGGAAGAGACACCAGGTGTACACACACACAGAGGAAGGGCCATATGAAAATGTAGGAAGAAGGCAGCTATCTGCAAGCCAAGGAAAACCCAACCCTACTGTACCTTGATCTTGGACTTGCAGCCTCTAGAACTTTGAGAAAATAAATTTCTGTTGTTTAAGCCACTCAGTCTGTGATATTTTGTTATGGCAGCCCTGGCATACAGACATTTAATTATATAACTCAAATGAAGTGGATAAAAAAAAATACTAAGGAATACACTACAAAACTACTAGGGTTAATAAATGAGTTCACCAAAATTGCAGGATAGAAGATCAAGATACATTCATCAACTGTATTCCATGCACTTGTAATAAATGATACAAAAGTAAAATTAAGAAAAAGCTTCTTCCATTTAAATAGCATCAGAAAAATTAAATACTTAGGAATAAATTTAATACAAGAACTATAAAACTTATACTAAGAAAACTATAAAACATTATCAATAATTTTTTTAAAGATTTTAAAAGAATTGAAAGACATCTCATGCTCATGGGTCAGAAGACTTATTATTGTTAAGATGGCAATATTCCCCAAATTGTTCTAAAATTCCAGTGCAAGCCATATCAAAATTCCAGCTAATTTCTTTGCAGAAATTGACAAGCTAATCATAAAATCCATTTGGAAGTGGAAAGGACCCAGAATAGCGAAACAGTCTTGGAAAAGAAAGACAAAACTGGAGGATTCACACTTCATCATTTCAGAACTTCATATAAAGCTACAATTAACACACAGGGTGGCATTGACAAAAGGGTAGACATACAGATCAATGGAATAGCACTTAGAGTCCAGAAATAAGTCATTGCATATTATGGGTAATTAAATTTTTCTTAGGTTTATTTATTTTTAAGAGAGAGAGTGCACAAGGGGAGGAGGGGCAGAGAGAGAGAGGGAGACACAGAATCTAAAGCAGGTTCCAGGCTCTGAGCTGTCAGTGCACAGACTGATGCGGGTTTCAAATCCATGAACTTCAAACCCACGAACTGTGAGATCATGACCTGGGCTGAAGTCAGACACTTAACTGACTGAGCCACACAGGTACCCCAGGCAATTAAATTTTGGCAAGGGTGCCACAAAAATTCAATAGGTAGAAAAAACAGTCTTTTCACAAATGATTATGGGACAACTGGAAATCCCCATGCGAAAGAATAAACTTGGACCTTTTCTTCACACCATATACAGAAGTTAACCAAAAAATTAACCAAAAAACAACTAGATGTAAGAGCTAAAACTGTAACTCTCAGGGGCAGCTGGCTGGCTCAGTCAGTAGACTGTGCAACTTTTGATCTTAGGGTCGTGAGTTCAAGCTCCACATTGGGTGTAGAGATTACTTAAATAAAAACTTAAAAAATAATAAAACTATAACACTCTCAGAAGGAAAATAAGAGTAAATGTTCATGGCCTTGGATTAGGCAATGGTTTCTTACATATGACACCAAAAGCACAAGCAACGAAAGAAAAAAATAAATGAACTGAACTTCACGAAAAAAAAAATTGTGCTTCAAAGGACAACATCAAGAGAGTGAAAAGACTACCCATCAAGTGGGAGAAATATTTGCAACTCATATAGTTGATAAAGGACTTGTATCGAGTATGTATAGAAAACCCTTACAACTCAAATTAGAAAGATACATAACTCAACTAAAAAATGGGCAAATGATTTGTATAGACATTTCTCCAAAGAAGATGTACAAATGACCAACAAGTGCATGAAACAAATAACTCATGATTAGCCAATGGAGAAATACAAATCAATGAGGGGTGCCTGGGTGGCTGAATCAGTTCAGCATCCAACTCTTGATTTCAGCCTCAGATCATGATCTCACAGTTGATGAGATTGAGCCCCACGTTAGGCTCTCAGCTGACAATGTGGAGCCTGCTTTGGATTTTCTCTTTCCCTCTCTTTCTAGCCCTCCCCCACTCATGCTCTCTCTCTCAAAATAAATAAATATTAAAAAAAAATAAAAATGCTTTATAAAAAAAAGCCACAATGAGATATTACTTCATGCCCACTAGGATGCCTAAACTAAAAAAAAGACAGACAGTAAAGACTATTGGTGAGGATATGGAGAAATTGGAACCCTCACACATTGTTAGTAGGAATGTAAAATGGTACAGACATTTTGAAAACAGTTCCTCAAATGGATATATACAGTTACCATATGACCCAGAAATTCCACTCATAGGTAGGAAATGAGAAACAAGGCAAAATATATGTCTACACAAAAATCTGTGCACAAATGTTCATAGCAGCATCATTAATAATAGCCTCAAAGCAGAAACAATCCAAATGTCCATCAACTGATAAATGGATAAATAAAATACGGTATATCCATAAAATGGGATTTTTTTCAGCAGCAAAAAGGAATGAAGTACTGATACATACTGAACTATGGATGAACCTTGAAAACAATATGCCAAATTAAAGAAGCCAATCACAAAGGGCCATATGTTGTATGATTCCATTTATATGAAATGCCCAGAATAGACAAATTCATAAAAATAGTGGATTTGTAGTTCCCAGGGGCTGGGAGCAGAGGACTGAAATAGAGAATGACTGATAATGGGCACAGGGTTTCTCTCGGATGAAAATGTTCTGAAATTTATTGTGGTGATGGCTGTAAAATTCTGCAAATATACTAAAAACCATTAATTGTATACTTTTAATGGGTAAGTTGTAAGATATATGAATTATATCTCAATAAAGCTATTATTTTAAAAACAGTATAAGCAAAATTATAAACCAGGGATAATATTTATAACTTACAATTACACTATGCTCCTATCAACAGAAGTCAATAAGAGAATAGATTACTGTTGGAGATACATTGTTGCCCCATACCACATCCCTTTGGCCCACCTTTGATTTCAGCAGGTGCTATGGTGGACAGTTCTATGTGAGCTCCAATTCCTGGGGCAGCATCTTACCTCAAGCTTATATCTAGCTTCTTTGAGTTTTTATCTCAAGGGCTTCTCAAGGCCATCAAGCTCTGAGCCCTATGTTGTGGTCCAGAATTGTGAAGAACTATGACACCTCTGGGGCAGCCCTCAACTAATGAAGGACTAAGAATAAATGTCCTAGCCTTCCATTCTTTGGAAGGATAATTCTGGGAGGCATTCTGCATGCTTCTTAGAAAACCTGGTAGATTCCAACCCTCCTGGTTTATAGCAACAACACAGAAAATACACTCTTAGGTTGGCTTACTCCTGCTTGCAGGCATCACTTCCCAAATAAACCACGGGCACCCAAATCTTTTCTTTGGGTTATTATTCCAGCAGAACCCAAACTATGACACAAATCAAGGTAAAGGAACTTTCAGTGCATAGAAAGAAGATGTAAATAGCTTTTTAAAAAATGTAAAGATGCTCGATGTCAACAAGGAAAATGCAAATTAAAACCACACTCAGATATTATTTTTCACCCATCAGATTGACAACATCCAAAAGTTCAATAATAAACTTTGTCAGTGAGCTGCTATGGAAATACAAACTGACACACATGTACTGGTAGAATCTCCATGGAAAGTAATTTACAGCATTTATAGGAATTACAAATGAGTACATGTTTGACCCAGTAATTCCTGGGTATTTATGTGCATGTGAGAAATAATACATGTTGAGGTTATTCATTGTTGCACTGTTTGAAAACAATATAAATGACCATCAATAGGGGACAGGTGAAATAAATTATGGCACACAGTATAACAGCTTGCAACAATAAAAAATACCAAGGAAGCTCTTTATTGATTTGGAAAGATTTCTAAGAAACAGCAATATGAAAAAGTGAAGTGCAGAGCAGTATGCACAAAATGCTGCCTTCAGAGTAAGAAATGTGTAAAAATAAGAATCTCTGCGCTTGCTTGAATAGATATAAAGAAAATCTAGAAAGACACATGGTTACCTGTTTGGTGGAGGCATGCAGAAATGAGGGGGGATGGAAGAGAAACTTCACTGTGTACATATGGATATAGCAAATATCTATACATGTACATTTTTGAAAAACGTAAATGTTTCAAAACAGTGTAATAATTGAATTTCTAAAATAAAGACAGAAAATAGCTACATGGAGACTGACAACTGGCATCAGAAGTATGGCTTAAATTGTACAAAGTGAGAATTTACTGCAGTATTAGATTACACACAGTGATTTAAAGGATAATCCAATTTCAATGAAACTGTTTTTGCCAAGCCACCAATGATTTAATTCCCAATCCAGAACACATGTTTCAGTCCCTATCATACTGAATCCCACTACTGTATTTATTTATGTATTTATTTATTTAACAATTACTTATTGAGCACTTACTATGTGTTAAGTAACTTGGTGGGATCTACGGGTAAAATGGTCAACAAGGCAAGCATCGTTCTTGTGCAAGTTTTCCTCTGTCTACTAAAGTATCGGTGTTCTAAACTCTTACTTATCTCAAGACAATGTGATCAGACTCCATGGCTTCATTTTTAATTTTTGAAAATTTGTCTCATATATATTCTTTACTCTATTTCATTTCATTAGCATAAATTTTGGAACATACCAATTATAGAATAATCAGAAAGCATAGAAGAGCATTAGATAAGGTCAGAGTAAACTCTTCAAAATGTCAATCCTATTATGTTATTTTCCTAATCTTTGCCACCTTGTATATGCTTCTATTCTTTAATTTATTGTGGATGGTGGACATTGGCATATTTAGCATTTAACACTAGTGGTTTTGATTATTTGGAAGTAGCCCCAAATTTCCAAACTGTGACAGCCTGTGATGCTGCTCATGCTCAGGCAGGAATTCAAACCCTGGGCTGTTGTGTAGTACCTGGTGCTTAGCTTAGATAATGAGTAAGCAGCTGATTGCCTAATTCTCTCTACCAGTGATTTCACATCCATTAAAAGGAGGAACTTGTAAGCACTGGAGGAATCACAGACTTGGCAAGTTCCTTGAGCAAGTCACAGCTCTGGTCTCTATGTTGTGGTTTGTAACTTCTTGTTTCTCCCACTAGGTCATGAGCTCCTTGAGGCATTCCCAGCTCCTGGCTAAATGTCTGTCATATCGTGGCTAAAGAAATAAAATGGAAAAAAAAAAAGCCAAAACAATCTCCTTATCCTCTTTATGCAATAGTTCAAAAACTCTCTGTTAGCCCAAAATCCCTAGGGGGGAAATACTTTCTTTAAAAAAAAGGAGCCATTTAAGTAGGAAGTAGGAAGAGTTTGAATTCTGATTTTGCCATTTACTAGCTCTTTTTGCCAAATACTAACCCTTTCTGAGATTGTTTCATAATCTGAAAAATGGCACATACCTACCTCACTATAACAGTTATGTTTAGCACAGTGCCTAAAACACAGTAGATATTCAGTAAATATCTGTTTTGCTAAACCTTTTTATTAACTTGTTTTATTTTTTATTTTTTTAAATTTACATTCAAATTAGTTAGCATACAGTGCAACAATGATTTCAGGAGTAGATTCCTTAATGCCCCTTCCCCATTTAGCCCATCCCCCCTCCCCCAACCCCTCCCATAACCCTCAGTTTGTTCTCCATATTTATGAGTCTCTTCTGTTTTGTCCCCCTCCCTGTTTTTATATTATTTTTGTTTCCCTTCCCTTATGTTCATCTGTTTTGTCACTTAAAGTCTTCATATGAGTGAAGTCATATGATTTTTGTCTTTCTCTGACTAATTTCACTTAGCATAATACCCTCCAGTTCCATCCACATAGCTGCAAATGGCAAGATTTCATTCTTTTTGACTGCTGAGTAATACTCCATTATATATATACCACATTTTCTTTATCCGTTCATCCATCAATGGACATTTGGGCTCTTTCCATACTTTGGCTATTGTTGATAGTGCTGCTATAAACATGGGGGTGCATGTGTCCCTTCGAAACAGCACACCTGTATCCCGTGGATAAATGCCTAGTAGTGCAATTGCTGGGTTGTAGGGTAGTTCTATTTTTAGTTTTTTGCGGAACCTCCATACTGTTTTCCAGAGTGGCTGCACCAGCTTGCATTCCCATAAACCTTATTTTTTTAAGTAGGCTCCACACTCAACGTGGGGCCCAAACTCACAACTCTGAAATCATGAGTCACATGCTCTACCAAGTCAGCCAGGCGTCCCTGTTTTGCTAAATCTTGTTAAGGATTTTCCAGATGATTGAGAACTTAAATCTTTACCATCTCTCTTTTTGCCCTTGACACCTGTATAAAATGTGGATTACATAATTTGCTTCTTTCCCAAGTAAAGTACACTGATCTATTTTCACATTCAGACTGCAATTAGAGTAACATTTTTCTAATAAGACACCATATTCCTATTTAATACACTCTGAGGCTGCATTAATTACTTTTGTCAGCTGTGTTTTACTTTTGACTCAATTGAAACACAACTCCCCCTAAAATTAATATTAAATAAGATACCTCCCTAATCTGTTCTTATGCCTTTGATTTTTTAAACAGCTTTGAGTATAATTGACAATAAATGCATGTACTTAAGGTAAACAATTTGGTAAGTTTTTACAGATAGATGATATAGATATAGATATAGATATAGATATAGATATAGATATAGATATTTATACACACACACACACACACACACACACACACACACATACCTGAACCATCACCATACTCAACATAGTGAACATATTTATCACCCCCAAATTTCCTTGCACCTCCTTGTAATCCCTCCCTCCTGTGTGTATTCCTTATTCAAGCCCCAAGCAATCACCCACCTGTTGTCACTATAGATTATTTGTTTCATATAAACAGACTAACACAATATTACTTTTTCTTTTGTCTGTTTTCTTTCACTCACCATAATTATTTTGAGATTCATCCATGTTGTTATGAGTATCAATAGCTCATTACTGTTCACTGAGTTGTATTACATTGCATGGACATATAACAATTTCTTTATCCAGTCACCTGTATAAACATCCACCTGGATGGACATTTGGATTGTTTCTAGTTTTGGCTATTACAAATAAAGCTGCTATCAACATTTGTGCACAACTGTTTATATGGATATATATTTCTGTTCTCTTGGATGAATATCTAGGAATGGAATGGCTAGACTATATGATAGGTATATGTTTAACTTTTTTTTTTTAATGTTTATTTATTTTTGAGACAGAGAGAGACAGGGCATGAATGGGGGAGGGGCAGAGAGAGAGGGAGACACAGAATCGGAAGCAGGCTCCAGGCTCTGAGCCATCAGCCCAGAGCCTGACGCGGGGCTCGAACTCACGAACTGTGAGATCGTGACCTGAGCTGAAGTCGGACGCTCAACCGACTGAGCCACCCAGGCGCCCCTATGTTTAACTTTTTAAGAAACTACCAAAGTGTTTCCCAAAGTGGTTTTTCTATTTTATGTTCTCAGCAGTGTATTAGAGTTCCAATTCCTCCACATCCTCATCAATGCATGGTATAGTCAGTCCTTCAATTTTAACTATTCTAATAAATGTGTAGATATCTCATTATTTTATTTGCATTTTCTGATGACTAATGGTGCTAAGCATCTTTTCATGTGCTTACTTGCCATCCATATATCTTTTGTCCATTTAAAAAATGGATTATTTTCGGGGTGCCTGGGGGCTTAGTCGGCTAAGTGTCCACCTCTTGATTTCAGCTCAGTTCATGATCTCAGTTTGTGAATTTGAGCCCCGCGTCAGGCTCTGTGTTGACAGTGATGAGCATTTTGAGATTCTCTCTCTCCCTGTCTCTCTGCCCCTCCCCTGCTCACATGTGCGTGCTCCTTCTTTCTTTCTCTCTCTCTCTCTCAAACAAACAAACAAAAAACTTAAAAAATGGATGATTTTCAGGGTGCCTGGGTGGCCCAGTTGGGTAAGCATCCAACTCTTGATTTCCGCTCAGATCATGATCTCATAGTTTGTGAGTTCAAGCCCTATGTTGGGCTCTGCACTGACAGTGTGGAGCCTGCTTGGGATACTCTCTCTCCCCACCTCTCTCTCTGCCCCTCCCCTGCTTGCTCTCTATCTCTCTCTCTCAAAATAGGTAAGTATTAAAAAATGTATTATTTTCTTATTATTGAGTTTTTTTTTTAAGTTTATTTATTTGTTTTGAGAGATAGCAAGAGCATAACAGCTTTCTTGTAGATTTCATTGAATTTTCTGCAACGATCACCTGTGGTATATAAATAAGGACAGTTGTATGTCTTCCTTTCCAATCTGAAAGCTTTTTATTTATTTTTCTTGCCTGACTCCACTGGCTAGAATCTGCAGCACAATTGGATAGAAGTGGTAAGAGCAGACATACCTGTCTTGTTCTTATCTTAAGCTAGCTGTGGGTTTTTGGTAGATGTTCATTACCAGGCTGAGGAAACACCCTTCTTTTTCTAGTTTGTTAAGAATTTTTATCAGGAATAAATATTGAGTTCTGTCAATGTTTTTTTTCCTGTATCTACTGAGGTCTTACTTTTTAATTTGTTAACATGGTAAATATTGACTGATATTCAAATGTTAAACCAACCATGCATTCCTTGGTCATGCTATATTATCCTTAACATATTGTTGGATTCAATATACTAAAATTTCATTTAGAAATTTTGTATTTATTTCATGAGGGACATCGGTTTGAACTTTTATTTAATACCTTTGATCTTGGTATCAAGGTAATGCTAACTAGAATGAGTTGGGAAGTAGTCCCTTCTCTTCTATTATTTGAATGATTTTGTGTAGAGTTGGTATTATTTCTTGTTTAAAAGTTTGGTGGAATCTACCAATGGAGCTATCTGGACCCGGAGTGTTTTGTTTTGTTTTGTTTTTTGTTTTTTTAGGAAAGATATTAATCACATTAAAAAAAATTTCAATGTTTATTTTTGAGAGAGAGAGAGAGAGTGTGTGTGAGAGTCAGGTCGGTGGGGTGGAGTGGGCAGAAAGAGAGGGAGACAGAGAATCCAAAGTGGGGCCATGAGATCATGACCTGAGCTGAAGTCAGACACTCAACTGACTGAGTCATTCAGGTGCCCCTATTAACCACATTATAATGTATTTATGAGACATAGAGGTATTCAAGTTATCTATTTCTTTTCATGTAAGCTTTTGTAATTTGTCTTTCAAGGAATCTGTTTATTTCATCTAACTTATCAATTTTTTTTGGTGTAAAATGTCCCTAACATTCCCTTATTATTCTTTTAATATCATTGAAATGGAGGGTGATGTCACCTCTTTCAGTCCTAATATTAGTAATTTGTATCTTTTCTTTTTTTTTCCTGTTAGTGTGACTACAGGTTTATCAATTTTATTGATTTCCTCAAAGAATGAGTTTCTAGTTTTATTAATTTTTTTCTGTTTTTTTGTTGTTGTTGTTTATTTCACTGATTGCCACTTTGATCTTTATTACTTCACTTCTCCCTATTACTTTGGGGTTAATTTTCTTTTTCCTACTTTCTTAAGGTGGAAGCTGAGTTCACTGATTCAAGATCTCTCTTTTCTAATGTAGGTTTTGTGCTATAAATTTCCCTCAAAATAGTGCTTTAGTGTCATCCTCAACATTTTGGTATGTTGTTTTTCATTTTCATCCAATTCAAAATATTGCTAATTTCCTTTTGGGTTTCTCTTTTGATCCATCAATTACTTAGGAGTGTATAATTTACTTTCCAAATATTTGGAGATTTTCCAGAGATCTTTCAGTTACTGATTTGTAATATAATTACATTTTAGGTAAAGAATATATTTCATATTATTTGAATCTTTTCAAATGTATCAAGACTTGTTTTATGAGCTTTTGTACAGCAAAGGAAACCATCAGTGAAACAAAATGAAAATGTACTGAATAGGAGAAGGTATTTGCAAATATATCTGATAAGGATTTAATATCCAAAATATATAAAGTACTTATACTACACACCCCCAAAAAACAACACAACTTAAAAATGGACAGAGGACCCAAGTAGACATTTTCCCAAAGAAAACATACAGATGGCCAACACATGAAATGATGTTCAACATCACTAATTATCAGGGAAAAGCAAATCAAAATCACAACTACACCTGTCAGCATGGTTAAAATAAAAAGGACAAGAAGTAACAAGTGTCGGTGAGGATGTGGAAAAAAAGGAATCCTTGTACCCTGTTGGTAGGAATGTAAATTGGTGCAGCCACTGTGGAAAACAGTATGGAGGTTCCTCAAAAAATTAAAATTATATGAGCACCTGGGTGGCTCAGTCAGTTAAGCATCTATCTGACTCTTGATTTCAGCTCAGGTCATGATCTCATGGTTCATGAGATCAAGCCCTGTGTTGGGATACACATTGACAGCATGGAGCCTGCTTAGGATTCTCTCTCTCCCTTTCTCTGTGCCCCTCCCATGCTTGCATACACACTCTCTCTCTCAAAATAAATAAATAAACTTAAAAAAATTAAATTAGAAATACCATAAGTAATTCTACAACTAGGTATTCTATAATAATACCATAAGTAATTCTACAACTAGGTATTTTCCCAAAGAAAATGAAAATATTAATTTGAAAAAATATATGCACCCTATGTGTATTACAGCATTATTTATAATAGCCAAGACATGGAAGCAACCTAAGTGTTCATCAATAGATGAATAGCTAAGGAAGATATGGTGTGTGTGTGTGTGTGTGTGTGTGTGTGTGCGTGCATGCACATACACAATGGAATATTATGCAGTCCTAAAAAACAATGAGATCATGCCATTTGAGAGAACATGGATGGACCTAGAGGGTATTATGCTAAGTGAAATAAGTCCAACTGATAAAGGCAAATACTATATTTCACTCATAAGTGGAATCTAAAAAACAACAACAAAAACAAATGAATAAATAAAGCAGAATCAGACTTATAAATACAGAAAACAAACTGACAGTTGCCAGAAGAGGGGGGATGAAGGGCTGGGCAAAATGGGTGAAAGGGAGGGGGAGTTACAGGCTTCCAGTTATAGAATGAATGAATTGCAGAAATAAAAGGCACAGCTTAAGGAATATAGTCAATAATATTGTAATAGCAATGTATCAGGACAGATGGTAGCCACACTTGTGGTGAACACAGCATAATGTATAAACCTGTTGGATCACTATATTGTATATCTGAAACTAATGTAACATTGCATGTTAACTATACTAAAAAAAAAAAAAGACTTATTCTATGGCCCATGAGCATGATATCATGATTATTTTTATTCCTCTCTATGTAACATTTCTGTTTTCTTTGGCTTGGTAAGTGTTCTATGTGAACTTGAGGAGAATGTGTATCTTGCTGTTGTTTGGTGGAATGTTCTATAAATAACAATTAGGTCAAGTTGGTTGATACTGTTCAAATATTTCATATCCTTTCTGTTTACCTGTTGTACCAATTACTGAGAGAAAGGTATTCAAATACCTGGCTATATTGTGGATTTGTGTATTTCTTAAAACAATTCTATTAGTTTTTTCTTCCTATATTTTGAAGCTCTCCCATTAGGTGCATAGATGTTTAAGATTGCTCTGCTCTCTTGATTACTTGACCCCTTTAATATTATGAAATTACTTCCTTGATCTCTGGTAACATTCTTTTCTCTGAAATCTATTTTTGCTGATGTTAATATAGCCACTTTCTTTTGAATGCTGTTAGCATGGTACATTTTTTAATACTTTTACCTTTAACTTATTTGTGCTTATATTTTAATTGAACTTCATGGTAGCAGCATAGAGTTAGATCTTACTTCCCCCACAACCCCCAATCTCATAATATTTGCCTTTGAATTGGGGTGTTTAGATCATTTACATTTAATGTGATTCTTGATGTAATTAGGTCTGGGTCTTTCATCTTTCTATTTGTTGTTTTTTGAGGTTTATTTATTCATTTTGAGGGGGTAGGGTCAGAGAGAGAGGGAGAGAAAATCCCAAGCAGGCTCCGTGCTGTCAGCCCAAAGCCTGGTGCAGGGCTCAACCTTAGGAACCATGAGCTCATGACCTGAGCCAAAACAACAGTCAGATGCTTAACCAACTGAGTCACCCAGGTGTCCCTTTCTATTTGTTTTCCACCTGTCCTATCTATTCTTTGTCCCCCTTTTCCTCTTTTCAGCCTTTTTTGGATTATTTTTTATTATTCTATTTCATCTCCTTTGTTGCTTATTAACTATAACTCTTGGGGTTCTTTAGTGGTTGCTTCAGGATTTATAGAATATGTCTTATCATAGTCTAATCTTAAGTGATACTACACAACTTCACATATAGTACTAGAACTTTACAATAGTATACTTCCATATCTCTTTTCCTGGCTTTCATGTAGTTTACTTTTACATATTTTACAAATCTCACAATGTATTACTATATTTGTATAAGTCACCTATCACTTAAATAGATTTAAATAATAAAAAAAATTATATACATTTACCCATGTAGTTATCACTTCTAGTGGTTTTCTTTCCTTCTTTTTTAAAGACTCAGATTCTCTTCTGTCTGGTATCATTGTCCATCCATCTAAATACTTCCTTTTCTTGTAGTGTGAAACTGCTGGTAGTAAATTCTTTCATATTTGGTATGTCTGAAAATATCTTTATTTCACCTTCAGTTTTTTTTTTTTTTTTTAATTTTTGGGACAGAGAGAGACAGAGCATGAACGGGGGAGGGGCAGAGAGAGAGGGAGACACAGAATCGGAAACAGGCTCCAGGCTCCGAGCCATCAGCCCAGAGCCTGACGCGGGGCTCGAACTCACGGACTGCGAGATCGTGACCTGGCTGAAGTCGGACGCTCAACCGACTGCGCCACCCAGGCGCCCCTCACCTTCAGTTTTGAAAGATATTTTTGCTGAGTACAGAATTCTAGATGTTGCTCCCCTATCTCCTTATGTATATTGTTCCTATTAGAAATATGAAATCATGCTTACTTGTGTTCCTGTGTGTGTGTCTTTTTCTCTTGCTGTGTTTAAGATATTCTCTTTTTGTTGGTCTAGGCAACTTTATTATGATGTGCTTTGGTGTAGTTTTCTACATGTTTATTCTGCTTGTGGTTCATTGAACTTCTTTGATCTGTGAATTTATAATTTTCATCAAGTTTGGGAGGCTTTTGGCCATTATTTCTTCAAATATAAAGAATAGTCACCTCTTCAGGCACTCCACTAGCCAATATATTAGATTGCCTGAAGTTGTCCCACAGTTCACTGATGCTCTTTTTGTTTTCTTTTTATTTCTTTCCCATGTTTCATTGTAGACAGTTTCTATTATTATGCCTGCAGGCTACTAATCTTTTCTTCTGCAATGACTAATCCATTGTTAATCCTTATCAGTGTATTTTTCATTTCAAACACTGTACTTTTCATCTTTAGAAGTTTGATTTGGCTTTTTTTTATGGATTCTATTTTTATTACTTATTATTATTATTTTTAAAATATTTTTATTTATTTTTTAGAGAGAGTGTATGTGAAGTGGGGAGGGACAGAGAGAGAGGGAGACATAGAATCCAAAGCAGGCTCCAGGCTCTGAGCTGTCAGCACAGAGCCCGATGCAGGGCTCAAGCTCACGAACTGTGAGATCATAACCTGAGACAAAGACGCTTAACCGACTGAGCCACCCAGGTGCCCCTATTACTTATTATTTTTTATTTTTAAGTAATCTCTGCACCCAACATGGGGCTCAAACTCATAACCTCAAGATCAAGAGTCACATGTTGTACTGACTGAGTCAGCCAGGCAGACTGGCTGTAAGTCAGATATCTTACATATCTACTTAACTTTTTGAACATACGATATATACTTATAATAACTGTCTTGATGTCCTTCTCTGCTAATACCAACATCTATGCCAGTTATTGGTTGGTTTGGTTGATTAGTCTTCTCAGTATTAATTGTGTTTTCTTCCCTCGTTGTGTGCCTGGTAATCTCTGCTTGGATGTCAGGTATTATTAATATTCTCTTGTTGGATGCTGGGTTATTTTTTTGAATTCCTATAAATATTCTTGAACTTGGTCCTGGAATGCAGTTAAGTTACTTGAAACTCCTTTGATCCTTTGAGGTTTTGTTTTTTGGCGTTTTTAGGCAGGTCTGGAGCAGTCAGTATTCAGTCTACAACCAAGTATTCTCCCTCATGGGAATAAGACCTTTCTAAGTACTCTAGTCAATGCCTGATGAACTATGAGGTTTTCCTGTCTAGCTGGTGGAAATAGTCCCTGTTCCTGGCCCTGTGTAAATGCTGAGCAATGTTTCCTCTCATTATTTTGGAAGGTCCTTTTTACCAGCCTGGCATGGTATGCATCAATCAGTGCTGTGCTAAACATTTGAGGGAACCCTCTGCACATCCTCTCTCTCTGTTCATCTCTCTTTTCTGGTACATGGTGCTATGAACTCTGGCTATTTTGGTCTCCCTGTGCTCTCTCAGTTCCTTCTACTTAACTTAGGGATCTACTAGGCCCCCCAAGAGTTCCCCCTCCCTGAATCATGGTCTGGAAACTCAAAGCACTAAGCTGAGGTGATGGTAAGACTCACAATATTTGTTTCTTGTCTCTCAGATACCAGTTTTTTGTTGCCTGATATAAAGTGTCTTCAAACTAATTTTTCATGTATTTTTGTCTGGGTTTTTTTTTTTTTCAGTTATTTCAGGTGGGAGGCCAAATTCAGTCCCTATTTATTCATTTTGGCCAGAAGCAAATATTAAGTTGATCTGCTATTGATTTTTCAACCTTAGTTCTTCCCCTCTTCTTCTGCTCCTCCTGTCTCTTACTCTTAAAATCTAAGACACAGGAAAATTTTACAGAATTCTAAGTAGAAATCAATAACATCTTTACATTCCCAGATCCTAGTCCTTAGTAACTGATTAATAAAATTGTCAGTAGTGAGTAAAGAACGTTCAAATTCTGGTTTTGTTGCCTTCTAGCTGTATCTTGGACTTGTCTATGCTTAAATACCGGTCCTTTTCTCTACACATGCATAGAAAGCTGAAGAAAGATCAGGAAAAGCAGATATTTTCTACTGAGCTGTACATTTGGCTTAATCCTGAGAATTTAAAATTTTTAACTATTAAAAATATAAAATAAAAAATTGAAAAATAGAAACAAACATGCTAAAAATTTCACTTCTCCCACAAACCAGTGTTCTTTTCTGTCAGTATATACTCTTCTACATTTTATTTGCATTATATTTTGTACATGATATAACAAAAAAACACTTTAATATTACTTTAGTTAACAGAATTACATTCTATGTGGCTGCATAGTGCCATAATTATATTTTTAAACATCTTTGTCATGTGAGCATGCTACGATGTACTCAGTTGTTTCTATTTGAAGGTAACCTCTTTTTAGTTAGTATAAAAAATAACTTCAGTGACTATCTTGACCTCCATTTTAGGTTATTTTCTCAGCTAATCCCCTAAAGTGAGATTACTAAAGGATATAAATATTTTTAATATTCTTGTTACATATTGCCAAACTGCTCTCTTGAAAGACTATACCACTGTTCACCTCTACCAGCCTAGCTAAGAGTGTCAACCTAGATATCACTTAAAAGGAAATGTCGTGGCTAACATAATTAGTAAAAATGACTTTTCATTGTTATTACTTAGTTTCTTCATTTCTACAAAGTGGGCCATATTCCTTATACTTGCTATATAGTGGCATTTTCTTTATTAGAAAAGGAATTCTTTTGTAAATGGCTTTTTGCCCAACACGATGTTTGTAAGATTCTTCTATTGTGCTGCACGTAGGTATATTTTGTTCATTCTCATTGCCAAGTGATATTTCATTATATAAATGTGTTACAACTTATTTAACCATTCTATTGCTGACGAACATTGAGTTGTGTCCATTTTGAGCCAGTTGTGAAGAACACTGTTATGAACAGTCTTGTATATATCTCTTGGTGCACAAGTGTAAGAGTTTCTTTATGGAGTAGAAGAGCTGGAAGACAGGATATGCACATTTTCTACTTGGCTATGTGTTGCAAATTACTTGCAAAGTGGTGGCACCAATTAACACTCCTACCACCAGCAGTGTTCTTGTTGCTTGAAATCTTGGCCAGCATTTACTGCTGTCATACTTCAACTTATTGCCAATTTGGTCTGTGTATAATGGTATCTCATTTTTAAAGTAACTTCCCTAATTACCAAAGTGGTTAATTATCTTTTCATGTATTTGTTGGCCCCTTGTATTTCCACTTTTGTGAAGACTTTGCTCATTTTTTCTGTTATTGTATCTTTTTCTTATTCATTCATAGGCATTCTTTACATACTCTTCATACTCGTCAGTTTTATGTTTTACATGGGTTCTCCTAGTTCATGGCTTGATTTTTCACTCTCTTCATGGTGTCTTTTAATAATTATAAGTTGCAATTTTAGGGGCACCTGGGTGGCTCAGTTGGTTAAGCATCCGACTTCAGGTCATGATCTCATGTTTGAGCCCCGCGTCAGACTCTGCACTGACAGCACAGAGCCCATTTGGGATTCTGTCCTTCTCTCTCTGTCCATCCCCTGCTCATTCTCTCTCTCCCTCAAAATAAATAAATAAACATTTTTTTCAAAAGTTGTAATTTTAATGTAATGAAACAATAGTCTTTTCCTCTATGTGCCGTACTTTTTGTCTCTGTTTTTAAGATATCTATAATGCCTAAGATATTCTACAATATCTTATAAAAGCTTGACAGTTTTGGGGCGCCTGGGTGGCGCAGTCGGTTAAGCGTCCGACTTCAGCCAGGTCACGATCTCGCGGTCCGTGAGTTCGAGCCCCGCGTCAGGCTCTGGGCTGATGGCTCGAGCCTGGAGCCTGTTTCCGATTCTGTGTCTCCCTCTCTCTCTGCCCCTCCCCCGTTCATGCTCTGTCTCTCTCTGTCCCAAAAATAAATAAAAAACGTTGAAAAAAAAATTAAAAAAAAAAAAAAAAGCTTGACAGTTTTGCCTTTCACATTTAGATTTTCTAACTACCTGGAATTGATTTTGTGTATCGTGGGAAATAGGGGTCCAGTTTTATTTTTCTTTCCACATAGGATATCCAGTTTCCGCACACCATTTATTGAAAGAAAAGGTCCCACTGATCTTCAGGTCACCTCTGTTAAGTATGAAATATGTCATGTGAATGTGCTTTTTATACTTTCTACTCTGTTCTGTGGCTCTGTGTCTATTCCCGTTACAGGTCCACTCTGCCTTTATTAGGAAAGGTTCATGAGCTTCATACAGTATAGGGCAAGTCCTTTCATTTGTTATTTAAAAAAATTTTTTTTAATGTTTATTTTTGAGAGAGAAAGAGACAGAGCAGGAGTGGGGGAGGGACAAAGAAAGACGGAGACACAGAATCCAAAGCAGGCTCCAGGCTCCAAGCTGTCAGCACAGAGCCCAACGTGGGGCTCAAACCCATGAACTGTGAAATCATGACCTGAGCCGAAGTTGGACACTTAACCAACTGAGCCACCCATATTATTTTTAGTTCTTATAATATGCAAGAGTAAGACAGTACGGGGCTTATGTTACTTTGGGCCTACCATGGTTCACAAAGAAGAAAAGCCCATTTCATGTATAATACCTCTGTCTCCAATAACAGGGCCAACTTCCCCATTAGACAAGAAGCCACCACTCTTTGGGTCCATAATACTTTTAGGGGCTCATGAAAATGTTTTAATTTATTTTAAAATCAGAAGAAAACAATGAGCTTTTGGCTGAAGGAAGTATTTTAGTATATAATACTAAATATTCCTTTTTATATTAACACAGTCATAAAACATATTTAAAATTTTTTTTTTTTTTACTGTTTATTTATTTTTGAGAGAGAGAGACACAGAATGCAAGTGAGGGAGGGGCACAGAGGGAGACACAGAATCCTAAGCAGGCTCCAGGCTCTGAGCTGTCAGCACAGAGTCCAATGTGGGGCTCGAACACGTGAACCGTGAGATCCTGACCTGAGCTGAAGTCGGACACTTAACCAACTAAACCACCTAGGTGCCCCAAAACGTATTTTTAAATACTGTTCTAGGGAGAAAGGGCCCACATAAGCAAATGTGCCCAAGGCCCATAAAGTGGCCCTGCCTGAGGGGCACCTGGGTTGCTCAGTTGGTTAAGCCCCAACCTCGGTTCAGGTCATGATCTCGCAGTCTGTGGGTTTGAGCCTCACGTCAGGCTCTGTGCTGACAGCTCAGAGCCTGGAGCCTGCTTTGGATTCTGTGTCACCCTCTCTCTCTGACCCTCCCCTGCTCACACTCTGTCTCTCAAAAATAAATAAATATTAAAAGAAAAATTTTTTAAATGGCCCTGTCTGATAGTGTTCTTAAAAATTATCCTATTAATCATAAGGGCAGAAATTAGGTGGCTCATCCATACACTACCCTATAGGCTAGGGCATAAAAACATGTTTCCTCTTGATCATAGATAAGTATATCATCTTCATTTGGGAAAGTTGTACACACCAGTAAATTAATAATCCCCCAAAGGCTAACTTTAAATTTGAATAAAAAATAGAATTCAGATAATATTTCTATCCAGGGATAAACAAATGAACATAGAGCTTCTAACATATAAGATGGTTAACAATTATAATTGGGAAGAATGTCATACAAATAGAAGTATGGTAGCAAGACTGAGTTAATCCTTAGTTGCAAAATAGGTGATGTTATTTTTGGTTTTTCAAACAAAGAAACCAAGGCACAGAACAACTGAATGGCTTATCCCAAGCATCAACAAATATACTCAGATGAAGTATTTGAATACCAGGACTTTGACTCCAGGTCTTGTGCTATTTACTACCTGGTCTGAAACAGTGCTCATTCCATAGTAGATATTCAATAAATTAGACTGTATTGCATTGAATAAGAAATAGTGCCACTCCAGAGGATTTCATCTTTCTCTCAGAGCAACTATTTAATCTTTTCCCCCACAACTTTATCAATGTACATTTTATATATCATAAAATTTACCCATTTCAAATGTGTAATTCAATTATTTTTAGCAACTTACCACATGGTGCAATCATCATCATAAATCAGTTTTAGAACATTTTCATTCCCCCAATAAGAACTTGAATGCTTGTTTTTAATTAATTTCTATTCCTATCCCTTGTCCCAGGCAACCACTAATCTATATCCTGTCACCATAAATTTGCCTTTTCTGGACATTTCACATAAACAAAATCATACAGTATATGGTCTCTCTTGTCTGGTTTCTTTTACTTAGCACAGTGTTTTTGAGGTTCATCCATGATTCAGCATGTGTCAGCAGTTTGTTCTATATTATTGCTGAATGGTATTCCCTTGTATGGATACACTACATTTTTGTCCATCTGTTCACAAGCTGATTGACATTTGAGTTGCTTCCAGTTTTCACCTATAATGAATAATGCTGCTATGAACATTTGCATGAAATTTTTTGTGAGGATATGTCTTCATGTCTCTTGGGTAGATACTCAGAAGTGGAATTCCTGAGTTATGTAATAGTTTATCTTTAACTTTTTTTTGTTTACATATTTATTTACTTTTTTTTTTTTTTACTTTTTTACTTTTTATTTACTTTTTGAGAGACAGAGACAGAGTGCAAGCAGAGGAGGAGCAGAGAGAGAGGGAGACACAGAATCCAAAGCAGGCTTCAGGCTCTCAGCTTGTGAGCACAGAGCCCAGTGTGAGGCTTGAACCCACAAATGCGAGATCATGACCTGAGCTGAAGTCAGATGCTCAACTGACTGCCACCCAGGCACCCCTACATTTAACTTTTGAGAATCTGTCAAATTGTATTCTAAAGTGGCTGCCGCATTTTACATTACTACCAGCAATGTATGGAGGGTTCCAATTTCTCCATATCCACAGACTCTTACTGTCATCTTTTTTGACTATGGTCATTCTAGTACGTGTGAAGTAGTATCTCATTGTGGTTTTGATTTGCATTTCCTTAGTGACGTTGAGCATCTGTTCATGTGCTTATTAGCCATTTGTATATAGTCCATGAAAAGTGTCTATTCCAAATCCTTTGCTCATGTTTTGGCTTATTGTCCTCTTAATACTGAATTATAAGAGTTCTTTGTAAATTCTGGATACAAATTCTTTATCAAATATGTGTTTCACACATTCCCCCCCATTCTGCCACTTGTCTTTTCATTTTCTTAATGTTGCCTTTTTAACTGTAAAAGTCATGAATTTTGATGAAGTCCATTTCATCCATTTTCCAGAAATAAATCCTTATATTTATGGTCAATTGATTTTTGACAAATGCAATTCACTGACAAGAAGGTAGTTTGTTCAAAGATGGTAGTTTGTTCAAAGATAGGAACAATTGGATATCTACATGCAAAAAGATGAACTTAGATGCTCACTTCACGCTGTGCACAGAAATTAACTCAAAATGGCTCATAGACTTCAATGCAAGAGATAAAACAACAAAACTTTCAGAAGAAAACATGGAAGATAAACTCAAGATCTTCAGGTAGGCAAGGGTTTTTTTTTTTTTATTGATTCTTGAATTCTTGTCTTGATTAAACACAAAATATATACGTGTGTATGTATTTATATGTGGTATGTGGGTATAGTATAGGTAGGTAACTACACAGCCATCTTCAGCCACAATGAGAAACTGTTTTACTGGGATTGTTGACTAAAGTTCGAATTATCAATGACATAAATATGTTGAAAATAATATGCAAAGGAAAAGTGGCAAGCCAGCCAGAACATAAAATCCGGAGCTTGGCAGGTGGAATTCAAGACAAAACTGTGTAAATGGCACATTAATCCTTTCTTCAAATACTATGCAACGTGCTTACTGACATTTCAGGCTAAGAAATGTTGATTACAGGCAGTCATTGACTGCAGATTAAGAAGCCAATCTTCTAGAGGCACCCAGGTGGCTCAGTTGGTTAAGTGTCTGACTTTGGCTCAGGTCATGATCTCACGGTTTGTGGGTTCAAGCCCTGCATCAGGCTCTGTGCTGATGGCTCGGAGCCTGGAACCTGCTTCATATTCTGTGTTTTCCTTTCTCTCTCTGCCCCTCCCTTGCTTGTCCTCTCTCTCTCTCTCTCTCTCTCTCTCTCTCTCCCTCTCTCAAAAAATAAACATTAAAAACATTTTTAAAAATAAGCCAGTCTTCTATAGAAAGATGAATCTCTATTAGCTAAGGAGATGCTACATACTCTAATGATTGCAATGATTTCATAATACTAACATGAAAGTCTTAAAGCCTATTGCTTTCAACATGTGTAGGAAGAAAGAAATTATTGTTGAAAAGCCATAAACCTAATTTGTCAAGAAGAAAATTTTAGATACAAAGTCTCACTTTTAAAGCTACTTTCTTCTATTAAATTCTATGGATCTCACCTAAAATTGTTAACAGCTAATTTCATGGTCAAATCGCCACAAGGGATACTCAAGGATATGGGCATGAATCTTGGCCACTTGTATTCACTGTGAGGCAGTCAGTGCCTTGTCTGTGTCTCTTCATGGCAATTGATGGAGCTTTGCTAAAGCCTAAAACTTGATTTCCTCTATTTCAGAGCAGTATTTGTTTTCAAAATATATTTCCTAATATAATTAAAACTGCATTACTGCTTATTAACATGTTAATATATTTTCATTGTTTTCAGGTACAACTGGTTATTTATATATCTACCTGTCCCTTTTAAGAAAGGTAACATGTTTTATTGTGCTTTTATCCCCTACATGAGTGGTTTTAAATCATCAGAGCCATTGGTCAAGTGTTGGAACCCTGCCTTCCAGTATGTGACAAGAGTTTTAGAACACAGTAAATATTTCATAAGTTTTTACTGTAATAAAGTAACTATTCATTTTTAATAGTGTAGTTTTAAAATTACATTTCAGTAGTCCCAAGGTCTAATGGAAGAAAATATACCATGGAATCAAAAAAGTTACTAAAATAATATTCTAGGAAAGACATATAGGTGTATCATTATTGTAATGAAGGCTAACTAATGTTTCAATGCCTAGAGCCAAGTGCCAACTTTTTTCTTTCTTGAATACCTAGTAACACAATGTTCTCTCATTTATTCTAAAGAGATATGCTCTCTTCTCTTAGGTTAGAGCCTCTATCTAAATCTCTTGGACACTTTAAAAATCAGACCTTTTAAATCCAGGATGAGAGAGACTTAGCTGAGTATAGAAACATAGCTAGAAGAGCCCCAAATAAGGTTAGCCTTGTTACCATTGCTATTGTTGCAAATGCCTTCTAATAACTACTTACCTCTTGAAAGTAAGTAGAAAAAATGTATCAG